>NC_056734.1:821446661-821817160 GCF_019279795.1 Protopterus annectens | reverse complement strand
TTTGTTCCCAGCTGCCACTTCACCAGGGCCACAGCTACCTCTGCAGCTTTCCTCAGGGGATTCCTACCAAGGACATTTTGGAAGCAGCCACTTGGAGTTCATGCACACTTTCTCCAAACACTATCACCTTCCACTATACTCTAAATCCAGAGCGGGATTTGCCACAGCTGTCTTGCAGGGCATCCTTGCTCCTCCTAGTTCCACTTAGTGCCTGCCACCCCTGCTTAGCTTTGGGATTCTTCCCATCTGTAATGACTGCAGCTGTATGCACGATGAACATAGTACAGTTTTGTACCTACCATAAATGTAGATGTTCGAGTGCTCATACAGCTGCAGTCCAGGTTTCCCCCCCTCCATCCCCTCTTAGGACAGGCCTTATGACAAACACCTTCTCATACAACCTATTTGGGGTATTCTTTTATGGTGTATTTGCTTGCAACTACTGTTTTTTGATTATTCTATATTGCATGATTACATAAGTTTATGTTTTGCCTTCCTTCTGGGGGCACCTGACATCTGGGGCAAGAAAAACTGAAGAAGATGGCGTCGGCTGCCTCTTTTATACCCCTGCCGCACTGACGTCAGGGAAGAAGCAACGACAACCGACGCCGGACCTAGACTTTGGAATTCGGCCAACCGAGGACCCGCCTGACGGCAGGATAACCCATCTGTAATGACTGCAGCTGTATGAGGACTCGAACATCTACATTTATGGTAGGTACAAAACTGTACTTTCTAGATGTTATACGTGAGGCCAGATGCCCTAGCACTAGAAAGTCTTACGCTGACAAATGGAAAAGGTTCTGCACCTGGATTCAGGCTAAGGGAGCCAATACGGCACAGCCCTCCCTCCCTCTCATCCTAGGTTACTTAGCTGACCTATTACACAATGGCCTCTATTTTTCCTCTATTAAAATTCAAGCCTGTGCTTTCTCTGCTAATTTTTCCAATGAGCAGCCCCGTTTTTCACACCCCTTGCTCAAACAGTTTCTAAGAGGGGCTAGCAACTTGAGACTACCCAGAAGAGCACCAACCCCATCTTGGGACCGTAACTTTGTGTTGGAAAAGGTCACCCTGCCCCCCTTTGAACCACCTTCTTCTGCAGAGCTAAAATTTCTGTTGTGGAAGACACCTTTCCTTCTGGCCATCAGCCAGAAGAGTCCCCAAGCTGCAAGCACCCATGGCTGTGGAACCCTTCATCATCTTCCATGCTGACAGGGTATCCCTCAGGACTCAGTCATCCTTCATGCCCAAGGCGGTGTCCAGTGTGGCTCTCAACCAATCAATTCATTTGCCCACCTTTTTTTCTAATCTCTAGAACAAGGGGGAATGGATCCTGCACTCTCTAAATGAGCTCAGATTCTGTCTAGACGGGACTAAATCCTTCAGAAAGTGTGCTCAATTGCTGGTTAGCTTTGCTACAGGGGCAGAAGGCAAAGCCATCTCCAAAAAAAACATTTCCAAATGAATAGCACACTGCATCCATTTCTGCTACAAGCAACATGGAAAGCCTGCCCCCCCAAGGGGGTCAGGATTCACTCCATCAGAGCAGCCTCCACCTCTGCAGCTTTCCTCAGAGGAAGTCCCCACCATGGACATCTGGAGGCTGCCACCTGGACATCTGTTCACACTTTTACCAAACATTACCACCTGCATCTCTTCTCCAAATCCAGGGCAGGGTTTGCCTGTGCAGTCTTGCAGGGCACCCTAGCCAGCCCCTAGCTTCCTTGATTGCCTCCACCCATTTCCTCAGCTTTGGGAATCAACTCAAATTTGATGACTACAACAGTGAAACACAAAGTAACATAGTACAGTTGTGTACATTTACTGTAAATGTAGATGTTCAAATGTATTCACTGTTGCAGTCCTGGTCTCACTCCCTCCATCCCCCTTTTTTCTTCATTTTACTTACAGGGGACATATTGGTATTTACTTTTACTGGTGGGGTTCTTCCACCAGAACCTGGCTCCTACTTGGGGGCTCCTGACAGGTTAGTGCAAAAAAAACTGATGTAAAGGCGTCTGCTGCCTTTCTTTATACTACTGACTACCTGACGTCAGCCCTGAAGCGACAGCAACCATCCCAGAAATACTATGCCTCTGGTATTTGGGCCAGCCAAGGGCTGCCCTGGCAGACATAACCCAAATATGATGACTGCAAGAGTGAATACACTCGAACATCTACATTTATTGCAAGAGTACACAACTGTACTTTTCAGATGTCTGTATCTTTCTCTATGTTTTTTGTTTTTAGAATTAATGAACCTTTATTCAGTGATGTATAGTTAAGGGGTGACATGATCACAATATTTGATATCAAGTCGTGTGTGTGCATTTCTTCCTGTATAAAGTATTCTTCATTTTTATATACATAAAAACATATATCTGCTTAAGATTTCAATTTGCATGCATGAAACAGTTTTCTGTGACTGCTGGATTATCATACTAATTTCTTATTTGACCAACTAATCTAGTACATTCTAATCAAGCCCAATATAATTGATTACTGTGTTAATTATCCATACATTTGACTATGTTTTATACTTATCTTATTAACTGTATTCATCATTATTTAGTCTATTCTGGTTCCATATATTTAAGTATCAACTGCCTGTCTGCCTGTTCTTTTCTGCTTTTATTGATCCCAGTTTCAAATATTTTATTTCTTGTATACTACTCCTAACATCTGAAATATGGGGGGGCACTCTGGATTTAATTTTTTAAGCTAACGTATGTAGGCATACCATGTGTACACATAGGTGTATACTAATGACCACTAGGACCATTATATGCCTAGCCATACAACCCAAATGTGATGCACAAATTTGACTTGTATAGGTGGTTATTTACTGACTGCCTCTGTCCATCAGAGACAGGAACCAGACCAGTAGTGCATTTGTGATTGGTCCAAGTTGTGCTGAAATAAGGATATGGAGGAATGCTGCTCCACATGGATGGGGAGCCTTTGCCAAAGAATGGACATTATTTGAGAAATATCCATCTCTCCAGCATTTCCTTTTTATGTTGCATGCAAAATTTAGGTATTTTAATCTAGTAGTGCCATTTGTTTTGCAGATGAGCAAAAGATGAATCAAAACAGGGTCAAGATGTGCCTTGTATGCCAGGCAAAGATCACATCTCAGAGTTCTGTATGATGCCCTGTAAGGAGACTGGCTTTGAGGCGATCAGCGTAGGACATTGTGTTTACTCATTGTATTCCTTTTTGTAAGGAACTTTTGTGGACATTCCGGTTGCTGCTTGTGTCTGGTCAGGTACATACTGAAGAGGGAATTATACTCTATGATGAGTCTGATGAGGGCTGACTACAGTGGTATGATGATGACCTGTGTGGACCTAGATGCCATGCCAGTGCTTATAAGTTGAGCAGTGTAGAAGGATTTTCTTACTACCTTGGATACATGTTTGTCAAAGACTAGTTTACTGTTCACATGAGTTCCCAGATCCCTGACTAGTGAATCAACTTTTAGGGGTGTTTTATTGATGACATAGTTACCCTTGGAACCAGACTTAATGCATTTCTTGGTACTGAGTTTTAAGCCATGGCTTTGGCACCAAGTGTTTGTGTTTGACCTTTCTGAAGGGTGTTTTTATCTTTTGGTGGAGGATTCAATGACTGCTCCCCGTTTGCAATCATCTGTGAACTTGGTTAGCCAGTGGCCTTTGACATTGGCTTTAACATCTGAGAATTAGATGCCAAAGAGTAGTTGACCTTGCACAGAGCCCTGGGGGACTCCACTGGTCGTACTAACCGTGGAGGTGGCTGATTCTAACCCCAGGTTCCTATTAGTGCGCCAGCTAGATAACCAGTGTGTTATGAAGGGGTTTATACCTAGTTCCATACGTTTTTTTGACAACATCTGAGTGGGGTATTGTATGAAATGCTTTAGCCAGGTATAGGTATACACCATTTTCCCCTTTTCCATTGCCTAAGTGGCCTTTTTAAAGAAGTCCACAAGACACAGCATGACCTTCCTTTGACAAAACCAAATTGGGATGGATCCCATCTATGATGGTCTCCTGTATCCTTGTTGATAATTTCCATGATAATTCTTTACATGGCTTTACAGACAAGACTAGTCAGACTAATGGGTCTCTTTTCCAGGATCTGTTGAAGGTCCTTCCTTACAAAGGGGGATGACAGTCCTCCATTCACATGGCACAAAGCTTGTTTTAAGACTGTAGTTGAGTACTGACTTCAGTGGTTCTGTTAAATTGTATTTTAGATTGTGTAGTTGGCATCCTGGGATGTTATCGAGGCCCATTGAGGCCATGTTCTTATCTTTACCAAGCACAGCCAGTACATGCTCCCTAGTTATAGTTGAAGGGATTATGTTTCAGGGTATTTTTGGGGGATGGTTGGGGATTGGGGGGTAAAGTTGGAACTGAATTTATCTACTGACAGGTTTGCTATATCGCCAAGCTGTGTGAATGTGGCACCATTAACCACCAATTCAACACACTGCTGTTTGCTGCATTTGAGGTTTCTGACATAGCTGAAGAAAGCCTAACTTCAAAGTTAGTTTTGCTTTACCTAATTATCTATTAGTTGATTATTTAGCTTGATGAAAGAGTTTTTATCTTTATGAAAACTACCCTTCCTGAAATTTGCCATAATTTTTTTTTCCTTTTGTTGTATATCCTGTTTAATTTGGGATACCACCAGGGTGGTTTGTTTCTGGGGATAGGCCTGGGCTTGCTTCTGGTTGCTACAGCAGCCTCTATGCAGCCGTTGACATGATTGTATAGAGTTCCTGAGAGCAATACAGCATAAGGTGTTGTGTTCTAGGGATGTGGAGGGGCATTGAACATTGACAAACCATCACTTAAGAAAAGGTAATTTTGTTTGGAATAGTTCCTTACTGTTACTGGGTTTAATGGGATTATGGAGTTGATTTTGAGAGAGGCAACTTTATGGTCAGACCTTACCAGGGCTGATGAGATGGGTCTACTTTGTTTCATTGAATCTAATTTCACTGAATTTCATTTCACCCTGACCACTTCGCTGAAAACTCAAATTACTGAAAACTCAATTCACTGAACTGCAGTTAGTATGTATGGCACTGTGTAGAGTACTATAAGACAAATAAAAGGTGTATGCCCTTTTTCTCCACTGTAGTATGATCCTGGAGTTAGTATATATAGTTAGGGGAGGTGTGGGAGGCACATCCCCCCCCCACATTGGGGGATGTGGGGGATGTAGCCCCCCACTTAGTTTGAGTACTTTTTGTCTTCTGGAGAGAGTTGGTCAGTGGTGTTGCAACTATGCATGTCTGTTTAAAATGTTTTGTTTTGAAGTTTTTGGTAAAATACAATATAAAACTAGGTGGGGGGCTGTGCCCCCACACCTCCCCAACTATGTATACTAACTCCAGGATAACACACTACAAGTGGTTGGGGTGAAATGAAATTCAGTGAAATGAGATTCAACAAAACAAAGTAGACCCAATGCGACATGGGGGTGCAGCGTTCTCCCATATTTTTGAGCACAAGATCCAGTATGCTGGAGGCTTTAGTGGACGTGTTCACTATTTCATCAAAGCTGTTTATGTTTAAGAAGCCCAGGAATTTCTGTACCTGTAGATTTGAGGCCACGTAAGATTCACAGTCTATAGAGTGATAATTATTCACCCACAAATAGGGTGTTGGACCTACTGGAGACGCTTAATAATCCGTGTCTCCAGTAGGTCCAGGTCTAGTTATCTCCAGTTCTTGATCCCAGCCAAGTTAATAGATGCTTTTTTTCATTTTGTAAGACATCCTAAAATCTTGTTCATCTGATCTTGGATGGACTGTCTAACCCTGATCCATATGTCATATTCCCAAAAATGTGTGTATAGTTACCTGTTCCCTCCTCATGCATCTCCAACATATTGTGAAAGACTTGAAACAGGGTCTATGTCTAATCATCGAAGGTTACGCTCATTTAACCTCGAACATTCAGTTCAGTGAATGTGTGAAATTGGGGAAAGTAACCAGTTGGTCAGCATTTCCCCGTCTCACACACCACACTATTTCAAGTGTGTATATATATATGTGTGTGTATATATATATATATATGTGTGTGTATATATATATATATACACACATATATATATATATATACACACATATATATATACACACATACACACAGACACGCACACACACACACACACACATATATATATACACACACCAACTCTGAGATCACACTACAGTGGGGAAAAGGGTAAGTAATTGGCTATCATCAGGAAATTTGCCCTTTTCCCCGCCGTGGGTGTGATCTTGAATTTGATATGTATAGTTTAGTGGGGGTGTGGGGGCAAAGCCCTCCACCTGGGTGGATTTGAAATAGTGGTGTGTGACTGGGAAATGTTGGCCAACTGGTTACTTTCTCTGTCTCACACATTCGCTGAACTGAACGTTCGATGAAAGAAATTTCACTGGTTTGTGTTTGATCCGTTGGAGGTTCAAGGAACATAACCTTCGATGATTAGACATAGTCCCTTGAGGAACATATTTAACTTCAGTGTGTTAAAGTAATGCTGGAAATATTTTTATCCAAGTATTCAAAATCTTCCCACTTTAGTAGCATTTTGGTGGAGTTGTACATATTTGTGTCCGTTACTCACACAGCATCTCTGTTTTTTCCTCCCATTGTACCTCTGTTTTTTTGCCGTTCCTTGATGGTTACCAAGTAAAGTCTAGTAAACCCCTACTGATAATTCCCTTCATCTTTTATTTTTTATACAGTGTACTGACTTAGGCATCACCCCCTTATTCTGCAGATATGGCAAGTGGTCACTCTCAGTAAGCACAAAATGAACTTTGGCCTGTTCCCTCTATTACTTACTTTTTTGTGTGGAGCTGTTCCCACAAACTAGGCACTTTTAGCCCTCGTGTGTCAGATATATCCTGCCAGACATTGTTTCCCCCTTGATTTTTGAGAATGTCTAAAGATATTTGGGTGGTTTTTTTTCTCCGTATGCTCCTTTTGTTTTTTCCAAGTTGTTTCTTGCAATCTTATCCATTTAATCTGTATAATTATCCTTTTTTTTTTTTTACCTTAACCACATCCAGAGATCCAACCTTTTTATTAATATTAAACCTATGTGTGGTCCTCTCCATACTTTTCAGTTTAGGTTTGTAATCTCTAGCATGCAGTAAGTAAATTAGTTACATTTGTGTAGCCTCAAACATTCCCTTAAGTTTGGCACAGATAAGATCCTCTTGATGTATGGGGTGACAGCATGTCTCACTGCACACTTCTATTCTTTCCATCTCAAATAAAACTTTTGAGTTCTCTTATCTGTTGTTTGTCATGTGCTGTAGTCAGGCCAGTGTACAGTATTAGTAGCATAAAAAGCGTCTTTACTATTTGCACCTTATTATCTAGATCTAAGTTGAAATTAGTGTGACAAATTGTTTTGGTTTTTGCTTTATGGCTTCTCACATTTATTTTGTTGCTTCCACAGTTTTAAGATCTTAATCCAAATGCCCAGATATTTCATTTTGTTGTGCACCCCTTAAAAATGGATAATTTTATACCGACTTGCTTGTCTGTATGTAGTCATTTATAAGGGCTTTGGACTTATTTTATTTTGTAACTGATATTTTGAGGCCCTTTAAATTTTTTTTTCGAACAGATACAATACTCCTGACTCAGGATTAGATAGCTAGTTTAAGATATCATCTGCAAGCAAAACTGTGTTTTTGTTTGCTTCTGTACTGGTTGTATCCATTAATCTGCAAGCTTCTGATCTTTTCTATGAGTTACTCAGTATACATAGCATGCAGTAATGGAGAAAAAAAGATATCCCTGTCTAGTACCTTTACATAATTCAAATTGTTCAGATATCCCCATGCCCCTTTTTTATTGCTGCTTAGGAACCTGTCTTCATTTTCTCAGATACCCAAGACTGTCTTGTCTGTAAAGCTTATCTTCGTAAGAACTGTTGTCATACAAGCCCAGTTGTCCCTATCAGGTGCCTTCTTAACATCCAAACTAATTAACAGTAAGATTTTTTTTTTGTTTTGTTTTTTTTCCCCACCACTTCACCCCTGCAGTGTAAATATTCTGTTAATATTACTGAAGGTTTGTTTCCCCTCCAGAAGCACACACTGATCCTTTTCTGTAAACCATTGCAGACGTTTTGACACCCTTTTAGCTACTTTTATTTTATTTTAATTTGCTGACTAAAGTTGGATTGAGTGCATATCAGGGGAGGCCTAAGGAGAAAAGCTCCATTTGTACAGTATAGTAAAAGATATAATGTAGATCATCACAGTTAAATTAAGCATTAATGTCATCTTTGACAATACTGGTTTAGAAAATTATATCATTAGTTCCTTTTGCACAAAGGCAGTATGCATTCACACTAAAGTTATCACAATATCATGTTGAAATGGAGATAAATTTAAGTATTTGTAGTGGAACAGCTGTAAATGTGGGTATCCAAGAGAAAACGTATAAATTCCTGTTTGTAAAGTAGAACTTAGGCAAGTTATTTAGCTGGTAGAGTAATTAGTTGAAAGTTATTGGTCTAATTATATTACTTGTGGACTGTAGTGTCAGGAAGTGTTAGCCTGAGCAGAAAGGCAACAGCTTTTACAGGAGATAGTGTGTAGCCTTTATTTACAGGTACGTCATTATTGTTTGTTACCAGGACCAACTGTTTTGGGGCATGAGAAAGATGGGAAAAAGTGATGGTAAGGGACAGGGTGGTTTGGGTTAGAGTTAGCCTGGTGAGGAGAGAGAGCATAGCCAAGAGGCCATAACATGGTCTTTAGCTGATCTTAGAAAATTAACATATTGTTAGTGAGTCTGTGTTAGTGACAGAGTGCCATAGTTTGGCGAGGTGAATAAATTAAGGGGCTTCCCCAGCAGAGGTATTGGCTTTGTGAGTGTATAGTATGGCTTTGTTGAACGTAGGCTGCTGGGAGGTAGGATTGGAGGATACTTTTTAGGTTGGGATATTTTTTGGGCTTTTGTACAAGGCTATAGGCTACAGTTAGTTGCAAGTTGATGAGGTGATGAGTTAGTTCTAGCTAGGGAAGTTTTTTCAAGTTTAGGGCAATGATGGACCCTGTACGGGAGGTTGCATGCAAATGTAGCAGTTTTGTTGATGCATTGTTGTAGCTTGGATGTTTGGTTGGGATGGAGATTTGCAAGTATAGCTGGGGCATAAAGTAGTCTTGGCAGTAGATAGGAAGATGATGTAGTTTTCCTACTAGGTATTAAGGCATTGTTTTCTTCTGTGTGAGGATGCAAGTTTTTGATGCATCATTTTTATTGCTTGAATATGAGGGTCAAATTTTAGGTTTTCTTCTATATTGACACCCGTTGTTGTTTAAGGAATTGATTTTAAAGCCCATATTGGTGTGTGAGAGAGATATATGGGGTAGAGAAAAGCAGGTTGTATTTAGGCTTTACCAGAAGTTGGGAGCTGTAGCAGAAGTCAGTATGCACAAGCACAGAGCCTTTGATTAGCACACTGACCCAGAATTCAGATCAGGTAACGAAAGCAACACTTGAGTTGTGTGTTACAAAAAAAAAAAAAAAAAAGTATCCCATAGTAAATTTGTGGTATATATTACTTTCCTCAAAAGTTATGTGAAACAAGAATTCCAGCATATAGATGGAAATTGTCCCATGCTGCAGAATTCAGAAATGTGAGTTGTCTATGGATTCGGAGTGAGTCAGAGATAAGAGAACACTCGTGTACCCTTCAACTGGGAAGTAGAGTTTAACAAATGATCCTGTATTCTCTCTCTCTCTCTCTCTCTGTCTTGTCCTGCTCAGCTGATGTGTTATCCACTTCACGGTGGTTCTGAACTATCAACTTTCCACATAGAAGCTTCTCCGAACTTCTCCCCCCTGGCATAATACTGTGTCCTTACTTTTCCTCAGATCTCATTTGCTGCCATCTGCAATATATGCTATCCTCCAGCGCTCGAGAGTGGTTCACATGTATCATTTATTTCAATAGGTGTTGCAGCTTTTTATTAACTTTTTCCCTGTCACTTGTAACATATTCATTCTTTTGAGTTATTGAGAAATAAAGCCTTACTTCCATGTTTGCCTCCTCTCCACCTGCACTCTCCATACTGAAGTCTACCCGAGCCTACCTGCCTTTGTCATTGGTATTTCTGACAGGAAAATGTTGCCCTTTTTCCTTCTGTCATATGTTGCTTTCCTTTAATAGAGGATCCAGTGTTTTCTGTTTTCATCCGCTTCAACTGGGGATTGAAGGAACCGACCTCAGCACAAATCTTGACGTTCTTTGATTCCAGGGCTGTGACTCCTCCCGCACCCATAATTCCCCTGGTCTCCACCCTACTAACTCAAGATTTCATTTGCCATCTGAAGTGTTCTGTCATGGATCCAAGGGCTCCTTTTCTGCATATTGTTTATGATACTTTTTCCTCCAACTCCTCCCATACCAAGAACATTTTATAGGTTCATAGAATTACTAGACTAACATCCCTGGAGCCTTTACAAGCCTTGCCAAATTTATCCTAAGTTGCCCCAATTGTTGGTGGTTAGGTGAGTGACGTTCACAGAGGTAAGGATTCATGGTAGTTAATATTGACTTCCTCTGTCCAGGAGGGACATGGGCGCCACCCCAGGAGTGAATTTGCAGCCACCCGTCCATTGATCTAGGTTGCATTTGAAAAGGGTCAGGGAAGGGGCTCTGTTTCACGTGAACTGGAAACTTGTTTCAGAGAAGTGGTAGTCTCTGGGAGATGTAGCTATCTTTCCAGCATGACATGTTCATGTCAGAGGCTAGGTTAAGATCCCTGGAGCGAGCGACCCTCTTGCAATTTGATTTATGTATATGTAGCATTTCCGTCAGGGCCAGGTTAGAGACTGCCATGTAAGCCAAGCACTGATCACTCCTTAGCAACTTGTAGGAGACAGAATACAGTGACAGGGCTTTCAGTCGTTGCATGCAAGACTTGTATTGTGTACCCTGTAGTTTCTTGGTGAGAAATATTCGTGGTCTTTCCAATTGTTGCAGGTTTCTGGTGAGGTACATGCCATGCAAAAGGCAGCATTGTACTCAATTACTGGTCTGATGAGATCTAAGTGTAATGTTATAACATCCTTAGATCTAGATGCAATGCCTTTACTTATAAGATGTACCACATAGAATGTCCTTACTGCTGTGGATACATAGTTGTCAAAGTTCAGATTGCTGTACACCTGAGTACCCAGATTATGTACCATTGAGTTGTTGTTCATGTTTCACTGTTGCAGTCATCACATTTGGATTATCTGCTTGCAGTAGCCCTCAGTTTGCCTGATTATCAAAGTCTTGGGTCCTGCGTCAGTTGCTGTCTCATCTTCCGTGACGTCAGTCAGGGGTATAAAGCATGCAGCCGATGCCATTACATCAGTCTTTCTTGCCGTGCAGTGCCTGAAGCAGTTTGCAAGTGCCAGTCGGCCGATTCCTGAAATTTTCGTTTTCCACTTTCAGAACCAAAGTCTTCAACTAAAGTTAAGTACCCCATTGGGAAAACTTTTTCTTGCTCTAAACCGATGTCGGTAAAAGTCAATAATTGTATATCTTGTGGAAAGCAAATACCTCACAAAGATTTTCATTCGTACTGTATTCCTTGCCTAAGACCTGACCACGACATACCTCGCTGTTGGTTTTGTGCCTTAGTTAAGCAACAAACTATTCGTCATTGGTATATTTATGCTTCTAAATATTTTGGTACTCTGTTCGATTAACCAGATATGTCTTTGGTAAGCCATCCGACTAATGACGTTCCGATAAAACGCAAAGATAAAGACAGAGACAGGCTGCCTAGGTCCAGAGCTGCCGACGGCACTTCTTCTAAGCCAGTCGCCAGTTTGCCGGTACTCGGTGAGGCGCTTTTGCAGCCCCTGATACCCGCTACTTCAGATTCGCAGGCCTCTACTGAGACCTATTCGGAGTCCGGTATGCCGCAAGATGCTTCAACTGTGGAACCTGCAGATGTCTCTACCTTGGATGGGTCCGAAGCCGCTGTGCAGGCACCGGCTTCTGAGGGTGTATTCAGGCCTACTGACTTGCATATTAAACCGACACAATCTTCTTCTTCAAAGCCTAAAACTCGAATCATGCCTAGAAAACCGATGCCCAGACCGCATGGCCTCTATGCCTAAAAAACAAGTGATAAGAATGGCTGAAGACTTTATTACTTTAATCAGGGGAAGCCAACCTTCCCCCTCTAAGAGACCTAGGATTGAATTTGCTTATGACACTTCTGACCAGGATTCTGAAGTTTGTTTCCTCTGATGACCAGGATTTACCCTTATCTACCTATGAGGATTCTGATGCAGAGGACTCTATTCCCTCTGCCCCCCCCCCCCCCGCGATGATTTCTCTTTTGGTGAAACCCTGCATACTCTTAGGGAGCACTTTCGCTGGGAAAGCCAGGAGTACTCTGATTCTAAAAAGAGGCTTAGGGATTTCTTACTCCTGACCCAGCACAGGCCTTTAGCTATCCCTCCTGTACTAGACATTGTTGATGCTGCCTTTTCGGAATCTAGTTTGGCCCCTGACTCTTTACCTCCTGCTCCCAGAAAACCTGATAGATATTACAGGGTTCCTGACTCTCACAAGTTCCTTTTTAGAAACCCTACTGTGGATCATGAGACCATTTCACAGGGACCCAAGGGCATTAAAGCTACTACTGCCAAAAATTCTACCCCCTCTGATAGAGACTGCAGGGCGCTGGATAGATGGGGTAAGAAAGTATACACTTCTGCAACTTTAGCCATTAGGGCCTTGAACTGCCAGTTTCATATGTTGAAGTATCAGCAGCATATTATTGGATTGTTTAAACAGAAAATGATGATGATTTCTGACTGTACTGAAAATAAGGATTTACAGGATTTAATGCATTCAGCTGAACAGGTTGGAAAGCATACTTTGCAATGTGGTTTTGATTCACTAGAGGCATCTTGCAGGGCTGCTGTCACTGTGTCTATACTTAGAAGTCATGCTTGGCTTAAGGAGCAATCTTTGCCAGATCATGTTAAAGCTAAATTGCTGGATGCTCCCTTAAATCAGGACCACCTATATGGCAACAAAGCAGAAGAAGTTCTTAAAAAGATGGAGGAAAAAGCTAAATCTATGCAAACTGTTAAAGATTTCCTATAAGTACAGCCTCCAAGATTTAGTAGGCATTGGCCCTCTAAGAATTGGTATTTTCCTGCCTCTTCCAGGCCTTCTCAGTCCAAACCCAGAACCAGCAGAACACCCAGGCTTTAATCCCAGGGTACGCACAGGACTAAGCACTGGGGGCTCCCACTTCCAAATCAGGGAGTAGTAAGACTCCCCCCTATGGTAAACTGCCTCAATAACTTAACTTTAAAACTTCCAAGCACTTCTCAACTGACTGCTCCTTTAGGGGGAAAGATTGCTCTGCATGCAAAAAACTGGGAACTCTTTACCCAGGACAAATGGGTTTTAAATATAGTTTCCCAAGGATACAGATTTCACTTCCACATGTTACCAACCCAAAACGGTTGGCCAAATCTACCCCCAAATCAGTGGGCAGAGGCTCAAAAGCAAGTACTCTCTCTCTTAAGCATAAAGGCTATTCAAACTGTACCAGAAGAGGAAAAGGGACAAGGTTTCTACTCAAGACTTTTCCTGGTACCCAGAAAAGACAATTCATGGCGTCCTGTCCTGGACCTTATTATCGTAAACACCTTTTTGGTTATTCCAAAATTCAATAACTAACTCTTCACCAGTTATTTCCTATGCTAGGCAAAGATGCCTGGTTGGCAACACTGGATTTAAAGAAAGCCTACCTGCACAATCCCAATCAGGGAATCTTGCAGAAGATCCCTGTGCTTCAAAGCAGACTACATGCACTGTCAGTTCTCTGAACTGCCCTTTGGCTTATCTACTGCGCCCAGGGTATTCACAAAGTGCCTAGCTCCAGTCATTGCATTTTGCAGGCAAAGAAATATCCAGTTATACCCATACCTGGATGATTGTCTAATTCAGGCAGAAAGCCAGGACATACTTTTGAATCATCTGGCATTTGTACAAACTTGTCTGGACTGCACCATAAACGAAAATAAATCACATACCCTGTCAACAAATTATATTCCTGGGAGCAAGCTTGAACACAACTTCCCAGATGGCTTTCCTGACGCCAGAGAAACACATTTATTTGACAGCTTACTTCAAACTAATGGCCACAAAAACCCTGCTATCTGCAAGGCAAATACTGCAAGCCTTGGAGTTCATGGCCTCCTGCATTCTATTAATTCCATATGCAAGACTGCATTTGAGGAAACTACAGTGGTATCTAAAAAGCCTATGGTGTCAACATTCTCAGGATCTAGAAGCAATGATTGCTATCATACCTTGCCTACAGTTAGAGTTCCTTTGAAAGGCAGAGGCCTGCCACCAGAACAAGGGCCTACCATTCACTCTACCCCCTGCCGCACAAACTCTAACAGCAGACGCATCAGACTATGCATGGGGGGCTCACCTGGCAGGGAAGTGCATTTAGGGCAAATGGAACCCAAGTCAAATGCACCTACCTATCAATCAAAAAGAAATGTTAGCTGTACAGAATGCTCTGGCAGCCTTCAAGGACCACATTCTTCCAGGACAATTAATGGTAAAGACAGACAACACTACTGTTATGTGGTACATAAACAAGCAGGAGGTACCCATTCTTACCCCCTCTGAAGACTAGCCATGGCTCTGTGGAACACAGCCTTGAGCTACCAAGTGCATCTACAGGCTCAATTCCTGCCAGGAAAACTAAATACACTGGCAGACGAACTAAGCAGAAATCTCATGGACCCACACAAGTGGAAACTGGAGCCAAAGACTTTCAACATGTTGATAAATGGGGAGGCCCAGATATAGACCTGTTTGCCTCTCCCCAGAACTACCAATTGGACAAATTCTACACAAGGACTCCCCACAAACAAGCTTGGAAAGTGGATGCTCTGTCCTTCAGCTGGAAAAATCTTATCAGTTTATGCCTTTCCTCCTCTGCTTCTTTTCTCCAAAGTAGTACTAAAGATCAAACAGGACAAACCAAGGACGATACTGATTGCACCAGACTAGCCACGTCAACACTGGTACCCTTCTTGCGCAGTTTGTCACTGCTGGCTCCAAGGTACCTGCCTCAGACCCCTACCCTGCTGTCACAGCAGGAGAGCTAGATTCTGCACCCTCAGCTTCAAACCCTGAACCTGGCAGCCTGGCTAATTACCTAATCGCTCCCGTTACCATCCCTCAGTAAACAAGTGTTGGATGTCATTTTTGAGGCAAGGAGGCCTAGTACTAGAAAATCTTATGCTGAAAAATGGAAAAGATTCTGTGCCTGGAACTAAGCTCAAGGGATGGGCACAGCAGCACCCAATTTACTTCAGATTCTTCAATACTTAACTGAGATGCTTCACAAGGGCCTTTATTTTTCATCCATCAAAATTCACGCCTCAGCCATTTCAGCTCATTACAACACAGAATCACCCCTTGTCTGTCATTCACTGCTCAAGCAGTTCCTCAGAGGGGCCAAAAGCTTAAGACCACCCAGGAAAGCCCCAACTCTGGCCTGGGACCTTAACTTTGTATTGGAAAAACTCCTCCTTTTGAGCCAGCTGCAAGTGCAGAATTAAAATTCCTTTCCTGGAAAACAGCCTTCCTTTTAGCAATCACTTCAGCAAGAAGGGTATCTGAATTACAGGCCCTTATGGCAGTGGAGCCTTTCATCATCTTTCATGCAGATAGTTTGTCCCTCAGGACCAATCCCGCCTTCATGCCCAAGATGGTATCCAGTGTGGCTCTTAATCAGTCCATTCATTTTCTAATCCACAGAGCAAAGAGGAACTGATACTGCACTCCTTACATGTGCACAGACAACTTAGATTTTACTTGGACAGGACTAAACCCCAAAGGAAATCTGAACAACTGCTGGTGGCATTTGCTGCAGGGGCAGAGGGGAAGGCTATTTCAAAGCAAACCATTTCTCAATGGATAGGCCATTGCATTAATTTCTGCTATAAGCACCATGGGGAAACCTATCCCACAGGAGATTAGACCCCATTCACCCTGGGCTGCATCTACCTCTACAGCCATTCTCAGAGACTGTCCCTACCAGGGACATCCTAGAAGCTGCTACCTGGAGTTCTGTACATACTTTCACCAAGCATTACCATTTACCAATTTTCTCTAAATCCACTGCAGTCTTTCAGGGCCTTATAGCTTGTCCTAATGCTATCTAAATTCCTCCTCCCGTCCTTAGCTGTGAGAATCTACCCAAATGTGATGACTGTAACAGTGAAACACAAAGAGCATAGTACAGTTGTGTGCACTTACCATAAATGTAGATGTTCGCATGTATTCATTGTTGCAGTCCTGGTTATCCTCCCTCCAGCCCCCCTGACTTCTTTTAGCTATACCTCTACTCTCCTTTACTATGCTTAAAAGCTTTTTGGTGTATTTGCTTTTTTGTTGGAGGTATAACCTTGTGTGTGTGTGTGTGTGTATGTATGTATATATATATATATATATATATATATATATATATATATATATATATATATATATATATATATAAATTGCTTCCCATTAGGGGGGCACCTGACATCTGTGGAAAGAAAAACTGATGTAATGGCGTCGGCCGCATGCTTTATACCCCTGATGACCTGACGTCACGGAAGATGAGACAGCAACAGATGCAGGACCCAAGACTTTGATAATCAGGCCGACTGAAGGCTACTGCAAGCAGTTAACCCAAATGTGATGACTGCAACAGTGAATACACTCGAACATCTACATTTATGGTAAGTGTACACAACTGTACTTTCTACACTTAGGGGGGGTACAGCTTGTAATGTAATTAGCAGGGATGTCAGCTTTCCCAAAGGGAAATAAATAGTGCACTTTTTTGCATTTAGATTTAATCCCTGGTTTTTGCACCAATCATTTGTCTGCGTTAACCCTGGGTGCAGTATATTAACATTGTTGGGGGACTCAGTGATTGCTCCCAATTTGCAGTCGTCAGTGAACTTGGCCCGCCACAGGCTGTTCATGTTTACCTGGACTTCTGAGAAATTGCAGACAGTAAGGGGCCCAGCACAGAACCCTGTGATGTGCCGTTGGTGATTGGTCTTTCCTAGAGGTGAAGTCACTCACTTTGACAGTATGTCTCCTGTCGGTGAGCCAGTTGGCTACCCATCTGGTAATGTAATGGCTAATTCCCAATTAGGAGAGTTTCTCTAAAATATCCAAGTGGAGAATTGTGTCAAATGCAAGACTAGGTGATATGTACTGTCTTTATCTTGTCCATGGCCTTGGTGACTTTCTCAAAGAAGTCAACCATGTTTAACAGGCATGCTCTACCTTTAATGAATCCGAACTGGGTTGGGTCCAGAGTTTGGAGATTACCCAAGTCTTTGTTAATAAGTTACATAATGAGTCTTTCCATGGCCTTGCAGCTGAGGCTAGTCAAGCTTATGGACCTGTAATTCCTGTGGTCAGTTGATGGTGCCCCTTTGTGTGGAGGGATTGCTGTTGCTGTCGTCTATTCCACCGGAACATAGCCAATTCACAAGCTATAGTTGAACCGGG
Organism: Protopterus annectens; assembly: GCF_019279795.1. Taxonomy (NCBI): domain Eukaryota; kingdom Metazoa; phylum Chordata; order Ceratodontiformes; family Protopteridae; genus Protopterus; species Protopterus annectens. The sequence goes on along the minus strand of NC_056734.1, from coordinate 821,799,561 downwards.
ATCCAGGTGGGTCTGCTAGGTCATATTTTAAGTTGTTTATAAGGCAACCTGGGATGTTGTCTGGTCCCACTGATGCAGTGTTTTTGGCTTTGAGGAGCAGTAAGACGACTTTCTGTCTTGAGATAATAGGCTGAGGAATGGTGGCAGGTATACTTTGTGGGATGAGTGGAGAGGACAGGGGGTGAAGTTTGCTCCAGATCTGTCATTTGTCAGGTTGGCTATTATCAGTTCAGTATATAGCTGGGTATTTTCTTTTAGATTTCAGATGCAGTTAAAGAATGTATTGTGATTATCCTTAGCTAAAGAGGCTATATTTGCTTTGTAATTAACTTTAGAAAACTTGAGATGATGTCTTATTGTCTTAATATGTTTGTTTAAGCTAGAGAGGGATATCTTCCTCTGCTGATACAGTTCCCCTTGTTCTTGGTTATTAGTTTCTTTCTCTTGTATAGCCTGTTTATATTAGGGGTCACCCAGGGTGGCTTGTTTTTTTTTGGCAAGACCTGGTTTCAATCCGGTCATGTACAGCCGATTTTGTACAACTGCTTAAGTGTTTATACAGTGTGTTGGTGTACACCTCTGCATAGGATTCAGTGTTATCTGCATTCAAGGGAGCTTTTAATCTTTGTATACCATCACTTAGTAGAAGTCAATTTGCCTATTCATAAGCATTTTTTAGCTTGATTGGGGTATCTGGTCTTATAATTACATTGAATAAGACTGATATATGATTGGATCATACCAGGGAGGACATCACATGGGGGGGGGGGTGCAATGCTGTCCCATGTTAGTGAGCACTATGTCCAGGACTTTTGAGCCTCTTGTGGGTGTGTTGACTAGCTGTTCTAGAGCAATTTCATTAACAAAGTCCAAGAACTTCTGAGACAGCATGTTTGTGATGCTGTATGTTTCCCAGTTGATGGTAGAATAATTAAAATCACTGGTGAGTAAGGTGTTGGACTGTGTGGCAGGTGTCCCCCGTAAGTCCAAGTGTGCAGAATGCTTTTCCTGTTTCATGGTGGGGACATATAACTAGCTATGATATTGTGGGGGGCTTTGCCTGTAGTTAATTCGACATGGAATAGCTACAGGCAAAGTCCCCCACAATATCATAGCTAGCTATGATATTTTGAGGGGGCTTTGCCTGTAGTTAACTGGACATGGAATAGCTCAAGAGAGTCATACTGTTTGACCAGTCTTGAGGTGTACTTATCCTTAATGAAGCTGGATGCACTTCCCTCCTTTGGTTCTTTCACACACAGTTTGTGGTTTGAAGGAAGGCATTGTACCCTGCATAGCTGAGGTGGTTGCCGCATCTTTGAACAATGTCTCAGTGGCTATACAGGTGTTAGCATCTACCAAAGGTGAGGACTGCTGTTTTTTGTTTAGACTCAGAGCATTAAACAGCAGTACCTTGAGTTTATCTAGAGAGGATTTTGATACGTTGGAAGGTTGGTTATTTTCACACTGCCTAAAAAAGGAAGAATAGGGACGGCTAATGCCTTTGTCACTATCCGAAAGCCTCCAGGAGACAGATGCAGACCATCTCTGGCAAAGCAGTGTGGCCTGTCATTATTGTCTTCCCAGGCTGACAGATATTGGATCCCTTTGGACTGACACCAGAAGCTAAGCCAGTTTTAAAGTTAATCATTTTTTGTTTGTATTGTGGTGGCATCCTTGAAAAAGGTAGAATGCTGCTTAAGGTTAGGCTTATACCTGCCTGTGACCTCAGTCATGTCTCTGTTCATATAGTCCTTTGTGCTATGTCTCAAGTCATTCACTCCCACATGGGCCATGATGAAGTCATACCGGTACTTGTGGTTGAGTGACTTGTGTGCTTGAGTGACTTGATGGATCCTGGCAACCCGACTGGCAGCTAACCGTAACCCACTTCTTACTCAGCCTGGTGAGGGAAACAATCGTGTGTATCACAGTGGAGTCACCTATGACCAGTACATTAGGTTTTGTGGTGTTATGCCTTATTAATCTCTCTAGTTTAGGCTAAAACTATCTTTAGTGTTCTCTTGGGTAGTTTAGGTCTGTTTTCTAGATGTTCTTCGTGTTTCACTGTTGCAGTCATTATATTTGGATAATCTGATGGCAGGTTGCCCTCAGTCGGCCTGATTAACAAAGTCTTGGGTCCTGTGTCAGTTGCTGTCCCTTCTTCCATGACGTCAGGTCATCAGGGGTATAAAACATGCATCCGACGCCATTACATCAGTCTTTCTTGCTGTGCGGTGCCCGAAGCAGAAGCAGTTCGCAAGTGCTGGTCGGCCGACTCCTGAAATTTTCGTTTTCGAGTTTCAGAACCGAAGTCTTCAACTTAAAGCTAAGTACCCTGTTGGGGAAACTTTTTCTTGCTCCTTACCAATGTCAGTAAAAGTTAATAATTGCATTACTTGTGGAAAGCAAATACCTCACAAAGATTTTCATTCATACTGTATTCCTTGCCTAGGCCCTGACCACGATGTACCTTGCTGTCGGTTTTGTGCTTTATTTAATCAGCGCACTATCCATCGTCAGTACATTTTTGCCTCTAAATATTTCGGTTCTCGGTTTAATTATCCAGAAATGTCGTCGGTTAAGCATCCGACTACCGGGATTCTGAAAAAACGCAAAGATAAAGACAGAGAGGCCGCCGAGGTCCAAAACTGCCAACGACACTTCTCCTAAGCCAGTTGCCAGTTCGCCGATAATCAGTGAGGTGCTTTTGCAGCCCCTGATACCCGCTACTTCTGATTCTCAGGCCTCTACCGAGACCCATTCGGAGTCTGGTATGCCACGAGAGCCTTCACCTATGGAACCCGTGGATGTCTGTACCTTGGATGAGTTCGGAGCCGCTGTGCAGGCACCGGCTTCTGAGGATGTATTCAGGCCTACAGACTTGCATATAAAATCGACTCCACCTTCATTACTAAGGCCTAAATCTCGATCTATGTGTAAAAAAACGACGCCCAGGCCACATGATGTTCATCGTGCATACAGCTGCAGTCATAACAGATGGGTTCTCCTGCCGTCAGGCGGGTCCTCGGTCAGCCGAATTCCAAAGTCTAGGTCCGGCGTCGGTTGTCGTCGCTTCCTCCCTGACGTCAGTGCGACAGGGGTATAAAAGAACCAGCTGACGCCATTTTCTTCAGTCTTTCTTGCCGCGCGGTGCCCAAAGCAGAAGCAGTTCGCAAGTGCCGGTCGGCCAGCTCCTGAGATTACGAAAAATTTGGAAACCGAAGTCTTCTTAAAAGCTAAGTTACCCCGTTGGGGAAACTTTTCTTGCCTCAGACCGATGTCAGACAAAGTTAATAATAGTATTTCTTGTGGGAAGCAAATACCGCATAAGGATTTCCATTCCCTCTGTATACCTTGTTTAGGCCCAGACCACGACGTCTCGGTTTGTCACTTTTGTGCTACATTCAACAAATGCACTTTTAAGCGTCGGGCGGAGTTCGCCCAGCTTTTTTTTTGGGAAAGCATTTAACTATACCATGTCGTCGGATACTCCGACTCCGGTTTTGTCTAAAAAACGCAAAGACAAGGACCGACTCTCGAGGTCCGCGGCCTCTACCGACACCACGCCAAAGCCGACTACATGTGGTCCGGTTCTCAGTGAGGCACCTACGCAGCCCCTGATTACCGACGACACATCTTTGGCGGTGTCTCCTGTACCCGAGGTCGCAGGCTCCTCGGCCCACACCCCGACTACAGATACCGAAGCCACTCTTGGCGTTGAAACACAGAATGTGGACAGGTCCACCTCCACTCAAGGTGTCTTCAGACCTTCCTCTTCTTTCTCCATCAAGGCTTTCACCAAGTCTAAAGCAACCATGCACCCTAAGAGACCAGCTACACAGGGCCCATCTCCAGGCCCCATGCCTAAGAAACAGATGCTTAAAATGGCTGAGGATTTAATTACTCTAATCAGAGGTTCTCAGCCACCTCCGGACAAAAGGCCCAGAGTGGAGGAAGATTCCCCCTCCTCTGATCAGGGCTCCATTATTTCAGAACACTCTGATGATCAGGAACAGTCTTACTCCCCTTTTGAAGACTCTGATGCAGAGGAGTCTATTCCTTCTGTATCCCCCCCTGAGGATTACTCATTTGGGGAAACGTTGCATACCTTAAGGGAACACTTCCACTGGGAAGGCCAGGATTATTCAGATTCCAAGAAAAGGCTCAGGGAATTTCTTTTGTTACCCCAGCACAGGCCTCTGGCTATACCTCCTGTCTTGGACATCCTAGATGATGTTTACTCGGACGCCTGCCTTAACCCGGATTCTCTACCTCCAGCTGCTGTTAAGCCTGACAGGTACTACAGGGTTCCTGACTCACACCAATTTCTTTACAAAAGCCATGCTGCTGACCTAGAAACCATCTCACAGAGGCCCAAGGGAGTTAAGGCTTCCATTGCCAAAAATCCATTGCCTTCAGAGAGAGATTCCAGATCCTTAGAAAGGTGGGGAAAAAAGGTATATACCTCGGCTACCTTAACCATGAGGGCCTTAAACTGTCAGTTTCATATGCTAAAATACCAACAGTTTCTGTTATCTCAATTGAAAAGTAAAATGTCACAACCTGAACAACCAGACTTGAAGGAGTTGCAGGATTTGATGCATAGTGCAGAACAAGTGGGTAAACATACCTTACAATGTGGTTTTGATGCTCTAGAGGCCTCATGTAGAGCTGCTGTTACAGGCTCAGTCATACGTAGGCATGCCTGGCTCAAGGAACAAGCCTTGCCTGATCATGTCAAAGCTAAATTACTAGACCCTCTTCAAAAGGATGTACTATTTGGGGCAAATGCTGAGGAAGTATTACGGAAAATGGAGGAAAAAGCTAAATCAATGCAAACTGTGAAAGAATTTATGCAGGTTCAACCCCCACGTTTTAGTAGAAATTGGCCTTCCAAAAACTGGTCCTTTCCTGCCACAGACAGACCCCAAAGAGGCAGATACAGGCGCCCGAGGGGCAGAGGACAATCACAAGGTTCGTACAGAGGCAGACAATGGCAAGCTCCTACACAAAGAGGTGGTGAGGACAACTCACAATCTTTCAGAAAGCAAACCCAATGACTTTCCCCTTTGCAGGCCAACCAGGTCTCAAATGGCAGCCCCCGTAGGAGGAAAGTTGGCACTATTCTCAAAAAATTGGCATGTTGTCACAAAAGACAAATGGATCCTGGACATTATAAACAGAGGCTACAAATTCCATTTTCATACCCTTGCAAAAATGAGAGGCATGCCAAAACTGCCACACAGTCAAAGGGCAGAGGCACAAAAGCAAATTTCAGATCTTATAAACATGAAAGCTATTCAAGAGGTACCTACACACGAACAAGGTCAAGGTTTTTATTCCAGGCTATTTTTGGTGCCAAGGAAGGGAAAAGATTGGAGACCTATTTTTGATCTTTCCATCCTAAACACATTCCTACTCGTACCAAAATTCAAGATGCTCACTCTACAGCAACTTCTTCCCATGCTGGGCAGGGAGTCTTGGCTGGTAACATTGGACCTCAAGGAGGCATACCTGCATGTCCCAATCAGACAAAATTGCAGAAGCTACCTCAGATTTCTTGCAGGTTCAACCCATTATCAACTCTCTTCATTGCCCTTTGACTTATCTACTGCGCCCAGAGTATTCACGAAATGCCTGGTATCAGTAATTGCCTACTGCAGACTTCAAGGGATACAAATATACCCTTATTTGGACGACTGCCTGATCCAAGCGGACAGCAAGCACATTCTTCTGAAACATCTGGCTTATGTAATAATGTTATTAAACTCTCTGGGATACACAGTCAACAAAGAGAAATCAAGGCTAATACCCTCTCGGAGTATAACTTTCCTGGGTGCCAATTTGGACGCAAACACCCAGATGGCCTACCTCACGCCAGAGAAGCAGGGGCAACTAATTCAATATTTCAGAACACTGGCAAATTGCACCAGGCTGACTGCAAGGAAAATCCTGCAGGCTCTGGGATTCATGGCATCTTGCATCTTACTAATCCCATGTGCAAAGCTGCATATGAGAAAACTACAATGGTACCTAAAAAACATATGGTCTCAACACAGCCACAGTTTGGAAACAATAATACCACTAATTCCATGTCTGCAAAAGGAATTTCTGTGGTGGGCTCAAGCATGTCAAACAAACACAGATCTTCCATTCAGCAAGCCTCAAGCAAATCAAGTCATCACAACAGACGCCTCGGACTACGCCTGGGGGGCGCACATGACAGACATTCAGGGCAAATGGTCTCAAAAAGAAAAGCACCTTCACATCAATCAAAAAGAAATGCTAGCAGCAATAAATGCTATTATAGCTTTCAAGGACCTTCTACAACCAGGTCAACTATTGATAAGAACGGACAACACCACAGTTATGTGGTACATAAACAAGCAGGGAGGAACACATTCTTATCCCCTATGCAGACTGGCCATGTCACTTTGGAACATGGCCATGGACTTACAAATGGAACTACAAGCACAGTACTTGCCAGGCAAGGAAAACATGCTGGCAGACAACCTAAGCAGGAATATGACAGATCCACACGAATGGAAGTTGCATCCAAAAGTTTTTACATAAATAATCCAAGAATGGGGAAGGCCAGACATAGATCTCTTTGCCTCCCACAAAAATCATCAATTGACAAAATTCTGCTCGAGGATCTTCCATCCAAAGGCCTGGAGAGTGGACGATCTTTCTTTCAGTTGGACATCAATGACAGTTTATGCCTTTCCGCCTCTTCCTCTGCTGCCCAAAGTCCTATTGAAGACCAGAGCAGACAGACCAAAGATGATCCTCATTGCTCCGGACTGGCCAAGGCAACACTGGTACCCACTCCTGAGGAGCCTGACGCATTCCCCTCCATGGACCCTGCCTCTAATGCCTCTTCTTCTGACTCAGCACAGCTTCAAAACTCTTCACAGTCAGCTAAAAACACTCAATCTAGCCGCATGGAAGATTCCTTAGCATCACAGCAGGCCCAACTCTCCAAGGAGGTGCAGGATGTCATTTTGGAGGCCAGAAGACCATCAACTAGAAAAGCTTACTCCTCAAAATGGAAACGTTTTTGTGTCTGGAATGAGAAAAAGGGCCAGAACCCTGGAAAACTGAATTTACCTCAAATACTACAATATTTGGCTGAACTGCTAAGCAGTGGATTTTCGTTCTCCTCCATCAAAATCCATGCCTCAGCCATTTCTGCAGAATACAACACTGACCCTCCTTTATTCTCTCACCCTCTTTTAAGACAGTTCCTCAGAGTGGCTAAGAATTTAAGACCTCCAAGGAAACAACCAATACCTGCTTGGGATCTTAATTTCATTCTGGAAAAACTGACTTTGCCTCCTTTTGAGCCAGCTGCCTCATCAGATTTGCAATATTTGTCCTGGAAAACAGCTTTCCTTCTGGCTATCACTTCAGCTCGTAGAGTTTCAGAACTACAGGCTCTCATGGCTGTCCAGCCTTTTATCATCTTCCATCAGGACAGAGTTTCCTTACGAACCAACCCGTCCTTTATGCCTAAAGTGGTATCCAGGGTAGCTTTAAATCAGGCAATACATTTACCTACTTTTTATCCCAATCCTCAAAACAAAGGGGAGAGATTACTACATTCCTTGGACATCAACAGGCAACTGCGTTATTATTTGGACAGAACAAAACCTTTCAGAAAATCAGAACAGCTTTTTGTGGCCTATGCGGTAGGAGCTCAAGGAAAGCCAATTTCCAAACAGACAATCTCAAAATGGATAGCTCACTGCATACGCTTTTGCTATTCCTTTCATGGCAAATCTGTACCTACAGGCATTAGAACTCATTCCACCAGGGCCACAGCCACCTCTGCAGCCTTCCTCAGAGGAGTTCCTACCAAGGATATTTTGGAAGCAGCCACTTGGAGTTCTGTGCATACCTTCTCCAAACACTACAACCTACCATTATACTCCAAATCTAGAGCAGGCTTTGCCACTGCAGTCTTGCAGGGCATTTTGGCTCGTCCTAGTTCCACCTAGTGCCTACCACCCTTTTCTTAGCTTTGGGATTCTACCCATCTGTTATGACTGCAGCTGTATGCACGATGAACATAGTACAGTTTTGTACCTACCATAAATGTAGATGTTCGAGTGCTAATACAGCTGCAGTCCAGGTTTCCCTCCCTCCTTCCCCTCTAGGGGTATTCTTTTATGGTGTATTTGCTTGCAACTACTGTTTTTTGATTATATTGCATTGCATTACTACATAATTTTATGTATTGCCTTCCTTCTGGGGGCACCTGACATCTGGGGCAAGAAAAACTGAAAAAAATGGTGTCGGCTGGTTCTTTTATACCCCTGTCGCACTGACATCAGGGAGGAAGCGACGACAACCGACGCCGGACCTAGACTTTGGAATTCGGCCGACCGAGGACCCGCCTGATGGCAGGAGAACCCATCTGTTATGACTGCAGCTGTATTAGCACTCGAACATCTACATTTATGGTAGGTACAAAACTGTACTTTCAGGCCCCTATGCCTAAAAAACAAATGATCAAAATGGCTGAAGATCTAATTACTGTAATCAGGGGAAGTCAACCCCCCCCCCCCCCAAGAGGCCTAGGGCTGAGCTTGATTATGAATATTCTGATCAAGTTTCTGTTTCTTCTGACTCTTCTAATGACCTGGATTTGTCCATACCTACTTAGGAGGATTCTGATGCAGAGGATTCCATTCCCTCTGCTTCCCCTCCTGAGGATTTTTCTTTTGGGGGAACTTTACATACCTTATGGGAGCATTTCCACTGGGAAAGTCAGGAATTTTCTGATTCAAAAAAGAGGCTTAGGGATTTCCTTCTTCTACCTCAGCATAGACCCGTGGCTATACCTCCTGTACTAGACATTGTTGATGATGTGTTTTCGGAATCCAGTATGGCCCCTGATTCCCTGCCTCCGGCTCCTAGTAAACCTGACAGATACTACAGGGTTCCTGAGTCCCACAAGTTCCTTTTCAAAAATCCTGTTGCAGATCCAGAAACCATTTCTCAGGGGCCCAAGGGCATTAAGGCTTCTACTGCTAAAAATCCTACCCCTTCTGATAGAGACTTCAGGGCGCTGGATAAATGGGGTAAGAAGGTTTATACTTCTGCGACCTTGGCAATCAGGGCTTTAAACTGCCAATTTCATATGTTAAAATATCAACAGCATATTATTGGACTGCTTAAACAGAAAATGTTGTTGATTACTGACTGTGTGGAAAATAAAGATTTACAGGATTTATTGCATTCTGCTGAACAAGTTGGAAAACATACTTTGCAGTGTGGTTTTGATTCTTTAGAGGCCTCTTGCAGGGCTGCTGATACTGGGTCTTTGCTTAGAAGGTATGCTTGGCTTAAGGAGCAATCTTTGCCTGATCACGTTAAAGCGAAATTGTTGGATGCTCCTTTAAATCAGGACCGCCTGTTTGGCAATAAGGCTGAAGAAGTTCTAAAAAAGATGGAAGATAAAGCTAAATCTATGCAAACTGTTAAATATTTCTTACAAGTGCAACCTCCAAGATTTAGTAGGCACTGGCCTACTAAGAATTGGTCTTTTCCAGCTCCTTCCAGATCCTCTCAAGCCAAACCCAGACACACCAAAAGCACCAGGTTTCAGTCCCAGGGGCCTCTCAGAACTAAGCAATGGGGGGGCCTCCACCTCCAAATCTGGAAATAACAAGACACCCCCCCCTTATGGTAAACAGTCTCAATGACTTCCTTTTAAAATTACCAAGCACTTACCTTTTAGCCGCTCCTTTGGGGGGAAAGATTGCTCTTCATGCAAAGAACTGGGAACTCATAACCCGCGACAAATTGGGATGTTCATCGTGCATACAGCTGCAGTCATTACAGATAGGTTATCCTGCCATCAGGCGGGTCCTCGGTCGGCCGAATTCCAATGTCTAGGTCCGGCGTCGGTTGCCGTCACTTCTTCCCTGACGTCAGTGCGGCAGGGGTATAAAAGAGGCAGCCGACGCCATTTTCTTCAGTCTTTCTTGCCGCGCGGTGCCCCGAAGCAGAAGCAGTTCGCAAGTGCCGGTCGGCCAGCTCCTGAGATTTACGAAAGTATTTCAGCCAAAGTCTTCTTTAAAGCTAAGTACCCCATTGGGGAAACTTTTCTGGCCTCAGACCGATGTCAGAAAAAGTTAATAATTGCATTTCTTGTGGGAAGCAAATACCGCATAAGGATTTTCACTCTTTCTGTATACCTTGCTTAGGGCCAGACCACGACGTCTCGGCCTGCCGTTTTTGTGCTAGGTTCAACAAGTGCACTATTAAGCTCCGGGTGGAGTTCGCCCTTCATTATTTTGGCAAAAAATTTAATTATATCATGTCGTCGGATACACCGACGCCAGTTTTAAGCAAAAGACGCAAAGACAAGGACCGACATCCGAGGTCTGCACCGAGTACTGAGACCACGCTTAGGCCGACTACCGGTTCTCCGGTTCTAAGCGAGGCGCCTATGCAGCCCCTGACTACCGATTAAACTATTTTACCGGTGACTTCAATACCCGAGATCGCAGGCTCCTCGGCCTCCATTCCCACTGCAGATACCGACGCAACTCTTGGCGGGGAAACCGAAGATTTAGTGAGGCCTGCCATTTCTGAAGGCGTCTTCAGGCCTACCACCTTCTCTATTAAATCCTTCACTAAATCTAAAGCTGCCATGAAAACTAAAAAACAGGGTCCTCAGACCTCCTCTCAAGGCCCCATGCCTAAAAAACAGATGCTAAAAATGGCTGAGGATTTGATAACTCTCATCAGGGGTTCTCATCCCCCCTCTGACAAAAGACCCAGACTGGAGGAAGACTACCCTTCCTCAGACCAGGCTTCTATTACCTCAGACCATTCTGAGGACCAGGATTATGCCTATTCCCCTTTTGAAGACTCTGATGCTGAGGAGTCTATTCCCTCGGTCTCCCCCCCTGAGGACTACTCTTTTGGGGAAACCCTGCATACATTGAGGGAGCACTTCCACTGGGAAGGCCAAGATTACTCAGATTCCAAGAAAAGGCTCAGGGAATTTCTACTGCTCCCCCAGCATAGGCCCCTGGCTATCCCTCCTGTTTTAGATATTTTGGATGATGTGTACGCAGAAGCCAGTCTTAATCCAGATTCTTTACCTCCAGCCCCTGTTAAACCAGACAGGTATTACCGGGTTCCTGATTCTCACCAGTTCCTTTATAAAAGCCATACTGGTGACCCAGAAACAATTTCACAGGGTCCCAAGGGAATAAAGGCCTCTACTGCTAAAAACCCTTTACCTCCAGAGAGAGATTCCAGAGCATTAGAAAGGTGGGGGGAAAAGGTGTATACATCTGCCACTTTAACCATGAGGGCATTAAACTGTCAATTTCATATGTTAAAGTACCAACAGTTTTTGTTATCTCAGCTGAAAAGCAAAATGACACAAACAGAACAACCAGATTTGAAAGAGTTGCAGGATTTGTTGCATGGAGCAGAGCAAGTGGGTAAACATACCTTGCAGTGTGGTTTTGATGCTTTAGAGGCCTCATGTAGAGCTGCTGTCATGGGGTCTGTCATACGTAGACATGCTTGGCTCAAAGAGCAAACCTTACCAGATCATGTCAAAGCAAAGTTATTAGATGTACCACTTCAAAAAGATGTATTGTTTGGTGTTAAAGCTGAGGAGGTACTAAAGAAAATGGAGGAAAAAGCGAAATCTATGCAAACAGTGAAAGATTTCTTGCAGGTGCAGCCTCCACGCTTCAGCAGAAACTGGCCTTCAAAAAATTGGTCCTTTCCAGCCACGGACAGACCTCAAAGGGGCAGATACAGACGCCCAAGGGGTAGAGGACAACCTCAAGGATCTTACAGAGCTAGACAGTGGCAAGCACCAACCCAAGAGGTGGAGAAGATAGATCACAGTCATTTAGAAAACAGACGCAATGACTTCCCCCTATGCCTGCCAAACAAAGCTATAATGGCAGCACCTTTGGGCGGATAACTGGCATTATTTTAAAAAAACTGGCACATTGTTACAAAAGACAAATGGATTCTGGACATTATAGACAGAGGCTACAGGTTCTACTTTCACACCCTTCCAAAAATGAGAGGCTTGCCAAACCTGCCACAAAATCAATGGGCAGAGGCACAAAGACAAATTACTTCTCTCATGGATATGAAAGCAATTCAAGAGGTACCTGCAAAAGAACAAGGTCAAGGTTTTTATTCCAGACTATTTCTGGTACCAAGAAAGGACAAAGATTGGAGACCCATCTTAGACCTATCCATCCTAAACACATATCTACAGGTGCGAAAATTCAAGATGCTCACATTACAGCAGCTTCTTCCCATGCTGGGCAAGGAGTCTTGGCTGGTAACGTTGGACCTCAAGGAGGCATACCTGCATGTCTCTATCAGACAAAATTGCAGAAGATACTTCAGATTTCTTGCAGGTTCAACCCATTACCAATTCTCTGCATTGCCCTTTGGCTTATCTACTGCGCCCAGAGTATTTACGAAATGCCTGGCATCAGTAATTGCCTTCTGCAGACAACAAGGAATACAAATCTACCCATATCTGGACGACTGCCTGATCCAAGCGGACAGCAAGGACATTTTATTGCAGCATCTGGCGTTTGTAATAAAACTGTTAAACTACCTGGGATACACAGTGAACCAAAAGAAATCAAAACTAATACCTTCTCAACAGATAATTTTCCTGGGCGCCAGCTTAAATACAACCGCCCAGATGGCCTACCTCACACCAGACAAACAAGGGCAACTGTCTCAATACTTCAACAAAATGGCAACTTTCACCAGACTAACTGCAAGGAAAGTCCTGCAGGCTCTGGGATTCATGGCATCTTGCATCCTACTAATACCATGTGCAAAGCTGCATATGAGGAAACTACAATGTTACCTAAAAAACTTACGGTCTCAACACAGCCACAGCTTGGAAACAATTGTACCACTCATTCCATGCCTTCAAAAGGAATTTTTGTGGTGGGCTCAAGCATTCCAAAGAAACACAGGTCTCCCTTTCTGTTTACCTCAAGCAACTCAAATCATCACAACGGACGCCTCAGACTATGCCTGGGGAGCACACATGGCAGATCAGTGCATTCAGGGAAAATGGTCCCAAAAAGAGAAGCACCTACACATCAACCAAAAGGAGATGCTAGCCGTGCAAAATGCTCTTATGACCTTCAAAGACCTACTGCATCCAGGCCAGCTATTGATAAGGGCAGACAACACCACAGTGATGTGGTACATAAACAGGGGGGAACTCATTCATACCCCCTGTGCAGGCAAGCCATGACCCTGTGGAACACAGCACTGGAATTACAAATTCAATTACAGGCACAATTCCTGCCAGGGAAGGAAAACACACTGGCAGACAGCTTAAGCAGAAATATGACAGACCCACACGAATGGAAGTTACATCCTCAAGTCTTCTCAAAGATAACTCGGGCATGGGGACAGCCAGACATAGATCTATTTGCTACCCACAGAAATTACCAGTTGGAAAAATTCTGTTGAAGGACCTATCATCCACAGGCCTGGAAAGTGAACGCACTCTTTCAATTGTACAACATTGACGGTCTACGCCTTCCCACCTCTTCCTCTACTTACCAAAGTTCTATTAAAAGCCAGAGCAGAGGCGCCACAAATGATTCTCATTGCTCCAGACTGGCCACGACAGCACTGGTATCCTCTCCTAAAGAGCCTGACACACTCACCACCATGGATCCTACCTCTAGTTCCTCTTCTGTTATCCCAGCACAACTACAAAACCCTTCACAGCCAGCTCAAAACCCTACATCTAGCTGCATGGAGAATACCTTAATTTCCCAACAGACTCTCCTCTCCAAGGAGGTGCAGGATGTCATCTTGGAGGCCAGAAGACCCTCTACTAGAAAAGCCTACTCTGCCAAAAATGGAAACGATTTTGTTCCTGGAATCAAGAAAAGGGCCAGAATCCTTGGATAATAAATATACCTCAAATTTTACAGTACTTAGCTGAGATGCTAAACAGTGGCCTTTCCTTCTCCTCCATCAAGATCCACGCTTCAGCCATTTCTGCACAATACAATACAGATCCTCCTTTATTCTCACATCCTCTATTAAGGCAGTTCCTCAAAGGGGCAAAAAATATAAAACCCCCACAGAAACCACCAGTCCCAGCTTGGGACCTCACCTTCGTATTGGAAAAGCTGACCCTGCCTCCCTTTGAGCCGGCTTCTTCAACAGAGCTACAATACTTGTCATGGAAAACAGCCTTCCTTCTGGCTGTTACCTCAGCACGCAGGTTATCGGAGCTACAGGCCCTCATGGCTGTGCAACCATTCATCATTTTCCATCAGGACAGAGTTTCCTTATGAACCAACCCTACCTTCATGCCAAAGGTAGTATCCAGTGTAGCTTTGAATCAAACTATTCATTTACCTACCTTTTATCCAAATCCACAGAACAAAGGGGAGGGCCTACTACATTCCTTGGACATTCACAGACAACTTCGTTATTACTTGGACAGAACAAAGTCATTCAGGAAATCTGAGCAGCTCTTTGTGTCCTATGCTACAGGTGCTCAGGAGAGGGCTATTTCCAAACAGACAATTTCAAAATGGATAGCCCACTGCATACGCTTTTGTTATTCATTTCATGGAAAATCTGTGCCTGTATACATCAGATCCCACTCCACCAGGGCTACAGCTACCTCTGCAGCTTTCCTCAGGGGGGTCCCTACCAAGGACATTTTGGAAGCAGCTACTTGGAGTTCATTGCACACTTTCTCCAAGCACTACCACGCTCCACTAAACTCAAAATCTAGAGCGGGCTTTGCCACAGCAGTCCTGCAGGGCATCCTAGCCCCTCCTAGTTCCACCTAGTGCCTACCACCCTTACTTAGCTTTGGGATTCTACCCATCTGTAATGACTGCAGCTGTATGCACGATGAACATAATACAGTTTTGTACCTACCATAAATGTAGATGTTCGAGTGCTCATACAGCTGCAGTCCAGGTTACCCTCCCTCCTTCCCCTCTTAGGACAGGCCTTATGACAAACACCTTTATCATACAACCTATTTGGGGTATTCTTTTAGGGTGTATTTGCTTGCAACTACTGTTTTTGATTTATCTACATTGCATGTTTGCATAATATTATGTTTTGCCTTCCTTCTGGGGGCACCTGACATCTGGGGCAAGAAAAACTGAAGAAAATGGCGTCGGCTGCCTCTTTTATACCCCTGCCGAACTGACGTCAGGGAAGAAGTGACGACAACCGACGCCGGACCTAGACTTTGGAATTTGGCCGACCGAGGACCCGCCTGACGGCAGGATAACCCATCTGTAATGACTGCAGCTGCATGAGCACTCGAACATCTACATTTATGGTAGGTACAAAACTGTACTTTTTAAATAGTGTCCCAGGGATACAGATTTCATTTCCACACGTTGCCAACACCAAACGGGTGGCCAGACCTGCCCCCAAATCAGTCAGCAGAGGCTCAAAAGCAAGTACTTTCCCTCTTAAACATGGGGGCTATTCAGCCAGTACCAGAAGAGGAAAAGGGACAAGGTTTCTATTCCAGGATTTTTCTGGTACCCAGAAAAGACAAATCATGGCATCCAATTCTGGACCTGTCTACTCTAAACACCTTTCTGGGCATTCCAAAATTCAAGATGCTGACTCTTCACCATTTTCTTTCTATGCTGGGCAAAGATGCCTGGTTGGCAACTCTAGATTTAAAAGAAGCATACCTGCACATCCCAATCGGGGAATCTTGCAGAAGATACCTATGCTTCAAAGCAGGCTACTTGCATTATCAGTTCTCTGCACAGCCCTTTGGCTTGTCTATTGCGCCCAGGGTATTCACAAAGTGCCTGGCTCCAGTTATTGCATTTTCCAGGCAAAGGAATATTCAAATATATATCCATACCTGGACGATTGTCTAATTCAGACAGAAAACCAGGGCATACTTCTAAATCATCTGGCATTTGTAAAAAGGGTTCTAACTTGTCTAGGGTACACCATAAACGAAAAGAAATCACAACTGGTACCCTCTCAAAAGATTACATTCCTGGGTGCAAGCTTGAATACAACTGCCCAGATGGCTTTCCTCACACCAGAGAAGCAAATTCATTTGTTAACTTACTTCAAACAAGTGACCACAAAAACCCTGCTATCCGCAAGACAAATACTGAAAGCCTTGGGGTTCATGGCCTCCTGCATTCTTCTAATTCCATATGCAAGACTGCATATGAGGAAACTACAGTGGTACTTAAAAAGTCAATGAAGTCAACATTCACAGCTTGGAAACAATGATTCCTATCATACCTTGCCTATGCCTGGAATTCCTATGGTGAGCAGAGGCCTACCACCAAAACATGGGACTCCCATTCACACTACCCCCTGCTGCCCAAACCCTAAATGCAGATGCATCAGACTATGCATGGTGGACTCACTTGGCAGGGAAGTGCATTCAGGGCAAATGGAACCCAAATCAAATGCACCTACATATCAGTCAAAAAGAAATGTTAGCTGTACAGAATGCTCTGACAGCCTTCAAGGACTACATTCTTCCAGGACAACTAATGGTAAAGACGGACAAAACCATGGTTATGTGGTACATAAACAAGCAGGGGGGTACACATTCTTACCCCCTCTGCAGACTAGCCGCAGCATAGTGGAACACATTCTTGAGCTACCATGTGCACCTACAAGCTCAATTCCTGCCAGAAAAATTGAATACACTGGTAGACGGACTGAGCAGTAATCTCATGGACCCACATGAGTAGAAACTGGAACCATGGATTTTCAACATGTTGACAAGCAAATGGGGGAGCCCAGACATAGATCTATTTGCCACCCCCCAGAACTACCAGTTGGACAAGTTTTGCACAAGGACTCCCCACAAAGAATCCTGGAAAGTGGATGGTCTGTCCTTCAGCTGGAAAAACCTATCAGTCTACGCCTTTCCCCCTCTGCCTCTGTTCTCCAACGTTTTGCTAAAAGTCAAACAGGACAAACTAAGAGTGATTTTGATTGCTCCAGACTGGCCACGCCAACAATGGTACCCACTCCTGCGCAGTGTGTCACAAATATCCCCGTGGCACCTGCCTCAGACTCCTTCCTTGCTGTCTCAGCAGGAGAGCCAAATTCTGCACCCTCAGCTTCCAGCATTGAACCTTGCAGCCTGGCTAAT
This sequence comes from Protopterus annectens, assembly GCF_019279795.1. Taxonomy (NCBI): domain Eukaryota; kingdom Metazoa; phylum Chordata; order Ceratodontiformes; family Protopteridae; genus Protopterus; species Protopterus annectens. The sequence goes on along the minus strand of NC_056734.1, from coordinate 821,782,388 downwards.
CACTTAAATTCACTCTTATCATCCCTCAACAAACCTGTGATGGATGTCATCTTGCAGGCGAGAAGGCCTAATACTAGAATATCTTATGCTGACAAATGGAAAAGATTCTGTGCCTGGAACCAGTCTTTAGGGATGAGCACAGCAGCGCCCAATTTACCTCAGATTTTGCAATACTTAACTGAGGTACTTCACAAGGGCCTGTCTTTTTCCTCTATTAAAATCCACGCTTCAGCTGTTTCAGCTCACTATAACACAGAACGACCCCTCTTCTCTCATCCCCTGCTCAAGCAGTATCTCAGAGGGGCAAAGAACTTGAGACCACCCAGAAGAGCTCCTACCCCTGCCTGGGATCTTAACTTTGTTTTGGAGAAGCTCACTCTGCCTCCATTCGAGCCAGCTGCTACTGCAGACTTAAAATTTCTTTCTTGGAAAATAGCCTTCCTTTTAGCAATCACTTCAGTTAGAAGGATATCTGAATTACAGGCCCTTATGGCAGTGGAGCCTTTCATCATCTTTCATGTGGACAAGGTATCTCTGAGGACCAATCCATCCTTCATGCCCAGGATTGTTTCCAGTGTGGCTCTTAATTAGTCCATTAATTTGCCAACCTTCTTTCCCAATCCACAGGACAAAGGGGAACGGATCCTGCATTCCTTTGATGTGCTCAGATGATTGGATCGTACCAGGGAGGACAGGACTAAATCTCAAAGAAAATCTGAACAATTGCTGGTAGCATTTGCTGCAGGGGCAGAGGGGAAGCCTATTTCAAAACAAGCCATTTCTAAATGGATAAGTCATTGCATTAATTTCTGCTATAAGCACCATGGAAAACCTATCCCCAGGGGATCAGATCTCACTCCACCAGGGCTACGTCTACTTCTGCAGCCTTTCTCAGAGGTTTTCCTACCAGGGATATTCTAGAAGCTGCTACCTGGAGTTTTCACCAAGCATTATCATTTTCCAATTTTCTCTAAATCCAGAGCTGGCTTTGCCACTGCTGTCTTGCAAGGCCTTATAGCTGGTCCTAATGCTGTATAAACTCCTCCTTCCAACCATAGCTTTGGGAATCTACCCAAATGTAATGACTGCAACAGTGAAACACGAAGAACATAGTACAGTTGTGTACACTTACCATAAATGTAGATGTTCGAGTGTATTCACTGTTGCAGTCCTGCCCCCTAATTTTTTTCTGGCTATACCTCTACTTTCTTTTACTATGCATAAAAGCCTTTCTGGTGTATTTGGTTTTGGTTGGAGGTATATTTTTGTGTTTTTAATTTTATTTGCTCCCCATTAGGGGGGCACCTGACATCTGAGGCAAGAAAAACTGATGTAATGGCCGTTAATCAGGCCGACTGAGGGCAACCTGCCAGCAGATTACCCAATGTAATGATGGCAACAGTGAATACACTCAAACATCTACATTTATGGTAAGTGTACACAACTGTACTTTCTTGGGACTGTTCAGATAATAGTATTGCTCATAGTTGTGTGTGTGTGTGTTATAGAAGTGATTATAGGATCATAGAAAGTTACTACTAGGCTGTTGGCCCTGAGGTCCTTAGAAGCCTAGCCAAGAATTTAGCTCATGCTCCAACAAGTCAGCACCCTATGCCACTGTCCAGCAGAGACATAGGTGGAATCCCAGGGGTGTATTTTCTTTTCCCCATCCAGTTATCCAGGTTGCACTTAAAAAGGTTTAATGAGGTGCTCTGCTTTATTTATTTTTATTTTACATTTTACATTTATTTATTTTTTTTGTATTTTACATTTGTTAACAGGGAAAGTCTGACTCGAAATGAAGCCAATTTTCAGAAGATGTCCAGGGAGAAACGCTCCAGATGCATGTTTTTGTAACATGGGCGGAAACCGGAGCACCTGGAGGAAACCCACTCGGATGCAGGGAGGACATGCAGACTCCACACAGAAGGCACCCCAGCCGAGAATCAAGCCAGAGAACCTCTTGCTGTGAGGTGACAATGCTACCGCTGCACCACTGCTCCATCCACTTTACTTTACGTGGAGAGGGAGTCTATTCCACAAAAGAGGGAGTCTCTGGGACACAGATCTGTCCCACCAAGAAGTCCTGTTGATGTCACAGACCAGGGTGAGGTCTCGTGTGCGGGTTACTTGAGTAGAGCTTGACTTGCAGATATGCAGCAGTCCCATCAGGGCGGGGTCTGAGATTGTTGTTATGCTCGACAGAGGTCACCTCTGAGGAGACTGTAAGAGACTGAGTAGAGGGACAGGGCTTTTAGCCTATCTGTATAGGGTTGATGTTTGAGGCCCTGGATTCTCTGGGTGAGGAATCTCTGTGGTCTCTCCAGCTGCTGCATGTGCTTTGTGAGGTACATGCTGAGAGGAGCATTGAATTCAGTAATCAGTTTTATAAGGGAAGAATACAGGGATGTTATGACCCCTTATCTATGGATGAGATATCCTTACTAATAAGGTGGGCCATGTAGAAAGCTTTCCATACAAAGGAGGCAATATGGTAGTTAAAAGTCAGTTTGCTATCAACCTGGGTTCCCAAGTCCCTCATGACTGATTGCTTGCTTGGTGCCTTATTATCAATGTGATCATTTTTGGGGACGTCATTCTCCCCAAAAGGGATGATGATGTATTTTTTGGCATTCAGTTTGAAGCCATGTTTCTGTCAACAGTCATTTGTTTGGGTGAGACCCTCTTGGAGGATGCCCACATCACTAGGGAAATTGATGACAGTACCCAGCTTGCAGTCATCTGTAAACTTGATCAGTTATAGCCCACTAGATTTGGGCTGCACCTCTGAGAAGAGTGTCCCAAACAGCAGAGGCCTCAAGACTGATCCCTGGGGTACAACGTTTGTTATGGGTCTACTACTTGGTGGCTTCCCCTGTTTTGACTAGGTGGGTTCCATCAGTGAGCCAGTTTGCTACCCATCTGGTAACATATGGATTGATGCCTAGTTGAGAGAGTTCGTCTATTGTACCTGAGTGGGGGAATAGTATTGAAGGCCTTGGCCAGGTCAAGGTAGGTGATGTGCACCGTCTTCCCCTCGTCTGTGGCCTTGGTGACTGTTTCAAAGAAGTCGACCAGATTTAACAGGCATAACCTCCCCATGACAAAACCAAACTGTGTGGGATCGAGTGTCTGGAGGTTGCCAGTGTCCTTGTTAATGAGGTCCATGATAATCTGCTCCATGGCCTTGCAGATCAGGCTAGTTAGAGTGATGGGTCTATAATTTCCTGGATCGGTGGACGCTCCACCTTTGTGCAAAGGGATGACAGTAGCTCTCCTCCACTCGGCTGGGATGAAGCCAATACTCAGGCTTTGGTTGAATAGGGTGCCTAATGGTGCTGCAAGTTCATGTAAGATGCAGCCTGGGATGTTATTGAGTCCCATGAAGGCTGTATTTTTTGCCTTTGAGAGGGCTGTGATGACTTGGTCTCTAGAGATAAGTGGAGGGGTCAGATACTGGGGATGCCCTGTTTTACTGATGGGGGGCAGAGGAGTGAAGTTTTCACTGAACCCATCTGCCAGTAGGTTGGCTAGATCTACAGGGTTTGTGTATGTGGTGACCTTGACCACCAGTTCTGAGCAGATCTGGGTGCTTCCCTTGAGATTGCGGACATATGTGTAGAAAGCCTTATGATTGTCTTTAGTAGATGTGGCCAGTTTGGACTCGAAGTTTGCTTTGGAGGACTTCACTTGTGCTCTTATTTCACAGCAAAAGGTTCTCTGGTTCGATTCTCGGCTGGAGAGCCTTCTGTGCGGAGTCTGCATGCCCTCCCCATGGTCGAATGAATTTAAAGACATGCAGGTAGGTGTGTGCATGTGTGGGTGTGCCTTCCTTGAAGGTTGGACGCTGGGCTGGCAACTCGACACTGTAAAAATTCACTGCGAATCATTAGCAGGCCGGAGTTCCACTCTGGTGACCCCTAACTGGGAAAAGCCAAAAGACAATTTAGGCTAAGGAGTGATTGCTTCCAATTAAACACCTGCTCCTTCTTGTCCTTGGATAACAATTTTTTCCTTTTATTATAGAGTTTATTTATTGTAGATGTCCACCAGACATGTTTACTCTTCCTTGAGGAGGAGGATTTTGTCCTATCTGGTATTCTTGATTCCATGCAACTGCATAAATGCTCATATAGTACTTTTGGTGTAAGTGTGGACATATGTGCCAGTTTCTTTGGAGTGGGAGGGGGCTGTGAAGCTGTTTATACCATCCCTCAGGAGGTTGTAATCAGCTTTGGAGAAGTTTTTTTGTTTGACCCTAGCTGGGAGGAGGGGGGGTCGGGGGAGATGGTGACTTCGAAAGTGACTGCTTTGTGGTCGGATCTTACCAGGGATGGTAACACTGTAGGGATGCTGCAGTGGTTACTCATGTTGGTTAATACCAAGTCTGATATTTTCATCTTTTGTGGGGGTGTCAGCCAACTGGTCCAATAAAATTTGCATTGATGAAATCAAGGAATCTCTGAGCATTTGTGTTTTGGCACGAGTAATAGTTAAAGTCACCCAGGATCAGGATAAAGGGTTGACTCTTGATCGATTCGAAAATATAGATCTGGATAGGTGGAGTGGGCACCTTGAGTCAGAGTTGAAGGCCTGTAGCTTGCTATGATTTGAATAGGGGTCTTGTCAGTTGTTAACTGCGCCTGGAGTATTTCCTGTGCATCATACTGTTTGGCCAGCCTAGAGGTGTGTATGTCTTTTATATATATTGCAACTCCACCTCCTTTTGTTTTGCTGCCCATGGCTTGGGGTCTGAATGAATGATAGGATGAGTAACCTGGTTTGGCTGGGGTGCTCTCTACAGCTTTGAACCAGGTTTTTGTGACTGCACAAATGTCAGTTTCTTCCAGGGTTAAGAATGCTTGCAATGAGTGCAGTTTCATGTTTGGATGCCTAGTGTTTAGCAGCATGACCTTTAATTTACAGTTAGAGTAAATTTTCATGTTGGTAGCTTTGACCTCATGGCATTGCCTAAAAAGGCACTATGGGAGAGGCAAAAGCCTTTGCCAGGAGCCTGAAGCCCAAGGGAGACAGATGTAGGCCATCTCTGACAAAGCATCGTGGCTTGTCAGTCATGTTATCCCAGGCTGTCACGTACTGGATCCCCTTTGAATGGCACCAGAAATAAAGCCAGTTGTTAAAGTCTGTCATTTTCTGTTTGTATTGAGGCATCATTCTGGGTGATGGTAGAATGCTGCTTAAGGCTAGGGACATACCTGCTTGGGTCACATACTCAATGAGCTTGATCATGTCTTTCTTCATATACTCCAGGGAGGTATGTCTCAAGTCATTCACTCCAACATGGACTTTGACAGAATAATAACAGTACCTGTTGAGAAACTTGAGTGCAATAGTGATGTGGCAGATTCTGGCACTGACAAACAACTAACCGTGACTTTCTCCTTATCCAGCCTGGTGAGGGGCACATCTGTGTGTCTCAGAATAGAGTCTCCTATTGACTAATATTTTGGGTTTACATTTAGGCCTTAGCGGCTGTGAGACGCAGGTGTGTGGACTGTGTGGTGGGCAGTGGAGTTTCCGTGCATTTATGCCTCAGAGGTCTCTCTTATTTGGGTATGCTTTTGTTGAGGGCCTCCGCATATGTGGGTGTGTGTTGTATAGGTGTGGGTGGTGGTTGAGGTGTGGTGTTCATATTGCCAACCTTCTCAGTGTCAGAAATACTGGTTTGTGGGGGGGGGGGGCAGGGCAATGACACTAGGTGCTTGATGTATTTGCATCTCTCACGAATTGTGTTCCTAGGTGGTAATAGTAGAGGGTTGTCCATGTACATGAGGCAGTTGCTACACTGTCTGAGGATTCCCATATCGACCAGACTGGCAGGAGAAAATGTAGGAAATTGTCCATCCATATTTGTCAGAAACTTAGAGCTGAAAGGGTAAATGGAGGAAGGTCTACGAGTAGTACTACTAGATGATAACACAAGTGCTACTAAGGGAAAACTTGTAGCTGGAATACCTCAAAAAGGGTTAAAAAACATGCAGCTGAAGCTCTGGCTACTGCCGATCTGTATCTAGACTACTACTCAATTTTAAGGTCAAGAACTCAGTAAGAAAAAATTCACAGTGAAGCACAGATTAATCACTTATAATCAAAAGTATAGACCTCTCAGTATGAAAAAATGCAGTTAAACAGTAATGAAGTACAGTAGATGACAATGAAATATAGTTAATCAGTAGATTGCTTTGAAACAGTAGCTCACAAGTCACAACAGTAACAGCAGCACAAATAAAGCAGCATAATAAATATGGCAAACTAAATACAGTTGAACTCCTAAGCACAAACAGCAAAATGAAGTAGAAAGAGGTACATTTTTTTTTTTTTTAAGTATAAGTGAAGAGACAGAAGATAACGAGATAATTCAAAGTTCAGAATCTAAAGGGGTGGGCCTTTACTAAGTTCTCTCTCTAAACAGTAGAATGAGCTGATATAATGTGACTGGGGGGGGGTGTCCCGTATCAGCTTTATACTAGAGTCGGACAACTCAAAGCCACCAAGACTTAAGAACAGCACAATAGCTGGGAGGAGTGGATGGGACAAAAAAAAAAAAAAAAAACAGTTGCACAGATTGCATAGATATACAATAAAGCAGAAGTGCAGAAACAGTTGAAAATAAGCACTTATCTTTTTCCAGTACAACAGCAGAGCACATGGCAGAAGGCCTCTCACTCACTTATAATAGGTGTATTTAGTGTAAAAATTTATTAGTGTAGTCAGCCAGTAATAATTATTATGTTTGTGGTTTTATCTTTTTCCTTATGGCTGATGGTCAGTGATTTAAAAAGTGCATTGAGTGTGGGCGTAACCCCCCCCCCCACACACACACACACACACGTACTCCTTTTGTGTATACTGTTTAGGAGCAGCTAATTTGGATGCTTCTTGCCAAGCTTGTACTTCCTTCGGCATTTGAGCCATACAGACTGGGTGTGAAAAATTGATAGTTTAGGAACTCTTTCCTCCCCAGGCAGGGTCATCTCCAACTAAGCCCTGATTTTCACTGGAACTGGTCAGCCCCAGACTTTACTCTCCTGTTCTTCAGGAGAAGTGCTACTCCGTACCACTGTTGGTGGTTTCATAGTCACAGTCTTTGAGGTGTTTGACCAAACAGGACATCAACAGAATGATGAGAAAATTTCTCATGATGCAGGTACAGCTTGAGGTTTGGCAGTACCGTCTTCTGGGAACATACCAAGTGCTGGTCCATCTACCGTTCTTTATGCTCTTTTCCGGTACGATTCACTTGTCAGAGCAAGTAATTACTGATCTCCCCCAGGGCACCTTTGTCGGAGCACATAGTTCAAGTAACTTCACAGAATGGTTTCCTTCTTCCTTTGGGTCCAATGTATTTGGATCAAGAAGAGTCTTGGAGTTAAAGCTTCAGAGTCAATGCTTGGGGAAGGGTTGGACCCTGAAGTTGTCAGAGCTGTCTCTTCCCCTTGGGACTTTGGCACTAGATAGCTAAGAAGAGATCAGTCTTGGGGTCAAGAGCTATGGGTCCGAGGTTTCCATTCTGTCCAAGGCCAGATGGGGCCCACAGATTAGGTGGCGGCTACTGTGTTGGAGGCTTTCCATCAATTACTGTCGATGCTGAGGGAAAAGGTGCTTTCTTCAAGGTTGACATTGTCCGGACCCCAGCTTGGAAAAGCTTCTGCTTTTCATGATTTTGTCAGACAAGGACAGTCGGTCCTACAGGCTTTCCAGGTTTCCAGCTATGTTATCTCCCAGTCTGATTCTGAACCCTCTGATATTTCCCCCTCAGACATTCATAGAAAACAGAAGCACCTCAATTCTTCACCTGTGTCTGTCACAGAAGACCGATTTAGATGAGGATGAAGGATCCTCAAGATCCCCCTCTGAGGACATTCCATTTGGTGAGATATTGGAATTGATGAAACAGAGAGGGGCATGGTCCACAGTTTGTCCTTTTCCTGACAAATTTGTATCCCTGGAAACTTTTGAGTATAGCTCATCTCCCTCCTAGGTGGCACCACCCATTGAGCCACTCATTGTTCTGATTGCTGAATGAGCATGGAAGAACTCTGGCATGGTGGAGCCCATCCCCAAGAAACGGGATAACATTATCTTCACCCCCACAGAACGGAAGCATTGGAGCAAGGGTCCTGTAGAGATGCAATGGTTGTAGCAGCAGCAGCTATGAAAAAAGAAATATCTAAAGTGAGTTCCTAGGTCCATCCTGCTAATGCAGAGTTTAAGGCAATGGACTATTTTGGGAAATGGCCTGCACTTCCAAGACCTCTGTTCTCAGGGCACTGAATTGTCTAGCTCATGTCGCCAAACGTCAGAGAGACTTGACAAAGGAAATTTTCAAGTCTTTCTCGGGGATATTACCAGCAAATGTCCAGAAGACCATGGATTCCCAGCTTTCCACCCTCCAGTCTTCAGATGTAGCCATGTGACAGCCATCTAACACAGCTGATGCTAGGGCTGCATGCACCGGCATGCCTGGATGCACCTCTGTAACTTTGTAGAAAACTTTTGGATGTCTTTCATTAACACCCCTTTAGATGAGTCCACTCTTTTTAGACCCATAGTTAAAGAAACACTCACAAGACAGTAAGAATTTCTCAGCAGTTGCCATCAACCTCTCCGTGATCTAGAGATCTTATTCTAGTAATCAGTGAGCTGAAAAGAGGATGCGATTCAGGAAATCAGAATCCTTACCAGGAGACCCCTCAAAGTAGACGCTCTCGTGGTAGAGGAGGAGGCAATAATAATAATAACAACGATGATGACAATAGTAATAATAATAGACATCACCCCAGGGGCAGACCATAAAATCAGGGCTTTCGTGCACCATTCTCCAAAAAGCCTTTCCAGCTTCCCTGGAGGGTTGACTGACTGCTTGCCTCTGGAGGCAGACAAGGGATCCTTATTTTTGCATCCACAAATTTGGCAAAACAACTACAGATTCATGAGTGCTAAACATTATCTTCAGAGGTTATTCTGTACCATTTTCCCTTTCCACTGTCAAAAGAACGTTACTAATATCCTATCCAGTCAGTGGGAACAGCAGAGATTTCCAAGCTGCTAGGGAAAACGTGTCATCCCTCCGTTCCCTGCAGACCAGATAGAATCTGGAATCTACTCGCTTTTCTTTCGGTACCTAGGAAAACAGGGGACCTCAGGCCCATTTTAGATCGGAGGCATTTGAATCAGTATGTCAAGCAGGCAAAATTCTAGATGATCACACTATATTCCATTTTGCCTCTATTTAGATGGGACGATTGGATATGCTCGACAAACCTCGGATGCATTTATGTGAAGACAGAAAGATGTTAGGAGTTTTCTCCCATTTTCAGCTGGGAGCCAACCACTATCAGTTCAGAGCTCTGCCTTTTGGACTCACCATAGCCCCCCTTGTGTTTACCAAAGTCATGGCAGTAGTAGCAGTGCACTTGCGCCTTCTATGGATCCATGTTTTCCCATATCTCAGTAATTGGCTTCTCAGTCCTCCACAGCTACAACCAGCAGTCTAATTGCACCACCAGAACCTTTTTCTCCAGCTGTTGCAGAAGCTAGGGATCACAGTCAACCCCCCCCCCCCCAATGAGTCAGCTTATGCCTTCTCAACAGCTAGAATTTATCGGATTCCACCTGGACACAACCTTACAAATTCGCCTACCTTCTAATGTCCCGAGCACTCTCTTTGTCTCAGTGCTACATAAGTTCTTCACCACCCATGTCCTCCAGCAAGGTTGATCCTTCCTCTGTTGGGTCTTATGATGTCCACAGTTCTCATGATCCTTCTTGCCAGATACTTTGAGGGTCCTCAAATGGACTTTAGTGGTACAGTGGTCTCAAAGAATCGATTTCCTGCATGCCAAGATAAAATTGAGGTCTTCAGACAGCATATATATTGGTGGATAACATCATCTTCAGTGATAAATGGAAGACTATTCCAAACAAGTTCCTCCATGGCAATTGTGACAACAGACGCTTCCCTTCTAGGGTGGGGGACATTTCGAAGGGAAGACTGTTCAAGGCACACGGTCACACACAAAAGTCAGTGTTCAGATCAGTGCTCTGGAGATGAGTGCAGTTTTTCTAACTTTGCAGGCCTTTCAGGAAAGTCTTCCCGGAGGTGTGACTCAAGTATAGATTGACATGTCAGTGGTCGTGGTACATCAACAAACATGGAGGAATACCACAAAGCCATGAGAGTATGGCAGTGGGTGATGTTTTCACACTGCTTTTTTGTAGCAATGCATATCCCCAGGGTCATCCAGTATTCTACCATTTTTTTTTTCCCTTGATTTTCTAATAAAGGAGGAATACATGCTCCTTTTGCTGGGTGTCCATTGCCAATTCAGATTTTATCTCTGTAAAAACTCAGCCTTTCAGGAAGTCTGATCGACTTTTTGTGGCATTCTTCCAACAAACATTGGGAAAAATGGTCACTAAGGTTACTTTGTCTGAATGGTCGTCAGATTGCATTACATTTGTATACAGTAAAAAGGGCTTACCCTTACAGTCTAAGCCAAAAGGTAATTTCATAAGGGCTGTGGCCACATCTACTTCCTTTGCTAGCAAACTTCCTATTGATGTTATCTGTGCGGCTGCTGCTTGGTCAACATTGCATACATTTGTGTTGCATTATAAGCTGGATGAACAATCCATATCTGCCTCATTCTTTGGCTACACCATTCTTTGGAATGTCCATCCTTGATAAGATCCATGACTGTATGCTCGGGAATCTGTACCACTGTTGAATCGGACGAAACTAGACATTGAATACAAAAGCTATGTACTTACCATAACAATAGGTCCATGTTGTCTGATTTTTGTCTTGTTCAACATCCCTCTCACCTGCCCCTGCCAAAACTGTCACTAATTAAACTCCGAAGACTAGTTCACCTTGGCGTTCCCTGCCAATAAGCAGTCACCACCATCAGTGTTCTATTGCCTTGTCATGACCTGGTTCATATTTAGAAACTAGCACCCCTTTTTTTTCATTGAGTAGGGTTTTGTTGACATTTTCATGTATATTATTTATCAAGGGGTAAAACCTGATCTGAGGTAGGATGAACACCTGGGAATTATGAGTGGGGGAGGAGTCAGAGCACTGGAACTGGAAAGCTTCAAGATGAGTGCCAAGGTCAAATCTGACAACCCACAGTTGAACCAGGAGGAAATAAGAACACACCGATCTGTAGATTAAACTTTTTTAATAACTTGTTTTTCTTGCTTCCAAATTATTTTCAACAATATGGAGGAAAGCTTTGGGTTTCTGTAAATGCGTGAAGCGCAGTCACAAAATGTAGCTCCAGGATACACTGAGTTTTATGCCTGGGGCAGGATCATTTACAAGTTCATTCTGGTATCTGTATATCCTTTGGTCCAAGGACTTTCATTGAGAGAGAACAGATTTGTTTTGAAGGGTTGTCTTCCTGCCACAGTGGAAGATTTAGCCATAGTTAAGTCCTCTTCGAGACACAGAGATGGAGAAGGACAGAGAGGTCTAAAGAAAATGTCAAAATCATAGAAAAAGAGAATGAAAAAAGGAAGATTGAATCTGTTCAGTGTCCTTCTTTAGCACCAACAATGACAAAACTTTTTTTCCCTTTCATTCTTTTGACTCTAAGTCACTTGGGACACACCATTCCTAAGCTTTCAGTGCCAATAGCTGTTGGCACCAAAATCAGTGGGATTCAGGACGGGCTCCCTGAGAGAGAAACAATATCTAGTAGCTGGTCCTCAGAGGTGGAGCTCTCTAGGCTTCTGGACTCCAAACCTACTTTATTTTCTCCTTTTAGGTCTACTAGGAACATCGTAGATATTGATTGGGGACAAATGATGAGGGCAAAGTCTCAGACAGACCAGGGTGTCTTCCAATCTCCCTTTGTCCTAGGACAAGTGAGTTGGCCCCCAACTCCTGTCTCTACTGCTCCTTCTGCAACATTGTTTGGATGCCATGGCTTTATATTGTATCTGGAGTATCCCTTGTCAGTGCTGGCAGGATTCCATCCAGCAGCACTTACTTTGCATCTGAAGCACTCTATGCCTTCAGAGTTGACCGTCTCTGCAGCAGACGGTCATGGCTGAGGCCTTCTGTCCCTGCTACAGTATCAGCATGTTTAGCTCTGAAGTCAGAGATCTCAGTACTTGATATATTGGTTCTGATCTTGGCTCCCTTGGGCAGACCATCCCTTTGGTGTCAGGGATAACCCTTTTGGCTCAGTCTGCCTTCTCCTTTTTGCAGTTGGAGATGCTTCTGGTTGATTTTTCTTTGACGTCATCAGAGTCTGCTTTGGCATTCAAATTTCTCGAGAGGATCATCCATCCATCCTTCCATCCATCCATCCCAGAAGTGGATGATCCCTTAGTTACAGCTTCACACTTGGACATCAGTGAGTCCTTGAGCCCCTGCCTTCAACCAAAGGACATACCAGCTCTTTTGCAGTCACCAAAGGATCAGTAGTAGATCCCCTTGTTTCCTACATTTTTGTCTGTAGCAGTTGTACTGTTTCCCATCAAGCTCATCTCAGCCTCTGAAAGGATAACAAACTTATTTTCACTACAAAAGTAGTAACAGAAGTCAGTTCTCATCTTCTGATATCTTTCTTCCCTAACCAGAGATGGCTTTCAGTTTAGAGCTTCTTTTGACTTTATTTATTTCCAGTTTGATGATCGGGGATGTCCACTGGGCTCAGGGAGCCCGTTTTCAGTGGAGGCCCGGGGAGAAAAGCTCCATGTTACAAAGTTTAGATAGAAGAACAATTTACAATTATGTTTCATGCTAGAGAGCAGGTGTAATTTCTTAGGTACATGTTACATTTAGATACCAATACAATATTATTAATGAACAATTTACAGTTACATTTCATGTTAGAGAGCAGGTGTAAATTCTTAGGTACATGGTACAAATTTGATATTTACAATATGTACATATGTATGGTAGCCTATAAATCATAGCTAGAGAGGCTAGTAATCATAGCTGGAGATGGGTTTAGAGGTGGAGAGAGAATTATAGGACTAGGGGAGAATGCAGTTGCATTTTCTGTTAGAGTAAAGGTAGGAATGTAACTGAGATTTAAAGTTTTCAAAGTTTGCACAGGTACTTAGAGAGGAAGGAAGAGAATTCCATTTTTTGCTAAGGAAAAGGATAGCAGGAGTTGATCAGCAGGATGATTGGGTTTTCGGACACAGATTAGGTTTTGGTGAGTAGATGTGAGAGTTCTCTGAGGGGTGTAGAGAAGAAGGATGTTGCATAGAGCAGGGCACTTAGAAGGTTGAAAGATTAGTTTGTGGGCTGTGGTAATTTGAAGATAGTCTAGATGGTTGGAGAGTTCAAGCCAGTGTAACAAATTAAGGGAAATACAGTGATGGGAGGAGTATTTGGCTTTGGTGACAAATATAGAAATCTTATTATAACAGACTTACAATTTTGAAGTGAGTGCGGCAGATAAGTTAGTTAGAGGAGTGCCATACATTAGTGAGGGGAGTAGATAGGTAGTGGAAAGCGTTTGTCTGGTGGAAGGAAAGATAAATTGGATGTTCCTGTATAGCATACCAAGTTTTAGATGGGTTTTCTTAGTGTTTTGCTGGATGTGTGTCAAATTTTAGGTGTTCATCAGTAGTGACCCCAAGTAGTTTGGCAAAGAGAACAACCTCTATAGTGGAGTTGTTTTGGCTAATGATTTAGAATGAGTTTTTATCAAGAGGGGAAGCTTTTGCGGGAGAGAATAATAGTATTTTGGATTTATTGGCATTTAGTGAGAGGTGATTCTGAAGCATCCAATTTTCAATGGTGGAGAAAGCATTTTGGGTCAGTTTCTGAAGCTCTGGGAGGTTGGTGGCACTGCAGATTAATGTGGAATTGTCTGCATATTGTACAATTTTGGTATTGGGTATGGCTTTGTGGAAATTAATAAAGATGTTAAACAGCATTGGACCAAGTATGGATCCCTAGGGAACCCCAGTGGGGGTGGGAAGGAAGGTTGAGGTGCCTGTCCCTCATTTTACAGCTTGAGATCTATTGGAGAAGTAGCTAGAGAATCAGGATAAGGTATTCTAGGAGAGATTAAGGTCGGAGAGATGGTTTAGGAGATGGGTGTGGGAGATGGTATCGAATGCCGTGGACAGATCTAGAAGAACAATAGAAAATATTTTTCCAGAGTTCCGGGCAAAATTTATTGTCTCTAGGAAGGAGAGAAGTGCAGTGGTTATACTATGGCCTGGATGAAGCCGTTTTGGGTTGGAGTGATTAGTTGGTTATTGGCTAAGAATGGCATGAGCTGAATGTGAAAGCATTTTCTAGTGGTTTGGAAATTGGGGAGAGGATGGCTATGGGGCAGAAGTTGGAGATGTTATTGTTTTTGCCTCCTTTATGGAGAGGTAGAATGAAGGCAGTGCACCATAGTTTGGGAACATAAGATTCTAGCATGGATCTACTGATCTGGATGCTAATGGGAAGAGTGATACCATCTGCGGCTATTTTTAGGAAGGAGGATGGGATATTGTCAGGGGCATTGGAGCAAGGTTTTAATTTGAAGAGTATTTTTTTTATATAGAAGGTTGAGATGGGTTTAAGGTTGGATATAGGCAGAGTGTTGGGAGCGGAGGGTGTTATAGGTGGTGGTGACGAAAGGGTGGATTGAGAGGAGGGGTTATTGTTAGTGAAGGTTTGGGTCAGTTCAGCAATGGAGTTAGTGAAGGAGGAGTTGAATAGAGAGGCTATTTCAGGATCAGATTTGCTGGTGTCAGGGCAGTGGTTGCTTTTGGTACTTGGGTTGAAAAAAGAATTAATGGAGTTCCGGAATTGTTTTGGGCTTTTAGATTGGTTAGATTGGAGTTTAATATAGTAGGACTTTTTGGCTCTGATGATTTGTTTTTTAGCAAGGTTGCAGAATTGTTTATATTTAAAGAAAGTTTCAGGCTGCTTGTTTTGATGGTATGTTTTCTAGGATTTGTCTCTTTGTAGCATAAGTTTTTTGGCATCTTTGGTTAGCCGAGGGGTGGATTTGGTTTTTACTCTTAGTTCTTGGTGGCGCTAGGGAGCTGAGGATGTTTAAGAAGGAGAAGTTGAAAAATTCTACAGCATTATTTAGTGGAAGGGTTTTTATTGGGTTCCAATTTGTTTGTTTCAGGGAGTTAGAGAAGGTAGTTGTGTCAAAGTTTGTGAGGTTACGTGTGTGAATGACTTGGTGTAGGTGAGGGGAGGAGTGGGTAGCTCGGTAGATAAATGCTGGCAAGTGGTATCCTATAGGGTCGGGTGTGATGCCAGAGTTTAAGATTTTATTTGGATGAGAAGCTAGGATCCAGTCTAGTGTGGTACCTGGGGGGTTTGTTTCACTGGGCCTGGTGATGAGAGTTAGTAATTTGTGTATAGTTAAATAGATTGATGGGTATGGTGGGATTGGGGTTATTGATTTTATTCCTATCGATGTTTACGTCTCCAAGTATAAAGGTGGTCTGTTTAATATTGGTTGAGGTCCAGAGGAGTATATCCTCCACAGTAGTGGTGGTGTTACCAGGGGGGATATAGACAACAATGATACAAATGCTTTTGTGGTTATTTACTTTTAGCAGGCCTGTTAGTAGATGTTCTTCGTGTTTCACTTTTGCAGTCATTACACTTGGGTTATCCTGCTGGCAGGCTACCCTCAGTCGGCCTGAATTCCAAAGTCTAGGTCCGGCGTCAGTTGCTGTCGCTTCTTCCGTGACGTCAGTGCGCCAGGGGTATAAAAGATGCATCCGACGCCATTTTCTTCAGTCTTTTTTGCCGCGCGGTGCCCGAAGCATAAGCAGTTCGCAAGTGCCGGTCGGCCGACTCCTGAGATTTTCGTGTTCGAATTTCAGATCCGTAGTCTACATTAAAAGCTAAGTACTCCGTTGGGGAAACTTTTTTCTTGCTCCAGACCGATGTCAGAAAAAGTTAATAATTGCATTTCTTGTGGGAAGCAAATACCTCATAAGGACTTTTATTATTATTGTATTTTTTGCCTAGGCTCTGACCACGACGTTGCTAGTTGTCAGTTTTGTGCTAGATTTAACCAACACACTATTAAGCGTCGGTACGATTTTGCATTACACTATTTTGGCAGAAGATTTAATTATACGATGTCGTCATATAGCCATCTGACTACCGGAATTCACAAGAATCGCAAAGAAAAAGAAAAGGACAGACATTCAAGGTCCAAAACCGACGACGAGGCTTCTTCTAAGCCAGTCGCCGGTTCTCAGTGAGGCACCTTTGAAGCCCCTGATGCCCGCTGCTTTAGACCCGCAGACCACTACCAACTCCCATGTGGAGTCGCCTAGGCCGCTGAAGGCTCAAGGTATTGGACCTTCGGAGACTATTCCCTCAGATGGGTCCAGAGCCACTGAGCAGGCATCTGCTTCTGAAGGTGTTTTCAGACCAACTCAATTATACATTAAAACGACTTCAGCTTCAAAGGCAAAGATTAAAGCACCCTTAAAGACAAAAGAAACAAGTACAACAGCCTCATGGACAGGCCTCCATGCCCAAAAATCAGATGCTCAAAATGGCCGAAGACTTAATTACTTTGATCAGGGGTTCCCATCCCCCACCTGATAAAAGGCCTAGGCAAGAGACAGAATATGAATCTTCAGATCAGGTTTCCATTTCATCTGATTCCTCTTCTGATCAGGAATACTCTCTTCCTCCTTATGAGGATTCTGATGCTGAAAATCTATCCCTTCAGCCTCTCCTCCTGAGGATTACTCTTTTGGGGAAACCTTGCATACCATGAGGGAGCATTTCAACTGGGAGAGCCAAGATTTTTCAGAATCTAAGAAAAGGTTCAGAGACTTCCTTCTACTACCACAACACAGGCCCTAGCTATTCCACCTGTGTTAGACATTGTTGATGATGTATTTTCAGAGTCCAGTCTGACCCCTGACTCCTTACCTCCAGCTCCTGTTAAGCCGGACAGGTACTACAGGGTTCCTGACTCTCATAAATTCCTTTTCCAAAACCCTGCTGCTGACCCAGAAACTATCTCTCAGGGTCCCAAAAGGGGTCAAGGCTTCCGCTGCAAAAAACCCTACCACCTCTGACAGGGATTCTAGGGTATTGGACAGATAGGGAAAAAAATTTACACTTCCGCTACCTTGGCTATAAGGGTTTTAAATTGTCAGTTTCATATGCTCAAATGTCAGCAATGTATTATGTCACTGCTTAAACAGAAAATGTTGACAAATTCTGAATGTGCAGAAAATAAAGAAATGCAGGATTTATTGCATGCAGCTGAACAAGTTGGAAAGCATACTTTGCAATGTGGTTTTGATTCTTTGGATGCCTCCTGCAGAGCCGCTGTTACGGGTTCTGTCATCAGGAGGCATGCTTGGTTAAAGGAACAAAGTCTGCCTGATCATGTCAAAGCAAAATTATTAGATGCCCCATTACAGCATGATACTTTGTGTGGTGTTAAAGAAAATGGAGGACAAAGCTAAATCAATGCAAACGGTTAAGGATTTCTTACAGGTTCAGCCTCCAAGATTTAGCAGACACTGGCCTACAAAGAATTGGTCCTTTCCAGTGTCAGACAGACCATAATGGGGCAGATATAGACGCCCAAGAGGCAGATCCCAGCCCCAAGGTTCGTACAGGTCTAAACAATGGAGTGCTCCTACCTCCAAAAGTGGAGAAGACAAATCACAACCATACAGGAAACAGTCCCAGTGACTTCCCCCTGCTGCACCAAGCACTTATCTTGTGGCAGCACCTTTAGGGGGAAAACAAGCACTTTTTTCTCAAAACTGGCACATAATAACCCAGGACAAATGGGTCCTAGACATAGTGTTACAGGGCTACAAGTTTCACTTATCCTGCCAAGGGCAAACGGTTGGCCAGACCTGCCAGAACATCAATGGGCAGAGGCACAAAAGTAAGTCTCATCCCTCATGGACATGAGGACCATTCAACAAGTACCAGAGCAAGAGCAGGGACAAGGATTTTATTCAAGACTGTTCTTGGTGCCAAGAAAGGACAAGACCTGGAGGCCAATACTGGACTCATCTATTCTAAATACATTTCTGGATATACCAAAATTCAAAATGTTGACTCTACAGCAACTTCTGCCCATGCTAGGCAAGAAGGCTTGGCTTGTGACTTTAGACCTAAAAGAGGCATACCTGCATACCTGCATGTCCCAATCAGACAAACATGCAGAAGATACCTCAGATTCAAAGCTGGCTCAATGCATTACCAATTCTCTGCACTGCCCTTTGGCTTATCTACTGCGCCCAAGGTCTTCACAAAGTGCCTGGCACCAGTAATTGCATTCTGCAGACAAAGAGGAATACAAATATATCCTTACTTGGACGACTGCCTCATTCAAGCAGAGAACAAGGACATTCTACTACAGCATCTGGCATTTGTAGAGAGATTTCTAACAGGCCTAGGGTACACAGTCAACGAAAAGAAATCAAAACTAGTACCCTCTCAAGAGATAATATTCCTGGGTGCAAGCTTAAATACAACTGCCCAGATGGCTTATCTCACGCCAGACAAACAAAGGCAACTGACTACCTATTTCAACCTGTTGGCAACAAAGGCCCAGTTATCTGCAAGAAAAATTCTGCAGGCTTTGGTCTTCATGGCATCCTGCATTCTACTAATTCCATATGCGAGACTGCATATGAGGAAACTTCAATGGTACCTAAAAAGTGTTTGGACTCAACATTGCCACAGCCTGGAAACAATATTTACCCTCATTCCCTGCCTGCAACAGGAGTTTCGTTGGTGGGCGAAGGCTTGTCACTAGAACAAGGGACAGCCATTCACTTTACCCCCAGCCAGGCAGACATTAACAACGGATGCATCGGATTATGCCTGGGGGGGCCCACATGGCAGGAAGATGTATTCAAGGCACATGGTCCGCAAACCAAATGTATCTACATATCAATCAAAAAGAGATGCCAGCTGTTCAGAATGCCCTGACAGCCTTCAAGGACCTACTTCATCCGGGACAACTACTGATAAAGACAGACAACACCCCGGTCATGTGGAATATAAACAAGCAGGGAGGCACTCATTCTTACCCCCTTTGCAGACTAGCCATGGCTTTGTAGGACACAGCATTGACTTACCAAGTACATCTGCAGGTACAATTCCTGCCAGGAAAGATAAATACTCTGGCAGATGAACTAAGAAGAAACCTCATGGATCCACACGAGTGGAAATTGGATTCACAAGTCTTCAGCATGATAACAAGGAAATGGGGATTCCCGGATACAGACCTATTTGCCTCTCCTCACAACTACCAACTAAAAAGATTCTGCACAAGGACTTATCACAGACAAGCATGGAAAGTGGATGCCCTATCTTTCAGCTGGAAAAGCTTAGCAGTATATGCCTTTCCTTCACTGCCTCTCCTCCCCAAGGTACTCCTAAAGGTCAGACAAGAGAAGCCAAAGATGATACTGATTGCCCCAGACTGGCCCCGCCAGCACTGGTATCCAAGCCTAAGGAATTTGTCTCAATGCCCGGCTTGGACCTTGCCTCAAATACCTCATCTACTATCCCAGCAAAACAATCAGATCCTGCACAGCCAACTAAAGACCTTAAATCTGGCAGCATGGCGGATAATGTAGTGATACAAAACGCACCTCTCACTAAAGCTGTAATGGATGTCATTTTGGAGGCCAGAAGGCCTAGTACCAGAAAATCTTATGCTGGAAAATCGAAGAGATTCTGTGCTTAGAACCAGACACAAGAAATTGACACAGCTGTGCCAAATATTCCTCAGATTTTGCAATACTTAACTGAGATGCTGGACAAAGGCCTATCCTTTTCATCAATTAAAATTCATGCCTCTGCCATTTCGGCTCATTACAATACAGAGCCACCAATCTTTTATCATCCCTTGTTAAGGCAGTACCTCAGAGGAGCCAAAAACTTGAGGCCTCCAAGGAGATCACCAATACCACCATGGGACCTCAATTATGTTTTGGAAAAATTCACCCTGCCTCCTTTTGAGCCAGCCGCGCAGAGCTACAGGCACTCATGGCTGTGGAACCCTTTATCATTTTTTATCCAGACAGGGTTTCTCTGAGGACAAACCCAATATTTATGCCTAAGGTGGTGTCCAGTGTGGCCCTTAACCAAACTATTCATCTGCCTACTTTTTATCCAAACCCACAGAATAAGGGGGAGAGAATTCTGCATTCTTTGAACATACTCAGACAGCTACGCTTCTACTTGGACAGAACCAAAGCTTTCAGAAAAACAGAGCAACTACTAGTGGCATATGCTGCAGGATCACAAGGAAAGGCTATCTCAAAGCAGACTATTTCAAAGTGGATAGGCCACTGCATTCGTTTCTGCTATTCACAACATGGCAAGCCAGTGCCTAAGGGCATTAGGCCACATTCAGCCAGAGCAGCAGCCACTTCAGCAGCCTTCCTCAGGGGAGTACCAACCAAAGACATTCTACATGCTGCTACCTGGAGTTCAGTGCACACCTTTACAAAGCACTATCATTTACCACTCTACTCTAAATCCAGAGCAGGCTTTACTACTGCAGTTCTGCAGGGTTTCATAGCCACTCCTAATGCTATTTAGCAACATCCTCCCAACCATAGCTTTGGGATTCAACCCAAGTGTAATGACTGCAACATTGAAACACGAAGAACATAGTACAATGTACACTTACCATAAATGTAGATGTTCGAGTGTATTCACTGTTGCATTCCAGGTTACCCACCCACCATCCCCCATCTCTTTAACTTATCTGCACTTTTCTAATCTATACAACCTATGTGGTGTATTTGCTTGTAGATGAAGGTATTTTATATTTTGGTGCATGCATGTTTTATTGGCATTTTTTTAGCCTACCCTTTTGGGGGCATCTGACATCTGGGGCAAGAAAAACTGAAGAAAATGATGTCGGATGCATCTTTTATACCCCTGGCACACTGATGTCAGGGAAGAGGTGACAGCAACCGACGCTGGACCTAGACTTTGGAATTCAGGCCGACTGAGGGTAGCCTGCCAGCAGGATAACCCAAGTGTATTGACTGCAACAGTGAATACACTTGAACATCTACGTTTGTGGTAAGTGTACACAACTGTACTTTCTGCATTATTGAATGTGGGGATAGGAATCGGGTATGGAATGATGGATAGTAGGTTAGAGTAGATTAAGGCTACCCCACCACCTTTTCTGTTTGGGCGGTCGTGTCTGAAGGATTGGAATCCAGGAAGAAGGATTTCAGAGTCACTAATGTGAGGTTTTAGCCATGAAATGGCTACAGTGGCGGGTTGGTTGTAGTTCAACCAGGCATGGAATTGGGTTACTTTATTTCTTAAACTTTGTGCATTAATGGTGAAGAATTTGAGGTATTTATGGTTAGCTTTATAGTTTGAGGTGTGGAGATTAGCAGTACAGGTAGTGTTTGGTCCAGGATTTGGATGTATGTCTCCAACTAAGCAGAGGTAGTTGAGGAAGGGTAGTAGTATTTTTGATTTGGTGTTTAGTAGTTGTGGGAAGTAAAGTATTAGCTTAGGAGTGTAATACTTAGTTGAGGGGGGAAATTATTTTATTTTGAAAGTAATGGAGTGGGTTGGGTTGAACTAGTGAAACGGATATGTTGTGGAAGTGTGTTTTTGAGCGATAAGAAAGGAGGTTGGGAATGGGGGGATAGGATAGGAATGGTGGGTGGAGTAGGTTGTGGGAGAAGGTGGTAGTGAGATGTAAAGGGAGTAAGACTAAAATGCAAATAGTTGGGGTGAGAATGGTTTGAGGTAGGAGTCCAGGCATGGTGGAAAAGTGTAATGATATAGTAGTGGGAGATGAATTAGGTGGGAGAGGAGGAGTGACTGAGATAGGCAGGTGGAGGAAAAGGGGGGTGGGGCTATAGAGGAGGTAATTGGTTGCTAGAGAGAAAAGGGGTGGGGCTGTGGAGGAGGTGTTTGGTTGATAGAGAGAGGGAGGGGTTTAGGGTTCCAGTAAAGGTAGGAGTAATGGGGCGGGCAGGAATTGGGGGCAGGGAAGGGGAGCGGAGTGAGCCCATAGGGCGAACGGAGCGTGAAGAGCTAAAGCGAAGGTAGGTGGCTGGCTGAAACCAATCAGCCAGCTGAAGCAGAAAAGTGTGCTAT
The DNA here is from genome assembly GCF_019279795.1 of Protopterus annectens. Taxonomy (NCBI): domain Eukaryota; kingdom Metazoa; phylum Chordata; order Ceratodontiformes; family Protopteridae; genus Protopterus; species Protopterus annectens. The sequence continues at coordinate 821,760,283 of NC_056734.1, read as the reverse complement.
GTTAATGAAGTACAGGGACAGCAGGGGAAAACGAGGCTGAGAGGAGTAAGGTGGTGAAATACAGCTCAAGTCAAATCAAAGCAGGCCAGTGGGGCAGGTATGAGTAGGAGTGGGGGATAGTTTGAGAGAGAAGGAAAATAGATTTAGGAAAATAGATTTAGGAGATCTAAATCAGTAAGTGGGAGAGCAGTGCCACCTAGTGGTAAAAATGTATACGAGGTAGCGTCGGAGGTAAGGGAGTTAAGGACCGCTGTCTGCTGCTTGGCAAGCATGGGATAAAGCACAGGTATCACGGTGGTGAGCACTAGTAAAAGATTGCAGTACATACACTTTATATTTTATCCTGATGGGGCTATAGTTTGGATGATGTTCTTTGTGTTTCACTGTTGCAGTCATTACATTTGCGTAATCTGCTGGCAGGTTGCCCTCATTCGGCCTGAATTCCAAAGTCTTGGGTCCTGTGTCGGTTGCTGTCTCCTCTTCCATGACGTCATGTCGTCAGGGGTATAAAACATGCAGCCGACGCCATTTTCTTTAGTCTTTCTTGCCGCGCGGTGCCTGAAGCAGAAGCATTTCGCAAGTGCCGGTTGGCCAACTACTGAAATATTCGAGTTTGAGTTTCAGAACCGAAGTCTTCACTAAAGCTAAGTACCCCGTTGGGAAAACTTTTTTCTTGCTTTTTACCAATGTCAGAAAAAGTTAATAATTGTATTACTTGTGGGAAGCAAATACCTCATAAGGATTTCCATTTATACTGTATTCCTTGCCTAGGCCCTGATCACAATGTTGCCTGGCTGTCGGTTATGTGCTAGATTTAACCAACGCACTATTAAGCGTCAGTATATTTTTGCATCAAAGTATTTTGGAAACAGATTTAACTACCCAGAAATGTCGTCGGATAGCAATCCGACTACTGGAGTACATAAAAAACACAAAGAAAAGGACTGAGAAAGGCAGTCAAGATCCAAAACTGACGACGAAGCTTCTCCTAAGCCAGTCGCCGGTTCGCCGGTACTCAGGTGCTTTTGCAGCCCCTGATACCCTCTACCTTCGAGTTGCAGGCCTCTACCGACACCCATGTGGAGTCCGGCATGCCGCCAGATGCTCAAGGTATTGGACCGACAGATGTATCTCCCTCGGATGGGTCCGGAGCCACTGAGCAGGCACCGGCTTCTGAGGGTGTATTCAGACTTCAACATTTGTATATCAAACCGACGACAGCTGCAAAACCAAAGACAAAAGCAACTTCTAAAACTAAAAAAACGACACATGAGCCACATGCACAGGCCTCTATGCCTAAAAGACAAATGATCAAAATGGCTGAAGACCTTATTACCCTGATCAGGGGTACCCATCCCCCTCCTGATAAGAGGCCTAGGCAAGACACTGATTATGAGTCTTCAGTTCTGATTCCTCTTCTGATCAGGAATTATCGTTCCCTTCCTATGAGGATTCTGATGCAGAGGAGTCTATTCCATCTGCATCTCCTCCTGAGGATTATTCATTTGGAGAAACCTTGCATACTTTGAGGGAGCATTTTCACTGGGAGAGTCAAGACTTCTCAGAATCAAAAAAGAGGCTCAGGGATTTCCTTCTTCTCCCTCAGCACAGGCCTTTAGTCATTCCCCCCATTTTAGACATTGTAGATGATGTGTTTTCGGAGTCAAGCTTGACCCCTGACTCCTTACCTCTGGCTCCCAGTAAGCCTGACAGATATCACAGGGTCCCTGACTCACATAAATTTTTATTTAGAAACCCTGCTGCTGATCCTGAAACTATTTCACATGGTCCAAAGGGAGTTAAGGCCTCAACAGCAAAAAATCCTACCCCTTCTGACAGACATTCAAGGGCACTGGACAGATGGGGAAAAAGGTTTATACATCTGCAACTTGGCAATCAGGGCCTTAAACTGTCAATTTCATATGCTTAAGTACCAACAACATGTTATGGAATTGCTGAAACAGAAAATGATGTTGATTTCAGAATGTGCAGAAAATAAAGAATTGGAGGAATTATTGCATGCAGCTGAACAAGTTGGAAAGCGTACTTTGCAATGTAGTTTTGATTCCTTAGTGGCCTCCTGCAGGGCTGCAGTTACTGGATCTGTGATTAGGAGGCATGTCTGGTTAAAGGAACAAAATTTGCCTGATCATGTTAAAGCTAAATTGCTAGATGCACCTTTACAGCATGATTCTCTGTTTGGTGTTAAGGCAGAAGAGGTTTTAAAGAAAATGGAAGACAAAGCTAAGTCTATGCAAACTGTTAAAGACTTCTTACAAGTGCAGCCACCAAGATTCAGTAAACACTGGCCTACAAAAAGTGGTCCTTTCCTGTGTCAGACAGAGCTCAAAAGGGAAAATCCAGATGCCCTAAGGGTTCCAGATACCAGGTGCAAGATTCATACAGGTCAAAGCAATGGGGCGCTTCCACCTCCAAATCTGGAGGAGATAAAGCGCAAACCTACAGAAAGCAATCCCAATGACTTCCTTCTGCCTACACCAAGCACTTATCTTTTGGCAGCACCCATAGGGGGAAAATTAGCACTTTTTGCTCAAAATTGGCAGTTAATAACCCAGGACAAGTGGGTACTAAAAATCGTATCACAAGGATACAGATTCCATTTCCATACTCTGTCAATGGCAAATGGTTGGCCAGATCTGCCAAAAAATCAGTGGGCAGAAGCACAGAAACTGGTTACGTCTGTCATGGATATGGAGGCCATTCAGACAGTACCAGAAAAGGAAAAAGGACAAGGTTTTTACTCGACTGTTCTTGGCACACAGAAAGGACAAGGCCTGGCGGCCAATACTGGATTTATCAATTTTGAACACATACCTGGACATTCCAAAATTCGAAATGCTGACTTTGCAGCAGCTTCTGCCCATGCTGGGCACGAATGCTTGGCTGGTGACTTTAGACCTAAAAGAGGCATACCTGCATGTCCCAGTAAGACAGTTGTGCAGAAGATACCTCAGATACAAGGCTGGCTTAATGCATTACCAATTCTCTGCACTGCCCTTTGGCTTATCTACTGCACCCAGGGTCTTTACAAAATGCCTGGCACCAGTAATTGCATTTTGCAGACAAAGAAGTATACAAATATATCCTTACGTGGATGACTGTCTCATTCAAGCAGAGAACAAGGACACACTTCTTCGACACCTGGCGTTTGTGAAAAGGCTTCTAACATGCCTAGGGTACACAATAAATGAAAAGAAATCACAACTGGTACCCTCTCAAAAGATAACATTCCTGGGTGCAAGCTTGAATACAATTGCCCAGATGGCTTACCTCACGCCAGACAAGCAAAGGCAACTGACTACTTACTTCAAATTGATGACAACAAAAACTCAGTCTTCTGCAAGACAAATTCTGCAGGCTCTGGGCTTCATGGCATCCTGCATCCTACTGATTCCATATGCAAGACTGTATATGAGGAAACTTCAATGGTACCTAAAAGGTTTATTGAGTCAACATTCTCACAGTCTGGAAACAATGATTCCTCTCATTCCCTGCCTGGAACAGGAGTTTCTATGGTGGGCAAAGTCATGTCACCAAAACATGGGACTGTCATTCACTCTACCCCCTGCCAGCCATACCATAACAGACGCATCAAATTATGCCTGGGGGGCCCACATGGCAGGAAGATGCATTCAGGGCATATGGTCACCAAAACAAATGCATCTACATATCAACCAGAAAATAATGCTAGCTGGTCAGAATGCCCTAACAGCCTTCAAGGACTTACTTCTTCCAGGACAACTACTGATAAAGATGGACACCACCACAGTCATGTGGTATATAAACAAGCAAGGAGGCACACACTCATACCCCCTTTGCAGATTAGCCATGGCACCCTTTGCAGATTAGCCATGGCACTGTGGGACACAGCTTTGACCTACCAAATACATCTTCAAGCTCAATTCCTGCCAGGAAAACAAAGCACTCTGGCAGACAATTTAAGCAGAAACCTTATGGTTCCTCATGAGTGGAATCTAAATCCACAAGTCTTCAGCATGATAACAGAGAAATGGGGGAGCCCAGACATAAATCTATTTGCCTCCCCTCAAAATTATCAATTGAAAAGATTCTGCACAAGGACTTATCAGAGACAAGCATGGAAAGTGGACGCCCTATCCTTCAGTTGGAAAAACCTATCAGTTTACGCCCTTCCTCCTCTGCCTCTTCTCCCCAAGGTCCTCCTAAAAGTCAGACAAGAGAAACCAAAGATGATACTAATTGCCCCGGACTGGCCCCGTCAATACTGGTGCCTAATCCTAAGGAACTTGTCTCAGTACCCAGCTTGGACCTTGCCTCAAAGACAACAACTACTGTCCCAGCAAAACAATCAGATCCTGCACAATCAACTACAGACTCTGAACCTGGCAGCATGGCTGATCATGTAGTCATACAAACAGCACCTCTAAGTAAAGCTGTGATGGATGTCATTTTGGAAGCCAGAAGGCCTAGTACTAGAACATATTATGCTGACAAATGGAAGAGATTCTGTGCTCGGAATCAAGCACAAGGAACTGATACAGCAGAACCAAATATTCCTCAGATATTGCAATACTTAACTGAGATGCTTGACAAAGGCCTATCTTTCTCATCAATTAAAATCCATGCCTCTGCCATTTCGGCTCATTACCATACAGAGCCACCAATCTTTTCTTATCCTTTACTAAAGTAGTATCTTAGAGGAGCCAAAAATTTAAGACCTCCTAGAAGATCACCATTGCCTGCATGGGACCTCAATTGTGTGTTGGAAAAGCTCACCCTGCCTCCATTTGAACCAGCTACTACCACTGATATAAAGTTCTTATCATGGAAAACAGCTCTGCTGGTAGCAATTACTTCAGCAAGAAGAGTCTCAGAGCTACAGGCCCTCATGGCTGTAGAGCCTTTTATCATATTTTACCCAGACAGGGTATCTCTGAGGACAAATCCTTTTATGCCTAAGGTGGTTTCCAGTGTGGCTCTTAACCAAGCAATTCATCTGCCAACCTTTTATTCAAATCCGCAGAACAACGGGGAGAGAATTCTGCATTCTTTGGATGTACACAGACAGCTAAGATTCTACTTAAGCAGGACTAAAGCTCTAAGAAAAACTGAGCAATTACTAGTGACATATGCTGCAGGATCAGAAGGCAAGGCTATTTCAAAGCAGACAATTTCAAAGTGGATAAGCCTCTGCATCCGTTTCTGCTACTTACACCATGGTAAACCTGTGCCCAAGGGCATTAGGTCTCATTCCACCAGAGCTGCAGCTACTTCAGCAGCCTTTCTAAGGGGAGTACCAACCAAAGACATTCTAGAAGCTGCTACTTGGAATTCTGTTCACACCTTTACAAAGCATTATCATTTACGTCTCTACTCTAAATCCAGGGCAGGCTTTGCCACTGCAGTTCTGCAGGGCCTTATAGCTGCTCCTAATGCTGTTTAGCTCCAGCCTCCCAACCACAGCTTTGGGATTCTACCCAAATGTAATGACTGCAACAGTGAAACACGAAGAACATAATACAGTTGCGTACACTTACCATAAATGTAGATGTTCGAGTGTATTCACTGTTGCAGTCCAGGTTACCCTCCCGCCATTCCCCTGTCATTCTGGAATTTATCTTTCCTTCTCTATCTTCTACAACCTATGTGATGTATTTGCTTGTAGATGAAGGTAAAGTTTATATTGATGCATGTATATATATATATATATATATATTTGTTACCTTTTGGGGGGCACCTGACACAGGGGGCAAGAAAAACTAAAGAAAGTGGTATCGGCTGCATGTTTTATACCCCTGACAACCCAACGTCATGGAAGAGGAGACAGCAACCGAAGCAGGACCCAAGACTTTGGAATTCAGGCCGACTGAGGGCAACCTGCCAGCATTTTACGCAAATGTAATGACTGCAACAGTGAATACACTCTAACATCTACATTTATGGTTAGTGTACACAACTGTACTTTCCTTAGAGGGTTGTGGTAGTGTCCCGTAATGGAAGTCCTTTAGGGGTTATTTCCTGGACCGTAGTGGGAAGGGTTAATTACACGTGCAGCTGTAGGAAGAAGAGCAGAACAAAACAGGTAAACAAGTAAAAGAACTTAGAGCAAGCTGAGGGAACGCAGTTAAGGAGTCAGCAGCAAGGAAGAAAACAGTTTGAAAGTGGGACCTGGAGTCCCAGTAGGTAATATCACCTCCTGCAGAGATCTGATTGGTGGGTTGGGGGTTATGAGAGTTTACAGCCCTCTATGTAGGTGTGGCCTGAGCCTAGCCCAGAGTCAAGCACACACAAAAAACTCTAACAGAATAAGGCTATGTACTGTTCATAGTAAGAATAGGTGGTTTTGTTATATAGTACTATCAGGTAAGTAGTAGAATGCCAGTATGACTAGCCATGTTCTGCAGTAGTGTATGTCAGACTCATTAACCAAAAATGAACTTCTCGTATTGGTTTTGAGCATAAGAGCTTAAGTTAATAATATCCAGCTCCCAGAAGTTGTCATTGATCACTACATGAAGTGTTATCACAGCCAACACATTGTTTAAAAAAAATAGAAACTCAGATTGCTGTGTAGAATGAGGTTGTTTTTAACCAATCATTTGAATGTTATCACAGCCTGTTAATTTCTTCTAGCTCTCCTTCCGCATGCCACCCCATTTTCACCACCGTCCATGATACCTGGCTCATTAAACTTAAGCAAGACTTTGATAAAATTGCAAAATTTGCTATGAAGTTACCCAGTATAAGGCATTACTGCCATACTCTTAGGAAAATGTGTTGGCTTGAGCTCTTTAAAGTTCTCTGCTTTAACTCTGATAAAAATGGTTCATCACATTTTTTGCAGCTTTTTCGTGTCTTTTAGTTCATTACAGCAATGATATGTCTTAGTCTCATGCATATGCTAAGATCAGAATCATAGTAATTAGGTGAAAGTACCAAGTAAGAATCATATGGCAACAGTATTTTCAGTCTGCTATTTATAATGCTTTGTTATTGTCTTAACCTTGAAATCAGACTGCAGAAATAAACTGCTTCAGACAAGAAGCAAATGTATCTCTCTGATTTTGCCTGTTTTTGTGTTTAAAGTTTAACTTGATGAACTGTGCTATATGAATCCCTGTCCCAGAAGAAACAAACTATGATAAGACAGCTGTGTTTTCTAGTATTTCTGAATACTACTTTGCATTTTACCTCCCAGTGCGTTATATCAGTTATGGTTAAGACCCAAATTGACAAACCCTCCTGACTCTCATATTACTTGCTTGCATTTGTCTTTGTTTCTGTTCTTCTGTCTTGTTGCTCTCACCTTGTTTTTCACTTCTCCCCACCTAGGTAATTCCCCACTTAAAGCTGTTTATATCATGATGTAAAGGCTTGCTCAAATCTTACTCTTTCTTAAATAGCTATCACTCTCTTCCTCCAGTATTCTATTGCAAATCCACATAGAGTCATAGATATGCAAAGGCCACTGAGTCTCATGAACATTCTTCCCTGCCAGTACTCTTCCTCAGCAGGGCCGGCCTTAGGCATAGGCGAACTAGGTGACCGCCTAGGGCGCCGTAAAGGCCGGCATGAGAGAGGGAGCACTTTCACTTTTCACTTGTCAGCATTGCGCCCAGCCCCAATGTCTTCACTTGTCAGCATTGCGCCCGGCCCCATTGTAGCCTTGCACCCTCCCCCACTTCTGTAATGGACTCACAGTCGCAGCACATAGAATAGAACGGAACGGCTGCGGTAGCGCCCCTCCTCCTCCTCCCTCCTCGTGAAGAGTTTCAGTGGCTGCTCTTGTTCGGCATTATTTAAAGCATCCAATCAGTGATGCTTTCGTACCACTGACGTCCCTGGCTACTGCTCCAATCCAGAGTATATAATGCAGCTCCCGCCCGCCTCTTATTCCTTTCTTCATTGACGAGATAGAGGCGGGCATATCTATTGGCTGTCATTACTTCCTGAGGTTCATCGTGTTACCCTGCTGCAGTCATCACACTTGGGTTATCCTGCCGTCAGGCGGTCCTGCAGTCTGCCTGAATTCCAAAGTATTGGTCCGGTGTCGGTTGCTGTCGCTTCTTCCCTGACGTCAGTGCGCCAGGGGTATGTATGATGCATCTGACGCCATTTTCTTCAGTCTTTCTTGCCGCGCGGTGCCTGAAGCAGAAGCAGTTCGCAAGTGCCGGTCGGCCGACTCCTGAGATTTTCTAAGTCGAATTTCAGATCTGAAGTCTTCAATAAAGCTAAGTACCCCGTTGGGGAAACTCTTCTTGCCTCAGACCGATGTCAGAAAAAGTTAACAATTGTATTTCTTGTGGGAAGCAAATACCTCATAAGGATTTTCATTCTTATTGTATACCTTGCCTAGGCCCAGACCACAACGTCACTGGTTGTCACTTTTGTGCTAGGTTCAATAAGCGTACTATAAAACGACGCTTTGATTTCGCACAACACTACTTCGGTAGAAAATTTAACTACACCATGCCGTCGGAGCAAAAGACTACTGGCGTGCACAAAAAATGCAAGGATAAGGACAGGCAGCCTAGACCCAAGCCAGACTCCGAGGCCTCGGCTGGGCCGGTCTCCGGTTCACCAGTTTTCAGTGAGGCGCCTACGCAGCCCCTGGCTGCCGCAGAATTGGAACCCGAGACCGCTTCGGATCCTTTGGCGGAGAGTGCTAGGCCGACGCAGCCATTTTCTTTAGGCCCTACTGATGACATTGCAGAAAGAGATGTCGGTGCTGCAGAAACACCTTCGGTTTCTGAAGGTGTCTTCAGACCGACGACGCTCACTATAAAAACGTATCCTAAGCTTAAGACTCCTCTTAAACCTAAAAAGACTGCACTTCAGTCTCCTGTTCAAGGCCCCTTACCTAAGAAACAGATGCTTAAAGTGGCTGAAGATTTGATCTCTTTAATCAGGGGTTCCCAACCCCCCCCCCCCCGACAAAAGGCCTAGACAAGAGGAAGATTATGCCTCCTCTGATCGTGTGTCTATTTCCTCAGGCTCCTCTGAGGAACAGGATTACTCCTTTCCCCCTTATGAAGATTCTGATGCTGAGGATTCCATTACCTCATCTTCTCCCCCTGAAGATTACTCCTTTGGGGAAACTTTACACACTATGAGGGAACATTTTCACTGGAAAGGTCAGGACTACTCTGACTCAAAGAAAAGGCTCAGAGAGTTTCTTTTACTCCCCCAGCACAGACCTCTTGCTTATCCCACCAGTTTTAGACATTGTGGATGATGTTTACTTAGAATCTAGTTTAAATCCAGATTCTCTGCCTCCTGCTCCAGCCAAACCAGACAGATATTATAGAGTGCCTGACTCCCACAAATTCCTTTATAAAAGCCCTGTTGCTGACCCAGAGACTATCTCCCAGGGTCCCAAAGGGGTTAAGGCTTATATGGCAAAAAATCCTGTACCCTCTGAAAGGGACTCCAGAGCACTAGACAGGTGGGGGAAAAAGGTTTACACCTCAGCCACTCTAGCTATGAGAGCACTAAATTCTCAATTTCACATGCTAAAATACCAGCAATTTCTAATGTCTCAAATAAGACAAAAAATGAGCACACTCCCTCAACAGTCTGAATTGAAGGAAATGCAGGATCTGTTGCATGCAGCTGAACAGGTAGGCAAACATACTTTACAATGTGGATTTGATTCCTTGGAAGCTTCCTGTAGAACTGCTGTTACTGGGTCTGTTATACGTAGGCATGCTTGGTTAAAGGAAGAAACTCTGCCTGATCATGTTAAAGTAAAGCTTCTAGATGCTCCCTTAAAGCAGGATGTCCTATTTGGAGTTAAAGCAGAAGAAGTCTTAAAGAAAATGGAGGATAAGGCAAAATCTATGCAGACGGTCAAATATTTTTTACAGGTTCAGCCCCCTCGCTTCAGCAGAAATTGGCCAACAAAAAATTGGTCCTTTCCAGCTACTGACAGACCACAGAGGGGTAAATACAGATGCCCAAGAGGCAGAGGACAACCACAAACCCACTACAAACCTCGACAATGGGGCACTGCAACACAGAAGGGAGGAAAAGACAGGCCCAAACTACCAGAAGGCAAACTCAATGACTTAAACCTCATATGGCCAAGCAAGACTCTCTTGGCAGCTCCCTTGGGAGGAAAATTAGCACTTTTTTCAGACAACTGGCACATCGTCACAAAGGACAAATGGGTCCTAGACATAATTTCACAAGGATACAGATTCCATTTCCACACCTTGCCAACAAAAAGAGGAATGCCAAACCTGCCACAAAATCAATGGGCAGAGGCACAAAAACAAATTACAGCTCTCATGGACATGAGAGCCATTCAACTGGTACCTACACAGGAGCAAGGCCAAGGATTTTACCCAAGACTCTTTCTAGTCCCCAGAAAGGACAATGCCTGGAGACCAATTCTGGACCTTTAATTTCTAAACACTTTCTTACAAGTACCCAAATTCAAGATGCTAACACTACAGCAGCTTCTTCCCATGTTGGGCAAGAAAGCATAGCTAGTAACGTTGGACCTCAAGGAGGCATACCTGCATATCCCTATCAGACAAAATTGCAGAAAATACCTCCGTTTCATTGCAGGTTCAACCCATTACCAATTCTCTGCACTGCTCTTTGGCTTATCCACTGCACCCAGGGTTTTCACAAAATGCCTGGCACCAGTAATTGCATACTGCAGACAAAGTGGAATTCAAATATACCCATACCTGGACGACTGCCTCATCCAAGCAGAAAGCAAGGACATCCTCTTACAACATCTGGCTTTTGTAAAACATCTTCTAATTTGCGTAGGATACACAGTAAACGAAAAGAAATCAAAACTAGTACCCTCACAAAATATGACATTCCTGGGTGCCAGCTTGAATACAACGGCCCAGAAGGCTTATCTGACGCCAGACAAACAACTACAACTGACTCAGTATTTCAAAACAATGGCAACAAAGACCCAACTCCCTGCAAGAAAAATTCTGCAGGCCTTGGGCTTCATGGCATCTTGCATACTACTAATACCATTTGCAAAGCTGCATATGAGAAAATTACAGTGGTACCTAAAAAGCATATGGTCTCAACACAGCCACAGCTTGGGCACAATGATATCTCTCATTCCCTGCCTTCAACAAGAGTTTCTATGGTGGTCACAGGCATGTCACCTCAACAAGGGTCAGCCTTTCACCTTGCCCCCAGCCAGGCAAACTATGACAACAGATGCATCGGACTGTGCCTGGGGGGTACACATGGCAGGACAGTGTGTTCAAGGCATATGGACTGCAGATCAAAGGAATCTGCACATCAATTAAAAAGAGATGCTAGCTGTACAGAATGCCCTGACAGCCTTCAAGAACCTCTTGCATCCAGGACAACTTACAATAAGGACGGACAACACCACAGTAATGTGGTACATAAGCAAACAAGGGGGTACACACTCCTACCCTCTATGCAGGCAAGCAGTGACCTTGTGGAACACAGCACTGGCTTACCAAGTTCAGCTACAAGCTCAATTCCTGCCAGGAAAAAAGAGCACATTGGCAGACGACCTCAGCAGAAACATCATGGATCCCCACGAGTGGAAACTGGATCCACAAGTATTTGCAATGATAACTCAAAAAATGGGGCCACCCAGACATAGACCTGTTTGCCAGCCCCCAAAACTATCAGCTAACAAAATTTTGTACAAGGACACTTCACCATCAAGCTTGGAGAGTAGACGCACTCTCATTCAGTTGGAAAAACCTGACAGTATATGCCTTCCCTCCATTGCCCCTTCTCTCAAAGGTGCTTCTGAAAGTCAGGAAGGAGAGACCCAGAATGATACTCCTAGCCCCAGACTGGCCACGCCAGCACTGGTACCCACTATTAAGGAATATGGCCCAGGGCCCACCTTGGATTTTACTACAAATTGCTCATTTGCTCACACAGCAAGACAGTCAGATTCTACACAGCCAGCTCAAAACCTTAAATTTGGCTGCATGGCAGATCACCTAAGCAACCAGCCAGCTCCTCTTCCTCAAGCAGTTATGGATGTTATTCTGGAAGCTAGGAGGCCCAGCACCAGGAAGGCCTACTCGGACAAATGGAAAGGTTTTGCGCCTGGAACCAGGTTAAAGGCCAAAATACCCTTCAGCCTCACCTGCCTCCGATTCTACAGTATTTAACTGAGATGTTGCACAAAGGACTTTCTTTTTCATCTATTAAAATCCACGCCTCAGCTATTTCAGCCCACTACAACACAGTTCCACCCTTATTTTCACATCCGCTTCTAAGACAGTTTCTCAGAGGGGCCAAAAACATTAGGCCCCCCAGGAGAGCACCTACACCAACTTGGGACCTCAACTTTGTTCTGGAAAAACATACGCTACTTACTTTTGAACCAGCTTTCTCTGCTGATCTAAAGTTTATATCCTGGAAGACTGCCCTGCTGCTAGCAATAACTTCAGCCAGAAGAGTCTCAGAGCTTCAGGCACTAATGGCAGTAGAGCCTTTCCTCATTTTCCATCAAGACAGAGTTTCTCTACGAACTAATCCTTCCTTCATGCCTAAGGTGGCATCCAGTGTGGCTCTAAATCAAACCATCCACTTACCCACCCTCTTTCCAAATCCACAGAACAAAGGAGAAAGACTACTGCACTCCTTGGACATTCACAGGCAACTACGTTACTACTTGGATAAAACTAAGGTTTTCAGAAAATCTAACCAACTCTTTGTATCCTATGCTGTGGCTTCACAAGGGAAGGCTATATCAAAACAGACCATTTCCAAATGGATAGGACATTGAATTCGGTTTTGCTATACCCATCATGGAAAACCAGTTCCTGCTACCATAAGGCCCCTCTCTACCAGGGCAGCAGCTACATCTACAGCCTTCCTCAGGGGGGTGCCAACCAAGGATATTTTGGAAGCTGCAACTTGGAGTTCAGTACACACCTTCACCAAACACTACCACTTACCACTTTACTATAAGACTAGAGCTGGCTTCGCCACTGCAGTTCTGCAGGGCCTTCTAGCCTCCTCTAACCCTCTTTGACTCCTCCTCCCATCCTTAGCTTTGGGATTCTACCCAAGTGTGATGACTGCAGCAGGGTAACACGATGAACATAGTACAGTTTTGTACCTACCATAAATGTAGATGTTCAAGTGTACACCCTGCTGCAGTCCAGGTTACCCTCCCTCCACCCCCTCCTCTGACCTAACTAAATCTTTACAATACCTTTGTGATGTATTTGCTTATAGCTGGAGGGATGTTGTGTTTGTGCTAAATTCTTTAGATTGGTACTAATTACTGACCACCTTTTTGGGGGCACCTGATATCTGGGGCAAGAAAAACTGAAGAAAATGGCGTCGGATGCATCATATATACCCCTGGTGCACTGACATCAGGGAAGAAGCGACAGCAACTGACGCCGGACCAAGACTTTGGAATTCAGGCTGACTGCGGGACCGCCTAATGACAGGATAACCCAAGTGTGATGACTGCAGCAGGGTGTACACTCGAACATCTACATTTATGGTAGGTACAAAACTGTACTTTCCTGATCTGTGGACTGTCTGGACGGCGTGGATCATCAGCGGACTGGTTCTCTGTACAACACCCAGGCTACAAGTGCGATTTTTTTTCCTGCTGCCTGCATGACTCCTCCTGTCCCTTTTTTTGCTTCCCGGCTTGGCTTTTGAAGAGGTAAGTCGATTCATCATTCATTCATTTCACTTCAGATTTCAGGCAGCCGAATATTTTGTTAGTACAGCGTACAGGCTTCAGCAATTGAATAAAAATCAAAGTATGGAAACTGTATGCAGTCGTGTGAAGCTGCATATAAATGGTAATCGATGAAATAATGTAGGGATAATGCAAATGAACAATCTGTAACAGGAAAACTGTAAATGTCCTGTTTTAGGCAAAGTTTGAACAACCGGGGAGTGAACATAAGGGAATGTAGCGCAGATGAGAGTAGAAACTTTTGAGTCTGAAATGTGGGTTATTGAAATACTCTTGTAATATGATGTTTAAAAGTACATTGACTATGTTTGGCTGCTTGTCCTGTAGTAAATGAAAGCTGCTCTTAAGGGCATTCATTCACCATTTAGCATTTGTTTAGGCACATGCAACAGCCAATAAAGGTGCCGGCAAGAAAATGTTAACCTATAGCTTCGGATTTCTAATGGATTAATTTAATAATTATGAACAGAAGACAGCAGAGAAACCAGTAAAGACAGCGTGCACATTCTTTCAGTGTGTTGGGATTGGGAAGGTTCGGAATGCTAAGGCCCAGTACTCCATGCTTGCTAGGTCTTCACGGTAGCTAAAATATTATCACTTTTTTAACCATCTGAATGTAAAACATTGCTTTAGTAACTAGCGCACACACACACACACACGAACATAAGAGGTGTGTTTTTTTTCTCGATTACCGGGGGTGGGGGAGGATAGTCTTCTTTGTTTATGCATGATTTCTAAATTCCTAAACCTGCAAGGACAACTGTCTGATTAAAATTCTAAATGTACCTTAACCTCATATAACATTTTGTTAAATATCAGTAGATATTTGCATATTTAACTTTTTTTTATTGTTATTACATGTTTTGTTGAGTAATGTTTGCTTGCTCAGTGCAAACTTCATCATGGTGTTGAAGGAAGGTGAGGGGAAGGGCAAGAATTCAGTTTTGTGGCTGTTAGCACCAGTTTCTTGGTTTTTAAAACCTCATCCATTTTGTGGTTCTACTTGGAGCTGCTGTGATGATCTGTCTTGAATGCATTGTCCTTTGTTGGGAGTCCATGGAGGGGTTTGTGTTGTGAAATTTCATAAAGCTGCTTTGTTTTTTGTTTTTGTGGGGTGGGGAAGTGATATGTGGTGGGGTTCCATGTGTTCTGCATGAACATTGAGTCTCCTTTTGGACTCATTTGCTGATATGTGAATTGTTTGGGATGTGTTTCTGCATGTGGATCATGTTTAGAGAGACTCTGATGTACAGTGAGGAGAGTGGTTTGGAGACAGTTGACCTCCTGATCATTGAATTATTTTCCCTTTTGTTTTTTTCTCTCTCTTGGTGATGGTGTACAAGAGGTTCTCTGGTTCGATCCTTGGCTGGGGTGCCTTCTGTGTGGAAGTCTGCATGTCCTCCCTGTGGTCGTGTGGGTTTCCTCCCACTTCCCAAAGACATGCTGTAGGTGGATTGGACACTCTAAATTGGCCCTAGGTGTGTGTGTGTGCCTTCTGTGGAAGGTTGGGCGCCGGGCTGGCAACTCTACACTGTAAAACACCACTGCCAATCACGAGTGGACAGGTGATCCGCTGTGGCGACCCTTAACCGGGAAAAAGCTGAAAGAAGGTTATGGTGTATAAAATTTAAGACTAATGCAATGTAGAACAGCTGATGTTCAGTGCAGAATTATTTAGATGAGTAAAAGAGAATGATAAACATTGCAGATAAGAATTCCAATATGTTTTTGTGAATGTGTGGTGGTGGTATAAAATGCAGGGACAAGGTGTCTCCTTAAGAAGGGAGAGTAGTTTGTCAAAAAGGCAAGCTACTTAGCTCAAAGAAATTGTGAAAGCATGTAGAGCCACAATCTTTAATTGTGAAAGCAGTGTGCATGAAAAAGTGAATATAAGGACAGGCTTCCATAAGTTTAAGTCATACAAGAAATAGAACTGAGTGAGAGGAAGTGGTAACCATTTGTCAAGTGAATGAGAAATGCTGTGTTCCTGCTCTGGGTTGGCTGGGTTAGCTTAGCGTAGCGTTTAGTTATGTAAACTATCTTTCCTGTTTTTTGCAGCAGTTTGTTTTTCATTGTCTGACACAATTTTTTTTTTTTTTACAAATCACCTGCACAGTCTTGTACTGAGTGGTGACAGATATTTGAATATCCTACAGAAAATGCATACTAAGACAATCTAGATTATCAACTAAACTGTCTTTTATTAGAATGCTTTGATGGTCTGCAAATGTTGCATGCAGTATCTTTAAAGGTTGTGCAGGTAGTTGTGCCTACTGGAGTCTGAAATTAACAGCTATGTTAGACCAAAGACAATTCTGATATCAGAACTGCTGCATAATGTCAGTGTTAAGAACTGCATTCTTTGTTTAATGTTTTTCCTAATTATATGCAGAATGTTGATAAACGAGCAGCTGTCAAAACGTTTTCTTTTTTCAGGAAGTTTAAAAACAATCCATGTAGTAAAGCCAAAAAACGTAGCTCAGTGCACCAGGAGTCTTGTTATATGCTTTCTTGTATAGTAAATGTATGCAGAGGGCTTTGCTGAGTGTGTTTAACCACTGAAGGTGATGTCCCTTTATGCACTGTATCAGACAATCTGTTAAGCTGATGGGCTGATACCAGTGATTTTCTGCTGACACATGATCTGTTTCTTATGGGCATTATATAGGGGTCTACTATTGAGTTATTATTCTTGCTGTTGTAACTTAATTTGTAAACATTACTTGGACAGAGTATTACCATGTTTTTTCTAATTCCTTTAGTTATCATTGTTGTGCATTGGGATGTATGAGTAGTTTTTGACTTTCTTAGCCCTACAGTCTTGTATCACATGAAATTGGTACTTACCTGGGGTACTTACTAAGTGAAGTGAGACTTAATAATGAAAAGTTTTACATTTCCTAATGCTAGGATTATTTTGATTCCTGTGTATGGAGTTACTGATTTTTCACATGATGTAACACAGAATAAAAAGCAGTATATCATAGTGGTGTGGTTCTATACAAAGAAAATAGAGAAAGGGAATGATCTTGCACTTTTCAAACATCATCTGAATATATGGGTAGCTGCAAATTGACCCCTGGTTTAGCAGTCTTGTTCTTGGCTGTGGCAAAATGTAAATATTCTGCTCATTTTTATTTTTAGTTTATTTTAAATTTGACTGTGATAGTCCGACTGGATACATATCCATTTTCAGCAGAGGCCCCAGGAGAAAAGCTCACAAGCAAGTTACAGTATATGCACAAACATGGTATTAACGTACAAGTTAGTCTCACATTTCAAGCGTATGAATACAGTTTATATACAGAAGTGTATATAAATATGTTGGTCTCTTATCAAACCTATAGTTGTAGCCTGTATGCAGAGTATCTGCAAAGATATTAGTTTCTCTTTTCAAAACTTAGTGTAAGAGGGTAGTTGCTATAAATAAAATTGCAGGATTATGGAAGTGGATGTGGCTTTACTCAGGGTTAGAGCAAGGACATAACCAGTGAGTTTTAAAATACTGTTTAGATTTTTTTGAACTGATTAAGGGAGGGGATCACAGTAAGGTCAGATGGGAGCGAATTCCTGGTTTTGCCTACTGAATTAGGGTAAGTAAGAGTAACTGGTGGTTAACAATGTCAAAGGCCTTGGTAAGATCGAGAAACAGAAACCGATTGTTACGGTTGGAATTTATGACATTTAGAAAAGGAGAGGAGGGCTGAGGTGGTACTGTGCTGTGGTCTAAATCCATGCTGGGAGTTGGCCAGAAGATTATTTTGAATAAGTTAGTGTAAGAGTTTATGGATACACTTTTCCTTAATTTTAGCCAGAGGGGAAAGGATAGCTATTGGTCTATAGTTTTTTCAGTTCAATGGAGCTGCCACCTTTATGGATGGGTATGCCATGGGATATTTTCTGGATAGAGGCTTCAGTTATTCTGTTTATCATGTTTTAAAACTTGGGTATACTACATTAAAATGTTTTGTTGTAAAATGTTCAAAACAGTGATTCGCAATGTTCTTTTACAGTCACATTTGTTACCACTTCTATGTTTAGTTGGGTGATTGTCGGAGTCACACCATCTCCCTGGAATGACAATAACTTGCTGTTCAACAAACTCTGTGATGGTTCCCGTTTGTCTTGCTCTGTCAGTTTTCTTCAAACAAATATAGGGATCATTCTAATTGCAAAGTCTTTCTTGATGGTCTTGTTTTAGGGAAGGCTTAGTTGACAGACTTTTCTCTACTTTAAATCTAAGTACTAACTGCAAGGACACTGCATGTGGGGGAGAGTACAGTGGTATCTTTTGAAATGACAGTTCATAGTCTCTAAAACATGTTCCTTACCCTCACTAGCCCTCTTTAAGAGGAACCTGGGCAACTGGATGGGAGACGGAAAATCCGCCCGTGGGATCCCACCTGTGTCCCTGCTGCTGTACAGGGAAAACAGGTGCTGACTCTGTGTGTGCATGGGTGAAATTCTTGTCTAGGCTTTAGGGCCTCCATGCCAGTAGCCTAGTGACACATCTGTGGGTAGGGCTTAAGGGGCGCCAGAGCAGTACTTTGTCTAGGGTGCCGTTTCAGCTAAGGCCGTCCCTGTTCCTCAGGCAGCACTGGAGGTCAGTACCAGTCAGTCCTGGAGTAAATTTGGGGATATCCATCCAGTTATCTATTGTTTAAAGGAGGATATAGTCTTGTGGCTTAACATGCAGGGTAAGTTTATTCCAGAGGTTTATGAGGTGCTGAGTTATAAACTTATCCCTCCATTGTGTTTTATGTTTTGGTGAAGATTTAGGTCTCTGGTTCTAGAACAAGTAGAGATGTTGGACTTGCAGAGAAACAGGAAGCTCAGGACAATTGTGTATCCAGTGGCACAGTGAGTGAGTCTGAAATCTCACCTCAAAACTTATAAGGCACTGAGTAAAGGAATAGAGCTTCCAGGCTGTCTGGTTGCTAATGGACTTTAGACCTGTGATTTTGGTTAGGAGCTACTAGGGTCTTTCTGATTGATTGATTGATTGATTGATTGATTGATTGATTGATTGATTTGTTTAGCAAGATGCATCTCAAAGGGGCATTGTACTCCATAATTTATCAGTGCTGAGTGCAACTCTGCTGTGGAAGTACTGGGATTATGTTGCTGGACATCTTTTAGTAGCTTGTAAATGTCGGTTAATATATGACTGTGTTCCTATTATCTTAATTAGTATTTTTACATATTTACATTTACTATACTATATGTTTTGTCTGATGTGTATGTAATGGAACTTTTCTTCCTGCATTAATGATTTTAGGCATTACACATGTAGTAGTATGCTTTATCACTTATCTTGCCCTGTGAGTTTCTCACTTATCTTGCCCTGTGAGTAAATACAGATGAATATATATATATATATATATATATATATTTTTTTTTATGAACTCTCTCTTTTCTGATGAATTAAGACACTTTTTAGTTTCTGTTGACAGAATATTTAAGACCTTACAGTAGTGACTGTGCTGTCTAGGGCTGTCATATTTATATTTTCTTCTTTGAAAACTAGGAAGTATGTGAAGAGGAGAGAAGGGTACAGAATTCACTTTTTTACCATTTCTGAAGACTTGACTTTGAGGCTACTCTTTTGTTGATATGCACTTAGTATATAATTTAAGTATATAATTTAAGTAGTTGCTATGGAGTAAAACATTTTTACAAGGACTGTGATTTGCTTTGAGTTCCCATTCTGTCTGTCTTCTGCTTCATTTGGTGTGTAATTTTTCTGCATGCTAACCCACCGTGGAGGTCTTTTCAAAGAAAAATACAGCATTTGTTTGTTAACCTTGTGTGGGTCGTCTGATCACTGAGAGCCTTCTTCGTCTATTATTACAAGCCAGAATGTGCAGGCTTTACAGAAAATACGTTAAGAAGTGTAGTAGTTAGCTGCATAACATAATGATGACATGAAACATTTTTACTGTGAGTGTAATACCAATTACTACAGATTTAAAAGAAAGGTAAGTATTGATAAAGTGACATAGACATTTTTGTACATAGCCAACGTAAACCTTTTAAGAAAATGCCGTTAAAAATGTAAACTTTATAGCTGAAAATTGATTCAAGTAGAGATGAATTTTTGTAAGAAATGCATTTGAATGCAATAAAGAAGCCTAAAAGAAAAGGGCTAGTTCCATATAAAAAATGTACACTTTTAAGGCCCCATTGGCCTAATGGTTAGGGTATTGGCTTCCTAAGCCAGGGATCATGGGTTTCACACCCATCTGGGATGTTATAATCATGTGAGGGGATGTAGTTTAGTGGTTGAGCACATACTTTAAATGTGTAAGGTCAGTCAATCTCCAGCATCTCCATAGCAGTTGGTGTAACATTTAGTGTTTACCTCACAAGCACAAGGTACAGGAGTCTCACCTTTGACGGAAGTTATCTAGGCTTAAAATGACCCACAAAGATAGCTTGCCTCATACTTAACTACGAACCTATGAGCTAAGGAATGTCTCGAGGCTCTCCTCTTAATGGAGTTAGGTTGGCAGTGAGGTTTGGGGTTGTCATAATAGTTAAGGTGGTTACCTTACAGACACGAGGTACAAAGTGTTGTTCTCACCTTTGAAAGAGAAAGTGGATAGATTTAAAGTGGCCCACAAAGGTAGCTAGCCTAGAACTTAACCTAGGAACCTATGAAACAGAGCAATTATCCATAGTCTGTATAAAGTATTTGTAAATGACTACTGCATGTTTAAGAAATTTAGTTGAAAAAGTCAGTGCCAGGTAGCAAGCAGTGTTTTGTGAATTCCAAGTGGGGTCTTTTGAGGGTCAAGAATTCCCTGTTCCATCAGTCTAGAAAGACAGTTGTTTAAATATAATTTTCTGATCAGAAGAAGTCATTAATCAAGGTGTATGTGCTTAAAGGTGAGAAAAGCTAGCAATAGTGACTGGCATGATCGTTCACTACTCATTGTATTTATTTGGTCTTTCTAAGGGTTTGTGTTGTGGATGGCTTTATACCTTTGATCTGTTGCTTTTGTTGTAGCTGTACTAACCACCAATTTGAGATGTAGCACTAACACTTATAAGTTATTTACACATTTATAATTTTGTACTTCTGTAGTTTGGAATATTTTCTTACAAGTAAAACCTTGTTAAAGTAGTGGTTAAGTATTAGGGACCATTAGTATATCTCTCAGCTGTCCAGAGTTTCACAGAATGCCCAGATTTTTGCCTGATAATTTTGCTTTCTTCCTTAAAATATGTGGTTTTCTGGCAAATCATTGAGGATAGAAGTCACTAAATAATAGCAGACATTTTTTAGTTTCAGATGTTATATTCTCCAGAAAATGCACACTGATGCAAAACTTTTCTATTTTATTAGGTTTTTTTTGTGTGTGTTTGTCCCCCCTTTATTTTTAGCTTTGTCCAGATTTCTTGATCTAAAAGGTTGAGAGGTATGAATCATACTCGCAGCACATGATACTCTGTATTTGTGAAGGCAGTCTTGTCCTCATGACTGATGATACTTGAAATATTTACAAGAGGTGAGCACGAAGGCATGGGATGAAAGTTCCTGCATCACCATTTGCAGAGAACCATTATGGATATTGGTTATTGACATAAGTGTTTGCATAGTCTTTTTTCACGTAGTTGTGTAAAGTTTCTGTTTTTGGATAGCTAAGATTTATTTTCAATATATTTACTGATGTACATTTTTACAGCTTAGTCCCCGTTGTACAGTAATTCCATCTTTACAAATTTGACCCTGTAAACAATGCGGATATTACCCTATTATGTAACTTGTCCGCATGACATTTGGACTCTGAATTTAACTAGAAGAAAATTCACATATGTATTTTAACGAAAATATGTATCTGAACCATGCTTATGAAGATGCACTTTTGTCCTCAAAACTGTTTGAGATATGTGGATTTTATAGGTAGCTTTGTGCAAAAATAAATTAAAAAGAAACATTTAAGTAGTAATAATTTTCTCATTTCAGCTTCCCTCGTCTTCTACGTGGGGTCATTCAGCAGCAGCAGCAGTAGCCCCAGTCTGTCAGCAGTCTCAGAATGCTTTGTCCTTGGCAGAAATTCAGAAGCTAGAAGAAGAAGGAGAGAGGCTACAACGGGAAGAGGTACCTTCTCTGAGATTTTTGATGTCAGTAATACCCTTTGTGACCACACAAACATGCTGTTTATGAGAGCTTAGTTAATTCATATTAAACCTGAGCAGTGCGTGGACTTCAGTTTATGTCTGGAGTATGAGATATTCCTTCTTGCCCCAGTTGTAAGTAGTATAAGTTATGTTTGACTTCTTTAAAACCAAGGTGTGCTGTAAGTTCATCATCTTTAGGAGCTCTCCGTCATTTGAGAATTTGTACTCTAGAACTGTTCTGCCTGCAGAGGGAGCCCGCGGCACCCTTATCAGAGTCCACTCTTCCTTAATAGGTCACCTCATGCTTTTTGATGATGTTGATGGCCCACCCATAAAATTAATAGTGGCCACTTCCTTTCTGTTGAGGTTACCTGATAGTAGTGGTTGCAACTCTGCCGGTGTATTAACTTTCAAAATATGATCATTGTTTTTTGCCTGGTTTTCTTTGTGAAAGTAGTTTCCACTCTGTGATGATATTGTACTTGCTCATGTCTCTTTGAATATCCATATTTGCATTTGAAAATATATAATTTTTCTAAGAAATCCTCTTTCAACAATGCAGCTGAGGTCTTATCCCACAAAATTGTAGGTTTATCGGTAAGTACTAGGCTAGCTGCCCTTGTGGCCTTTGTTAAGCCTAGCAAATTTCCTTTTCAGAGGTGAAAATCAAACCCAGTTCCTTGCCTCAGCGAAGTAAGCACCTTAACCATTATACTGCCCCCCCCCCCCCCCCCAGCTTTGGCTGGACCAAGGAGACTGGTGCATCCTCCTAGTTGAGATCCATCCTGATGCTGAGTGGATCCTATACTTCTTTCCTCTTATTCGGGTCAATGTGGACGGGCAGATCGAATCAGCTTTGAAAAAGTGCAACATTTGAGCTGCCTGTCTGACTCCTAGGTGTTTCCATCAAAGCCCCCATTAACAAATTCCCCAGAATGGACATGCAGATGGAAACATATATAGACTCCTCACCCAAGTTGGTCACTGAAGACACAGACTTAGATGATGTTGAAGTTTCCCCAAGATTCCACCCAAGGATCTCTCCTTTGGGGATATTCTGGAATTAGTAACAGAGGAGAGATGGTCCACAGAAACTTCTCCTCCTGATGAATGTGCTTTTATTCATTTATTGACATTTGTTAACCGGGTTTGTCCAACTGGGCGTGTGGCCCATTTTCAGTGGAGACCCGAGGAGAAAAGCTCCAGTAATACAGTACAATTTTAAACAATATTGATATAATAGTTATAGCAAAGCGATTCGCATATGTTGGGTTACATGCATAAAGTTAAAGTTGCATTAAAAAGAAGCTAAATAACAATTTTACATTGATATAGTTCAGTAGGTCAACAATAAACATTTTTTTGTTTGTATAAAATTGTGCAAATGCATAGTAAACACATTGGAGAGAGAGAGGTGTAATGAGGTACTGAGTATGGTCCTTTTGGGGGTCCATAAAGGGAAGGATGACTAGGTAGCTTCTTGAAGCTTTTGGTGCCAGATAGATTGGACAAGTTAAAATAGAAATTGAGGTATATTAAGAAAATTAGAAAGAGTGGAACTGGACAAAAGAAGAGTAGTGGAAAGATAATAATTGAATAAAATTAAAAGCCTATAAGAGAGACTAGGCGATTTAATGAAGATAGAAACAGGGAACTCAAAAAATTGGAGGAAACATAACTATACAAAGGAAATGTTTAAACAAATTAGCATCAAAAATCTTTTTTTTTTTACAAATTCAAGCTGTTTGGATTGTAGACAAAGCAAAAAATGCAAATATTTTAAAAATGTGAGAGGCAAAGGCAGCTAGAATAGTCAGAGACTGCCTCTCTAAGTGCTTAGAGAATATTATGAAAAGTTGTATAACCAGAAAAACAAAAAGGAAACTGGGAAGTGTTATATAAGGAACTTATGAAAGATTTAGCTTTAACTAGATTAACAGATCACATCACTAAAGACCTTATATGTCCAGTAATACTACAGGAAATGAAAGAGCAAATTCAAAAACAGACCATGGGGAAGACACTGGGTCAGGATGGATTTTCAGTAGAAATCTGGAAAAAGTTAAAAACTGTAGTAGACCCCCATTTGGCATAACTTACTCAGTGTTGTGTACTTAAAAGGAGGTCCCCGTGTTCTTGAAAAAAAACAGTGATAACAGTAATGGTGAAAGAGGGGAAAGATCCTTTTAACCCTGGGTCATATTGTCCAATTTCAGTTTTTGAACCATGAATATAAAGTGTGTATAGCAGTATTACCTGCTAAAATGTGAGTAATGTTTCTCAAATTAGTTCAAGAGGACCATCGTGGGTTTATGAAAGATAGACAAACTTTTGATAATATAATTGCTATTTGTATGATACATAAGGAAGTAGAAAAAAATTAAAAAGGTACTTCTACTGTAGAATAAAGAGAAAGCATGTGGTAGTAAAATGCCAATATCTTTGGGAAGTGAACAGGATGGGGTTTCCAAAAGACCTAATGCAATTATTACAACAAATTTATGATGATGCAAAGACCATATTAAAGGTTAATGCCAGAGTTAACTAATGAGCTTATCATAAAAGCTACCGTACAAGGTTGCCATATGTGAACACTTTTATTTGCAATCTGCTTAGAACCTCTCTATCTCAAAAAATAAGGCAAACATAAAATATAAGAGGATGGAATTGGATGGGGACAGAGCAAAAAATGGCATTGTTTGCTGCTAATATAATGTATTTAACAAGACCCAACCAGTAATGTCGCAAGAATATTTGACTTGGATAATTTGTAAAAAAAAAAAAAAAAAAAAAAAAAAAAAAAATCAGGATATAAGTGAAATCTGGGCAAGACAAAGCATTGTGCATAAATTTTGCTCCAACATGGCTGTTAGTTCAAGCATACCCCCCATCTCTTTGGGAATTACAGGATAAAGCACTTATGAATCTGGGTAATGAGATCTGTGAAAAACAGACAAGAAAACTGGGATCAGTTCATAAATATAAAGAAACATAGAGAAGTGGAAGTTATCGGTATGTGATATGGAGGTAGACAATGCAGACTTTGAAAATATTTGTAGTCTCACTATTATTATATACCTCACAGACCTTTGTGACTCAGGGGTAGATATTGGGATAGGTTAAAAAAGGAAATATACAGCCCAAATAAGACTAGTTTATCTGCAAAGTAGAGAATATAACTCTAGAAGAATGTACTACTGGAACAAACAGAAAATAGGGAAGTGTTGGGAAAGATAAATCTATGGATCCAAGCATTTGGAGAAAATAAGGCAATAACATTTATGAGTTACATATAGCAGTGGTTTTTAAAGATTCTTAAGAACAAGATATATATTCCTTGGCAGTTTGAGGTTTGGCTAGTGGGTTTAAGCAAGAGCAGCAGGAAATAAGAGACAAGAATATGAGAAAACTGGCGGAATGAACGAAAGGAAATGTTTTATGTTTTTCTGGGAGCAGTTGTGGGAGGAAGGAGGCAATTTAAATTGACAGAAATTTTGCAATTTATATATTTGGACGAAAATTTTTAGATTACAGGGTACTTTGTAATATCCTTTAAAAAGTGTGATGCGAATAAGAGGAAAGGAGGAGCAGACAAACCAGAACTAATCAAGTTGTTTGAGGTAAGCTTAAGACAAGAGAAGTAATTAGCAGGATGTGTACGACCCTAGTTTGAGATAAGTGGTTAAGGAAAGGTAAACAAAAGAAGAGGTGGCAAGTCAAAACAGATCAGGTGCTGTCTGACCAAACTTGATTTAACAGTTGGTGTAGACTGAAGAGAGCAACTAAATCAAGGAAATTTAGTATTGTTGCCTGGAATTGTCTACAGGCAACAATTTTAACATAAAATAATATATAATAAACATATAAATCAGATAGATGTCTTAATATTTATTTGTGATTTAACTGTTACAGATATGAGAGGAACTTTAAAAGAAGACCAGTAACGCACATTTTGAAAATATGAAGAGCTTGCCTGACAAGTGATGTTCATTTTTTTAATTGAGCTGAATAGTCTCCTAAGTTTACAAGCAGAGCAGAAGCAATAACGTTGACATTTTGTTGCTAAAAATCAATAATTGTATTAGCCTGCTTCTGTGCTAAATTGTAAGGTTTTCTATGTAGTTATCAGGACAGTGCATTTATTTATACAGTCCAGTTTTCCTAACTCCTCTGTGCCTTGCAGTTTGCTATACAAATGTCCTTTACTTGTATTTGCATAACAGTTTAAGGTACTAAACTACCACGTTATAAATTGCTCTACAAGCTTAGGTCATCAGGGAACAGACAATTTTTCAGTTACCAGTAGAGAAGAAAGGAAAGAAGAAAAATGGGAGGGGAAGCAACATGCTGTGAAAAATCACCAACACACCTACTGAATTTATACTTTACAGTTAATAGGTGCATACTACGCTAACATCAGCTAGCTCCCTTATAAGCCTAGCCATGCAATCCAAATAAAATGTGACCCACTAATTTGATTTATGTAGGTGACGATTTGCTGACTGTCTCTGTCCAGCAAAAACATAGGAGCCAGGCCAGGGGTAAATTTCTAATTACCCATCCATTGGTCCACTTTGTACTTAAATATGGATAGAAAGGAACTCTGATGTCCTTCAAGAATGCAACTGCAGTCATAACATGTGGGTTGTCCTGCCTCAGGCAGCCCTCGGTCGGCCGGATTCCAAAGTCTGGGTCCGACGTCGGCTGATGTCGCATTTCTCTCCGACGTCAGAGCGGCTGGAGTATATAAGCATCAGCCGACGCCATTTTCTTCAGTCTTTCTTGCCGCGCGGTGCCCGAAGCAGAAGCAGTTCGCAAGTGCCGGTCGGTCAGCTCCTGCATTCTACGATACCGAAGTGTGGCCGAGGAAGAGGCCAATACAGAGGCCCTTACAGGGGACGACAATGGCAGCCAGGAAACCAAAGAAGTGACGCAGGGGTTTCACCTGCCCAACAACCACAAACTCAATGACTTTCCTCTACTACCGCCTACCAGGGAACAACTATAAGCTCCCTTGGGTGGAAAATTATCTCTGTTTGCAGAAAACTGGCACAGACTGACAAAGGACAAATGGATTTTGGACATTATAGACCGAGGGTACAGGTTTCATTTTCATACCTTACCAAGAAAACAAGGCATGCCAAATCTACCACAACATCAAAGGGCAGAGGCTATCAAGCAAATCACTCTGCTGACTCGAATGAAAGCAATAGAAAGAGTTCCACAACAAGAACAAGAACAGGGGTTTTACTCAAGACTGTTCCTTGTTCCAAGAAAAGAATCTCAATGGAGACCAATACTGGACTTGTCCGCATTAAACACCTTTCTCATAGTACCAAAGTTCAAAATGCTGACTCTACAGCAACTCCTTCCCATGCTGGGCAAGGAGTCGTGGCTGATTACTCTGGACCTCAAGGAGGCATACCTGCATGTCCCTATCAGACACAGCTGCAGAAGATACCTCAGATTTCTTGCAGGGCCAGAGCATTATCAATTCTCAGCATTGCCATTTGGCTTATCTACTGCGCCCAGAGTGTTTACAAAATGCCTGGCTTCAGTAATTGCTCATTGCAGGCTCCAGGGTATACAAATTTACATGTACCTGGACGACTGCCTCATACAAGCGGACGACAAACTGATGTTGACAAAAAACCTGGATTATGTCATACAATTACTTCAAGCTCTGGGATACACAGTCAACTTCCAAAAGTCAAGACTGCAGCCATCCCAGCAAATAATCTTCTTAGGAGCCAAACTAGACACAGCCTCTCAGATGGCTTACCTGACAGAAGACAAGCAAGAGAAGTTAACTCAATACTTCAAAGGTTTAGCAAAACTCACCCAGATGACTGCAAGGAGATTCCTACAGGCCCTGGGTTACATGGCATCCTGCATTCTACTGGTTCCATTAGCAAAACTACACATGAGAAAGCTTCAATGGTACCTAAAAAGCATTTGGTCTCAACACAGCAACAACTTGGAGACATTCATACCACTCATTCCATGCCTACAAAAGGAATTCCTATGGTGGGCCTTGGTGAGCCAGGAAAACACAGGTATGTCATTCAAAAAACCACAGATAACACAGACCATGACTACAGATGCCTCAGACCTTGGATGGGGGGCGCACATGGAAGGCAGGTGTATACAAGGACAATGGTCTCCAAAGGAAACACATCTGCATATAAACCAAAAGGAAATGCTGGCAGTAATGCATGCTATCGAGGCTTTTCAAAACCAACTCCAGCAAGGCCACTTAATGATACGGACAGACAACACCACTGTGATGTGGTACATAAACAAGCAGGGGGGCACCCACTCTTACCCCTTTGCAGACTGACAATGCAGCTTTGGGAGAAATCACTGAGTCTAAACATCCAGTTACAATCCCAGTTTGTTCCAGGAAAAGACAATGTGTTGGCGGACAGCCTAAGCAGGAATTTCACAGATCCACACGAGTGGAGGTTACATCCGAAGGCTTTCAGACAACTCACTTCGACATGGGGCAAGCCAGAAGTGGACCTATTTGCCTCTCACCTCAATCATCTTCTACCAAAATTTTGCACAAGGGCATACCATCCAAAGGCTTGGAAAATAGATGCCCTTTCATTCAAATGGAACTCCCTAGCAATCTATGCATTCCCACCTCTGCCATTGATGACCTCAGTATTACAAAAGATCAAAGCAGAGAAGCCCAAGGGAATCATAATAGCTCCGGATTGGCCAAGACAACACTGGTACCCACTACTACGGAGCATATGTCACACCAGAAGGTGGGCCCTCCCTCAGTGGCCTCTACTTTTGACTCAACACAATTTCGAAACACTGCATCCAAACCTTCAGACACTGCAGCTACAGCCTGAGAGATCCCATAAATAACTTCAGCTTATCTCTCTCCAAGGAAGTTCAGCGGATACTAACAGAGGCTCGAAGACCATCCACCAGAAAGGTCTACTTAGCAAAGTGGAAAAGATTCAGCAATTGGAATACCAGCAAAGGACATGATGCGTCATTACTGAACATCCCACTTATCTTGGAATATTTGGCAGATATGTTACAGAGCGGCCTCTCATATTCTTCAATAAAGATACATGCATCTGCTATTTCAGCTAGATACAACACTGATCCTCCTGTTTTCTCTCACCCCTTACTAAGACAATTCCTCAGGGGAATAAAGAACATTAAGCCACCAAGAAAGGCCCCAGTGCCAGCCTGGGACCTCAATTTTGTCTTAGAAAAACTGACTCTACCTCCTTTTGAGCCAGCAGCTTCAGTTGACTTGCAATTTCTTTCATGGAAAACAGCTTTCCTGTTGGCAGTTACCTCAGCAAGAAGGGTTTCGGAGCTACAGGCCCTAATGGCAATACCACCCTTTATTATTTTCCACAGAGACAGGGTTTCATTAAGGACCAACCCTACCCTTTATGCCAAAGGTGTGGTATCTAGGGTTTCTCTAAATCAAGCCATTCCTCTGCCTGCTTTCTTCCCCAATCCTGAGAATAAGGGGGAAAGACTTTTGCATACCTTGGACATTCATAGACAACTTCGATACTACCTGGACAGAACCAAGGCCAGTAGGAAGTCTGAACAGCTATTTGTAGCTTACGCCCCTGCAGTCCAAGGAAAAGCAATTTCAAAACAGACTATTTCTAAATGGATTGGACATTGCATCAGATTCTGTTATTCCTTTCATGGAAAGACTGTTCCAGCCTATGTCAGACCACATTCCACCAGAGCTACAGCCACCTCTACAGCATTTTTAAGAGGGGTGCCTACAAAGGACATTCTAGAAGCTGCTACATGGAGCTCCGTGCATACATTCTCCAAACACTACAATCTCCCTCTATATTCCAGATCCAGAGCAGGCTTTGCTTCGGCAGTCCTGCAGGGTTTGATTGCCACACCATCTCTTTCCTAGAGCATACCTCCTCCCCCAGCTAAGCTATGGTATTCTACCCACATGTTATGACTGCAGTTGCATTCTTGAAGGACATAGTACAGTTTTGTACCTACCATAAATGTAGATGTCCGATAGACATGCAACTGCAGTCGGGTTTTCCCTCCCTCCATACCCCTCTATGCCTAGGGACCACTCCTATCCCCCTTACTCTTAGCTGGGGATATCTGTTATGGTTTATTTGTTTTATTGCTCATGAATTTGTTTGGAATCCTGTTTTTGTCTTCCAATTTGATTACAGCCTTCCTTGGAGGGCACCTGGCATCTGGGGCAAGAAACACTGAAGAAAATGGCGTCGGCTGATGCTTATATACTCCAGCCGCTCTGACGTCGGAGTGAAATGCGACATCAGCCGACGTCGGACCCAGACTTTGGAATCCGGCCGACCGAGGGCTGCCTGAGGCAGGACAACCCACATGTTATGACTGCAGTTGCATGTCTATCGGACATCTACATTTATGGTAGGTACAAAACTGTACTTTTCACATGGATGGGGAGACTGTCCCAGAGAATGTGAATTCTCTGAAAAACGCCCATCTTTTCAATTCGTCCTGTTTATGCTGCAAGCAAAATTTAGGTATTTTACTCTAGTGCTTCTGATGCCATTTGTTTTGCGGATGTGAAAAAGATTCATCAAAACAGGGTCCAGAGATGCATCGTTTGCCAGGCAAAGATCATCTCTCAGAAGACTATGATATTGAGTAAAGAGAGGAGACTTTGAGCCAATCAGAGTAGTATGTTTTTTTTATTTCCTGTATTCTTTTTGTACGGAACCTTTGTGGACATTCCAGTTGCTGCATGTGTCTGGTCAGGTACATAGGAAGGGGACATTATACTGTCAGATTGGTCTGATGAAGGTGAAGTATAGTGGTAAGATGACATCTTTGGATCTAGATGCCATGCCCTTGCTTGTAAGTAGAGCAACATAAAAGGATTTTCTTCCTACGTTGGACACATGTTGGTTGAAAGCTAGGTTACTGTCTACATGATTTCCCAGATCCGTGACTAGTGAGTCAACTATTAAGGGTGTTCTATTGATGACATAGTTACCCAGACTTCCCAAAAGGTACTGTAATGCATTTCTTGGTATTGAGTTTTAAGCCATGGCTTTAGCACCAAGCGTTTGTCTGTTAGACCTACCTGAAGGGTGTTCTCATCATGACGGAATTCAGTGACTGTTCCCAGTTTGCAATCATCTACAAACTTGGTCATCCAAAGGCCTTTGACATTGGCTTTGACATCCGAGAAGTTGATGCCAAACAGGAGTGGGCCCAGCACAGAGTTCTGAGGACCCCACTAGTGACTGACCTCTTTGTGGAAATGGGCTCACCAATTCTAACCTCATGGGTCCTGTCAGTGAGCCAGTTATCTATAAAGCATGTTATCGAGAGGCTTATACTTAGTTCTGTAAGTTTGTTGACAATGCCTAAGTGGAGTATTGTATCAAATGCTTTAGCCAGCCCTAAGTAGGCAATAAGCATTGTTTTCCCCCTAATCCATTACCTTAATGACCTATTCAAGGAAGTCCATCTTATTCATTAAAAATGACCTTCCTTTGACAAAGCCAGACTGGGATGGATTCAGTGTCTGGAGACCTCCTATGGTCCTTGTTGACAATTTCTATGGCAAATAAGATGAGTCAGACTAATGGGTCTGTAGTTTCAAGGATCTGTTGAAGGTCCTCCCTTTGTTAAGGTGGATGGCCATTGCAGTCTTCCATTCACGTGACACAAAGCCAATTTTAAGACTGTAGTTAAATAATGTCTCCAGGAGTACTGATAAGTCAAAATCTGATGTCAATTTTCATTAATTCCCCTACATTTGGGTTTGGATCCAAAACTCTGCCGTTATTTTCAGCTTGTGGCCACTAACAAACTCTCCAGCTCCTCCCTTAACTATAATACTTTGTCCCCTAACATACCCCAGATCTCATTTGCCACTTTTGCATTCTGATGTGATCTCTGTGAGCTCTCAAGCTTAGTGTTAGTTAATTCAGGAAGTATAATTTTATTGTATTTATACCTATATATATTTATACTTTTTCATATAGTAGTTTTCTTTTTGTAGTTTCTGCTTTACCACCCTTTACTACACTTTTGTGTATTTCTTGTTACCATTGGTGGTAAACCACTTTTCTACATGTTGAGTGTATTCTTGATATTATTGTTGATGTCTCTCTCTCTCTCTCTCTCTCTCTTTCTCTTTACTGAATATAAAAAAGTGTTTTTGATCATTTCTGATATTTCTTAATACATATGATAAGACTTCAGGATTTAAAAAATGTCAGAAATGCAGTCACAAATTACCACTTTCAGACACTCACGATTTGTGTCTGTTGTCTAGGCCCACAACTTCTTGAAACGGACTGCAACATTTGCAGATTCTTTAATCCTTGGGCCATAGCTGACAGGAAAAACAAGCTAATTCTAAAAGGCTTTGCTACCTTCCTCCTTTTCTGAAGCTATGTCTGGGGCTCAACCCCCCCCCCCCAGACTTAAGTAAAAGGAGCTTTCTGGAAAGCATTTGGGTGCATCTCGCTCCTCAACCCCATCATCTGATATGATGGAACCTTCTAAGAAGAAACATAAGGCAGATCCAATGCCTGTTTCTTCCCCTAAGCTGGCATCAGAAAGTAAATCTGCTTTCTCAAATTCTGTCCTATCAGATCTGAAGTCGCTACGTAGGACATGTTATTCCTCCACCATAGATCTGGTACCCTCTTGGGTGCCATCTCCTTTTCTTGGAATCCTATCAGCACTCCAGGTCTCCTTCCGTGATATCATCTCATTCTTCCAGAAGTTTGACCAAGGCTGATATTGATAGAATGATGAGGAAGTTTCTCTCAGCACAGATTCAGATGGAGTTCTTCCGGTTCCTACCCCTTCAAGTAAGGAAGCTCTTACTATTACTACACCACCAGTCTTGGCTGCTTCCCCGATGATGTCCTTCATGGATGCATCTGCAGTCATAACAAGTGGGTTGTCCTGTCGTCAGGCAGCCCTACAGTCGGCCGGATTCCAAAGTCCGGGTCCGGCTTCAGCTGATGTCGCACTCCACCCGACGTCATCTCTGTTGGTCTTCGGGTATAAAAGCATCAGCCGACGCCATTTTCCTCAGTCTTTCTTGCCGCGTGGCGCCCGAAGCAGAAGCTGTTCGCAAGTGCCGGTCGGTCGGATCCAGAGATTACTTCTACCGAATACTACTTCGAAGACTTCTAAAGCTAAGTACCCCGTTGGGGACTCTTTCTTGCCTCAGCCGATGTCAGAAAAAGTTAACAATTGTTTAACCTGTGGGAAACAAATACCTCATAAAGATTTCCACTCTTACTGTCTGCCTTGTTTAGGCCCAGCCCACGACGTAGCAGCCTGTTCGGCCTGTGCCTCTTTCAACCGACGAACGCTTAGGCGTCGGTCGGAGTTTGCAGAACAGTTTTTCGGTTCTGATTTTGCGTACATTATGCCGTCGGATCCTCCGACTACCCCAAAAGCATAAAGATAAAGACCGACACTCGCGGTCCACGGTTTCGGCCGAAACCACGGTAAAGCAAACCACGAGTGTCTCGGTTTCGGCTGAAACCGAGAAAACTGATCAAAGTACAGCCAAACCTATTCTTACAACTGAGGCTACAACTCTTGAATCGACCCCAGAAATTTTACCCACTACGGTGGTTGACTTATCAGACACCATTCCCTTGGATGTCTCTACCCCAGCACGTGGTGCTGCTAGGCCTCCAGCTGCCATGTCCATTAAGGCCTTCGCCAGGGCTAAAGCAGCCAAGACTTCCAAAACAGTGCCTGTTAAACCCCCCACATCCAGGCCCTCTTCTAGTTCTCAAATGCTTTCTTTGGCAGAAGATTTAATTTCTTTAATTAGAGGATCTCAATCTCACCCAGACAGGGCCTCTCAGCCCCCAGAGAAGAGAACCTAGGGCAGAGCCCCCTGAGCCAGTGTCTTCTGATGATTCTGCTGATGAATCAGACATAACTGACCAGCCTGAGGCTCCCTTCTCCAATTTTGAAGATTCTGATGCTGAAGAATCCATACCAGCTGCTTCCCCACCAGAAGAATTCTCCTTTGGGGAAACCTTGCATGCCATGCGAGAACAGTTCCAATGGCAGCAACAGGATTTTCATACTCCAGAATAAGACTTAGGACCTTTCTGCACCTCCCACAGCACAGGCCCTTAGCTATACCTCCTGTTCTCTCTGTGGTGGATGATGCTTTCAATGATGTTTGCTCCGCTCCAGATTCTTTACCCCAGCCCCTGCCAAACCAGACAGATTTTACAGGGTGCCAGATCATCACCACCTTTACAAGGCCCCACTTGCAGACCCAGAAACTATATCCCAGGGTCCCAAGGCAGTAGCCGACCACAGCTAAAACCCTATTCCTTCTGAAAGGGAAGCAAGGTCATTAGACAGATGGGGTAAAAGGTCTACACTTCAGCTACTCTCTCAGCTAGAGCTTTAAACTGTCAGTTTCACATGATACAATACCAAGAGTTTATGCTTGATCAGTTAACTAAAAACTAACCACTGATGAATCTCTTGATAAGAAATATGTATTAGAGATGGTAAATAACATACAACAGGTTAGCAACCATTCCTTAAAATGTGGCTATGATGCACTGGAGGCTTCATTTAGATCAGCCATGACAGGCACAGTGATAAGAAGGCATGCATGGCTAAAAGAACAAGCTTTACCGGATCATGTTAAAGCTAAGTTGCTAGATGCTCCTATGGACAAGACAAGTTTGTTTGGTACATCTGCCCAGCAGGTTATGAAGAAAATGGAAGAAAAGGCAAAATCTGTTCAAACTGTTAAAGATTTCTTGCAGGTTCAACCCCAAGGTTTAGCAGGAACTGGCCTGCCAAAAATTGGTCCTTTCCTGACTCCACAAAATTTCAAAGGGGCAGGAATAGGCGCTCCAGAGGCAGAAACCAATCCAGAGGAGGTGCCTACAGAGGACGACAGTGGCAAGGTAACAACAGAGGCACAGACACAGCCACTGCCACTACATCAGCACAACCACAGTGACTTAATCCTAAATCCGCCTACCAGGGAACAAATAGCAGCTCCTCTAGGCGGAAAGTTAACCTTATTTTCAAAGAACTGGCACTACATAACAAAAGACAAGTGGATTTTACAAACCATAGATCAAGGTTACCGGTTTCACTTCCACACTTTACCAGTCAAAGAGGAATGCCAAATCTACCTCCAAATCAAAAACAGAGGCTCTACGCCAGATAATGGAGTTAGCAAACATGAGAGCTGTGGAAAGAGTGCCAACAGCAGAACAAGGAAAGGGGTTCTACTCCAGACTATTCCTAGTTCCAAGAAAGGAAAAAGTTGGAGACCAATTCTCGACCTGTCCACCTTAAATACATACATCATTGTCCCAAAATTCAAAATGCTGACCCTACAGCAACTTCTTCCCATGCTGGGCAAGGAGTCTTGGCTGGTAACTCTAGATCTCAAGGAGGCATACCTGCACGTCCCCATTCGACCAATCTGCAGAAGATACCTCAGATTTCTTGCAGGATCAGAGCACTATCAATTCTCAGCATTGCCCTTTGGCTTATCTACTGCCCAGAGTATTCACAAAATGCCTGGCATCAGTAATTGCCCATTGCAGACTACAGGGAATTCAAATTTACCCATACCTGGACGACTGCCTGCTACAAAGGGACAACAAAAGCAAGCTGACAACAGATTTACAAAGGGTCATTTACTTGCTACAAGGACTGGGATACACAGTCAATTTACAAAAGTCAAGGCTGATACCATCCCAAACAAGGACGTTCTTGGGCGCGGAATTGGACACAGTACAACAAATGGCATTCCTGACTACAGAAAAACAAAAAGAACTTCCTCTTTACTTCTTGGCACTAACAAAACTGAACAAGTTAACAGCAAGAAAAGTTCTGCAGGCCTTGGGCTTCATGGCATCATGCATAATCTTGGTCCCATTTGCCAGACTACATATGAGGAAACTACAGTGGTACCTAAAGAATTTATGGTCCCAACACAGACACAGTCTAGAAACAGAAATCCCACTAATTCCATGCTTAAAACAGGAGTTCCTATGGTGGGCTCAGGCATGCCAGTCAAACCCAGGCCTACCCTTTCGCAGATGTCAACCAAGCCAGACCATCACAACAGGCGCTTCAGACCTAGGATGGGGGCCCACATGCTGGACAAATGCGTGCAAGGATTGTGGACACAGGATCAACTTCGCCTGCACATCAATCTAAAAGAAATGCTGGCAGTAAAACTGGCAATCCAAAAGTTCAAACCATTTCTCAAAGAGGGCCAGTTGATGATAAGGACAGACAACACCACAGTCATGTGGTACATCAACAAACAGGGAGGCACTCATTCATACCCCCTATGCAGAATGACCTTGGAGCTGTGGACCCTGGCACTCAGCTACAACATTCAGTTACAGGCAATATTTGTACCGGGGAAAGACAATACTCTAGCAGACATATTAAGCAGAACCACTTTGGATGCCCACGAATGGAAGCTGCACCCGGACATCTTCAAGACCATCTCAAAGAAATGGGGAATGCCACAAATAGACCTATTCGCATCACCTCTCAATCACCAGCTCAAAAAATTCTGCACAAGGACATTCCACCCACTAGCATGGAAAGTGGACTCACTCTCCTTCAACTGGAAAGGCCTAACAGCATATGCATTCCCACCTCTTCCTTTGATACACAAGGTACTACTAAAAATCAAGGAAGAACGTCCAAGGATAATCCTGATAGCTCCAAACTGGCCAAGACAGCACTGGTACCCACTACTGAAGAGCATGTCTCAGAACAAAATGTGGCCAATACCTCTGATGCCTTTGATGTTAACTCAGAACAACTACAGCATCATACATCCAAACCTAAAACGCTGCAACTGACTGCATGGAACATCACATAACAGCAGCTAATCCAGAACTTTCCCAAAGAGTTAAAGACATTATTCTTGAAGCACACAGACCTTCAACAAGAAGGAACTATGCTGGAAAATGGAAAAGGTTTGTCATTTGGAGTACGGAAAGAGGAAAAGATGTGTCAAACATAGATATGCCTAACATTCTGGAGTATCTGGCGAACTTCTTCATTCAGGCCTGTCCTACTCCTCCATCAAGATACATGCATCAGCTATTTCAGCAGAATACAGCTTTGATCCACCTGTTTTTCGCACCCTTTGCTCAGGCAGTTCCTCAGAGGAATCAAGAATGTAAAACCTCCAAGGAAACCACCATTACCAGCTTGGGATTTAAACTTTGTGCTAGAAAAGTTGACACTATCACCCTTTGAACCAGCAGCAACAGCAGACCTACAACACCTGTCATGGAAAACTGCTTTCCTACTGGCAATAACTTTAGCAAGGAGGGTTTCAGAACTACAGGCCTTAATGGCAGTGCAACCCTTCCTAATCTTCCACCAAGATAGAGTGTCCATGAGGACTAATCCTACATTTATGCCCAAGGTGGTATCCAGAGTGTCTTTGAACCAGGCAATCCACCTACCTACCTTCTTTCCAAACCCACAAAACAGAGGGGAAAGAATACTGCATACCTTGGATGTACATAGACAGCTACGCTACTACTTGGACAGAACAAAAAACAGCAGAAAGACTGACCAACTTTTTGTAGCCTATGCAACAGGAAGGGAAGGAAAAGCTATTTCCAAACAGACAATCTCCAAATGGATAGGAAACTGCATACGATACTGTTACTCCTTCCATGGAAAACCAATTCCACAGAACATAAGACCTCATTCTACAAGGGCAACAGCCACTACCACAGCCTTCTTACGAGGAGTGGCAACCAAAGACATTATTGAGGCGGCTACTTGGACCTCCGTGCATACATTTGCCAAGCATTATAATTTGCCTCTATATTCCAGATCCCGAGCAGGGTTTGCCACTGCTGTACTGCAAGGGATCCTAAACACACCATAATCTACTTTTATCCTCCTCCCTAGTTGGCTATGGTATTCTACCCACTTGTTATGACTGCAGATGCATCCATGAAGGACATAGTACAGTTTTGTACCTACCATAAATGTAGATGTCCGAACTGGATAGCATCTGCAGTCAGGATTACCCTCCCTCCTTCCCCTCTGTGGTACTCCTAGGGTGTTTACCCTCCTAATAGCTAGCTGTTGGGGGGGAGTCTTTTATGGTGTATTTGTTTGTATATATGTACATATATGCTTATTGTTGTGTTTACCTCTATCTATTTGGAAACATTGGCATCTATCCAAATTTTTAGCCTGCAAGAGGGCTACTGGCATCTGGGGCAAGAAACACTGAGGAAAATGGCGTCGGCTGATGCTTTTATACCCGAAGACCAACAGAGATGACGTCGGGTGGAGTGCGACATCAGCCGAAGCCGGACCCAGACTTTGGAATCCGGCCGACTGTAGGGCTGCCTGACGACAGGACAACCCACTTGTTATGACTGCAGATGCTATCCAGTTCGGACATCTACATTTATGGTAGGTACAAAACTGTACTTACTTCGTGTTTCACTGTTGCAGTCATTACATTTAGGTAATCTGCTGGCAGGTTGCCCTCAGTCGGCCTGATTAACAAAGTCTTGGGTCCTGCGTCAGTTGCTGTCCCTTCTTCCATGACATCAGGTCGTCAGGGGTATAAAACATGCAGCTGACGCCATTTTCATCAGTCTTTCTTGCTGCGTGGTGCCTGAAGCAGAAGCAGTTCGCAAGTGCCGGTCGGCCGACTCTTGAAATTTTCGTTTTTGAGTTTCAGAACCGAAGTCTTCAACCTAAAGCTAAGTACCCCGTTTGGGGAAACTTTTTCTTGCTCCTTACCGATGTCAGTAAAACTTAATAATTGTATTACTTGTGGGAAGCAAGTACCTCATAAGGATTTTCATTTGTACTGTATTTCTTGCCTAGGCCCTGACCACAATGTGCCTTGCGGTCGGTTTTGTGCTAAATTTAACCAATGCACTATTAAGCGTCTGTATATTTTTGCATCTAAATATTTTGGCTCAAGATTTAACTATCCAGAAATGTTGTCGGTTAGCAATCCGACTACCGAAATACACAAAAAAACGCAAAGAAAAA
Organism: Protopterus annectens; assembly: GCF_019279795.1. Taxonomy (NCBI): domain Eukaryota; kingdom Metazoa; phylum Chordata; order Ceratodontiformes; family Protopteridae; genus Protopterus; species Protopterus annectens. The sequence continues at coordinate 821,721,402 of NC_056734.1, read as the reverse complement.
GACAGAGGCAGACCATCGAGGTCTTCATGCACAAAATTGGCATCTAATTACCCAGGACAAGTGGGTTCTAAATATAGTATCCCAGGGATGCCGATTTCATTTCCACACGTTGCCAATACCAAACGGATGGCCAGATCCAGCTCCAAATCAATGGGCAGAGGCCCAGAAGCAAGTTATGTCCCCCATGAATATGGGAGCTATTCAACTAGTACCAAAAGAGGAAAAGGGACAAGGTTTTTATTCAAGACTTTTCCTGGTACTCAGAAAAGACAAATCATGGCGTCCAATTCTGGACTTATCCATTCTAAACACATTCCTGGACATTCCAAAATTCAAGATGCTGACTCTACAACAGTTACTGCCTATGCTAGGCAAGGATGCCTAGTTGGTAACTCTAGACTTAAAAGAGGCTTACCTGCATATCCCAGTCAGGGAATCTTGCAGAAGATACCTCCGCTTCAAAGCAGGCTATTTTCATTACCAGTTCTCTGCACTGCCCTTTGGCTTATCTACTGCGCCGAGGGTCTTCATAAAGTGCCTGACACCAGTAATTACTTTTGCAGACAAAGAAACATTCAGATTTATCCTTATCTGGATGATTGTCTAATTCAGGCAGAAAATAAGGACACTCTTCTACAGCATCTGGCATTTGTAAAAAAGCTTCTAACTTGCCTAGGGTACACCATAAATGAAAAGAAATCACAACTGGTACCCTCCAAAATAATTACATTCCTGGGTGCAAGCTTGAATACAACTGCCCAGGTGACTTACCTCACGCCAAAAAAACAAATCCAATTGATGACTTACTTCAAACAAGTGGCCACAAAAACCCAGTTATCTGCAAGACAAATTCTGCAGGCCTTGGGGTTCATGGCTTCCTGTATTCTACTAATTCCATATGCAAGGCTGCATATGAGGAAACTTCATTGGTACCTAAAAAGCTTATGGAGTCAACATTGTCACAGCCTGGAAACAATGATTCCTCTCATTCCGTGCCTGCAGCAAGAGCTCCTATGGTGGGCAGAGGCCTGTCACCAAAACAAGGAACTGTCCTTCATTCCACCCCCTGCCAACCAAACCCTGACTACAGACGCATCAGGTTATGCTTGGGGGGTGCATCTGGCAGGGAGATGCATTCAGGGCGAATGAAGTCCACATCAATGAATGAAGTCCAAATCAAATGCACCTGCATATCAACCAGAAGGAGATGCTAGCTGTACAGAATGCTCTGACAGCCTTCAAGGACTTTCTTCATCCAGGACAACTACTGATAAAGACGGACAACACCACAGTCATGTGGTACATAAACAAGCAGGGGGGGTACCCATTCCTACCCCCTTTGCAGACTAGCCATGGCTTTGTAGAACACAGCCTTGACTTGCCAAATACATCTACAAGCTCAATTCCTGCCAGGAAAGCTAAATACTCTGGCAGACAAACTAAGCAGAAATCTTATGGACCCACACGAATGGAAACTGGATCCACAAATCTTTAGCATGTTGACATGCAAATGGGGGATCCCAAACATGGATCTTTTTGCCTCACCCCAAAACTATCAGCTGGACAAATTCTGCACAAGAAGCCATCACAAAAAAGCTTGGAAAGTGGATGCTGTATCTTTCAGCTGGAAAAAACTATCAGTCTATGCCTTTCCCCCTCTGCCTTTGCTCTCCAAGGTATTACTAAAAGTCAGACAGGAAAAAACAAAAATGAATCTAATTGCTCCAGACTGGCCTTGCCAACACTGGTACCTGCTCCTACGCAATATGTCACACCTTCCTCCGAGGTACCTGCCTCAGATACCTTATCTACTGTCTCAGCAGAACTATCAAATTCTGCACACTCATCTCCAAACTCTGAATCTTGCAGCATGGCTAATCAACTAATTTCACCAGTTACATCTCTCAGCAAACCTGTGATGGATGTCATTTTGGAGGCTAGAAGGCCTGGTACTAGAAAATCTTATGCTGATAAATGGAAAAGATTCTGTGCCTGGAACCAGGCACAAGGAAGAAGCACATGCAATGCCCAATATTCCTCAGATTCTGCAATACTTAACTGAGATGCTTCACAAGGGCCTATCTTTCTCTTCCATAAAAATCCATGCCTCTGCCATTTCAGCTCATTACAACACAGAGACTCCTCTCTTTTCCCATCCCCTGCTAAAGCAGTATCTCAGAGTGGCCAAAAATGTAAGACCTCCCAGGAGAGCACCAACTCCGGCATGGGACCTCAATTTTGTGTTGGAAAAGATCACCCTACCTCCTTTTGAGCCAACTGCTACTGCAGACATAAAATGTCTCTCTTGGAAGACAGCTTTTCTTTTAGCAGTCACTTCAGCTAGAAGGATTTCAGAACTACAGGCTCTCATGGCAGTGGAGCCTTTTATTATTTTCTACCCAGACAGGGTGTCACTCAGGACCAATCCATCCTTCATGCCTAAAGTAGTATCTAGTGTGGTTCTTAAGCAGACTTCTAACAACTTTTTTCCCCCAATCCACAGAAGAAGGGGGAGCAGATTCTGCATTCATTGGATATACACAGACAACTAAGTTTCTACTTAAACAGGACAAAATCTCTAAAAAAAATCTGAGCAACTATTGCTGCAGGGGCAGAGGGAAAGGCTATTTCAAAGCAGACTATTTCAAAATGGATAAGCTATTGTATTCGTTTCTGCTACATGCATCATGGTAAACCTGTCCCCAAGGGGCTCAGATCCCATTCCACCAGGGCTGCATCTACTTCTGCAGCCTTTTTCAGAGGGGTTCCTACCAGAGACATTCTAGAAGCTGCTATCTGGAGCTCAGTTCATATGTTCCCCAAACATTACCATTTACCTCTCATCTCTAAATCCAGAGCAGGCTTTGCCATTACTGTCCTGCAGGGCCTTATAGCTGCTCCTAATGCTGTATAATTCCATCCTCCCAACCATAGCTTTGGGATTCTACCCAAATATGACGACTGCAACAGTGAAACACGAAGAACATAGTACAGTTGTGTACACTTACCATAAATGTAGATGTTCGAGTGTATTCACTGATGTCCTTCAAGGATGCATCTGCAGTCCTTACAAATGGGTTGTCCTGTCGTCAGGCAGCCCTTCGGTCGGCCGGATTCCAAAGTCTGGGTCTGGCCTCGGCTGGTGTCGCACTTCACCCGAAGTCATAGCTGCAGTTCTTCGGGTATAAAGGCATCAGCCGATGCCATTTTCCTCAGTCTTTCTTGCCGCGTGGTGCCCGAAGCAGAAGCTGTTCGCAAGTGCCGGTCGGTCAGAACCAGAGATTACTACTACAAGTACCGAAGACTTCTAAAAAGCTAAGTACCCGTTGGGGACTCTTTCTTGCCTCAGCCGATGTCAGAAAAAGTGAATAACTGTTTAACTTGTGGGAAACAAATACCTCATAAAGATTTCCACTCTTACTGCTTACCTTGCTTAGGCCCAGACCACGACGTAGCAGCTTGTCTAGCCTGTGCTTCTTTCAACCGACGGACGCTTAGACGTCGGTCAGAATTTGCTGAAGAGTTTTTCAGCTCTGATTTTGCTTACATTATGCCGTCGGATACTCCGACTACGCAAATTTCTAAAAAGCGCAAGGAAAAGGACCGACACTCGCGGTCCACGGTTTCGGCCGAAACCGCGGTTAAGCCAACCGCGAGTGTCTCGGTTTCGGCTGAAACCGAGTCCACGGTTCTTCCTTCGGCCGAAAGCTTGCCACTTACCGAGGCCTCATCCAGCCTGGCTGAATCTGCTACTGAAATCCCACCTGCTCTTGCAGGTTCACAGGATTTATCTGATACTATCCCTTTGGATATTTCTACCCCTGCACGTGCAGCTGCTAGGCCTCCTGCATCCATGTCGATTAAGGCCTTTGCCAGGGCTAAAGCAGCAAAAACTACCAAATCTGTGCCTGCTAAGACCCCCTTTCACAGGCCTAGCTCTAGTTCACAAATGCTTTGTCTAGCAGAGGATCTCATTTCTTTGATCCGGGGATCCCAACCACATCCAGACAGGGCCTCTCACCCACCTCCAGAGAAGAGGACTAGAGTAGAGCCCCCGAGCCAGTTTCTTCAGATGGCTCCTCTGATGAATCAGATAATTCTAACCTTCCAGAGGGCCCCTTTTCTCCTTATGAGGACTCTGATGCAGAAGAGTCCATTCCTTCTGCCTCTCCGTCTGAGGAATTTTCTTTTGGGGAAACCTTGCATGCTATGAGGGAACAATTTCAGTGGCAGGGCCAGGATTTTTCAGACTCTAGGAAAAGGCTTAGAACCTTTTTGCATTTGCCACAGCATAGGCCTTTAGCCATTCCTCCAGTACTTACTGTTGTGGATGATGCTTTTAATGATGCTTGTACTGCTCCTGATTCTCTTCCTCCGGCCCCTGCTAAGCCCGATAGGTACTACAGGGTTCCGGACACACATTATCATTTGTATAAGGCCCTTTGCAGATCGAAACTATCAGCCAGGGACACAAGGCTGTAGCAGCTACTTCTACCAAAAACCACCTCTCCCCTGAAAGGGAATCTAGGGCCTTAGAGATGGGGTAAAAAAGTTTACACTTCTGCTACTCTTTCAGCTAGGGCCTTGAACTGTCAATTCCACATGATTCAGTATCAGGAATTTATGTTAGACCAATTAACTAAAAAACTGTCCTCGGATGAACCATTAGACAAAAAATCTGTACAGGAAATGGTACATAACATTCAGCAGGTCAGTAATCATTCCTTAAAATGCGGCTATGATGCACTGGAGGCTTCCTTTACATAAGCCATGACTGGCACAGTGGTCAGAAGACATGCATGGTTAAAAGAGCAGTCCTTACCAGGCCATGTTAAATCAAAGCTCCTAGATGCTCCCATGGATAAGCTCAATTTGTTTGGCTCCCCTGCGCAGCAGGTGCTGAAGAAGGTGGAAGAGAAAGCAAAATCTGTCCAGTCAGTCAAGGATTTCTTACAGGTCCAGCCTCCAAGGTTTAGCAGGAACTGGCCTTCCAAGAATTGGTCCTTTCCAGACACCTCCAGAGCTCCGAGAGGCAGGAATAGGCGCTCAAGAGGCAGGGGTCAATCCAGAGGTGCCTACAGGGGACGTCAGTGGCAGGCTAACAACCAGCGAGGTACAGCCACAGATCCAGCCACCACCACTTCCACAGGACAATCACAGTGACTTGGCTCTGGCACCGCCTGCCAGGGAACAACTAGGGGCACCCTTAGGCGGGAAGCTAGCCTTATTTTCAGTAAACTGGCATTACATCACAGGAGACAAATGGATTTTACAGACAATAGACCAAGGTTACAGGTTTCACTTCCATACTCTACCAAGGAAGAGAGGAATGCCAAACCTACCTCCAAATCAGAAGACAGAAGCTCTAGAACAAATAACTCACTTACTAAGGATGAGAGCTGTAGAAAGGGTACCATCTATGGAACAAGGGCAAGGATTTTACTCCAGACTCTTCCTGGTACCAAGAAAAGAAAACCAATGGAGACCTATTCTCGACCTGTCCACTTTAAACACATACCTCATTGTTCCAAAATTCAAAATGCTGACCCTACAGCAGCTTCTTCCCATGCTGGGCAAGGAGTCTTGGCTGGTAACTCTAGATCTCAAGGAGGCATACCTGCACGTCCCCATATGACCAAATTGCAGAAGATACCTCAGATTTCTTGCAGGATCAGAGCATTATCAATTCTCAGCATTGCCCTTTAGGTTCATAGGTTCATAGATTAGTACTAAGCTAACTGCCCTTGCGAGCCATTTTAAGCCTAGCCAATTATCCCTTGTGAGACTCAAACCCTGCACCTTGTGTTTGTAAGGCAAACACCTTAACCATTAGGCCACCCTCCCTTTGGCTTATCTACTGCGCCCAGAGTATTCACGAAATGCCTGGCATCAGTAATTGCTCATTGCAGGCTTCAGGGAATTCAAATTTACCCTTACCTGGACGACTGCCTGTTACAAGCGGACAACAAAAACAAATTAAAAGATTTGGAAAGGGTCATTCATCTACTACAAGCCCTGGGATACACAGTCAATATAAAAAAGTCAAGGCTGATACCATCCCAAAGGATAACCTTCTTGGGTGCAGATCTGGACACATCAAAACAAATGGCATTCCTGACAGTAGAAAAACAGGAGCAACTCCCTTTCTACTTCATGGCATTAACAAAGCAGAACCAGCTAACAGCAAGAAAAGTCCTGCAAGCTCTCGGTTACATGGCATCCTGCATAATATTGATTCCACATGCCAGACTACATATGAGAAAGTTACAGTGGTACCTAAGGAATTTATGGTCTCAGCACAAGCACAGCCTAGAAACCCAAATTCCAATAATTCCATGCCTGAAACAAGAATTCCAATGGTGGGCTCAGGCCTGTCAATCAAACAAGGGACTGCCCTTCCACAGCACTCAACCAAGCCAGACCATCACAACAGTCGCCTCAGACCTCGGTTGGGGGGCACACATGCTGGACAAGTGCATACAAGGTTTATGGACTCAAGACCAGCTGCACCTACACATAAATCAAAAGGAAATGCTGGCAGTAAAACTGGCAATTCAGGCATTCAGACCATTTCTTTGACAGGGTCAACTGCTGATAAGGACGGACAACACCACAGTTATGTGGTACATCAACAAACAGGGAGGCACACATTCATACCCTCTATGCCGGATGGCAATGGACCTCTGGAATGTGGCACTGAGCTTCAACATTCAGCTACAAGCAATTTTTGTGCCAGGAAAAGAAAATATACTAGCAGACATCCTAAGCAGAACTACCACGGATGCCCACGAATGGATGCTGCATCCGGACATCTTCAAAACCATTACAGGGAAATGGGGACTACCAGAAATAGACTTAACCCCACACAATCACCAACTGAAAAAATTCTGCACAAGGACGTACCACCCACTTGCTTGGAAAGTGGACTCCCTATCTTTCAGTTGGAAAAACTGACGGCATATGCATTCCCACCTCTTCCTTTGATGCACAAGGTGCTATTGAAGATCAAAGAAGACCATCCACGGATCATCCTGATAGCTCCAGACTGGCCAAGGCAACATTGGTACCCATTACTGAGGAGTATGTCTCGGGAACAAATATGGCCTCTGCCCCTAGTTCCCTTGCTGTTAACACAGAGCAACTTCAAAACCCTGCATCCAAACCTGAAAACACTGTAGCTGGCTGCCTGGAACATTGCATAAGACCAAATAACCCAGATTTATCTCAAAGGGTTAAAGACATTATCTTGGAAGCTCGCAGACCCTCAACAAGAAAAAATTATTCAGCAAAATGGAAAAGATATCTCATTTGGAGTACTGCAAAAGGAGAGAATGTGTCACTGGTAAACATAGCTAACATCCTGGAATACTTGGCAGAGCTCTTCCACAATGGCCTGTCCTATTCTTCCATTAAGATTCATGCTTCAGCTATTTCAGCAGAATACAACTTGGATCCTCCAGTCTTCTCACATCCTCTGCCCAGGCAGTTTCTGAGAGGGATTAAAAATGTAAAGCCACCTAGGAAGCCACCATTGCCAGCATGGGACTTGAACTTTGTGCTAGAAAAGTTGACACTCCCTCCTTCGAGCCAGCAGCAACAGCAGAATTACAGTACTTATCATGGAAAACTGCTTTCCTGCTTGCAATCACTTCAGCAAGAAGGGTATCTGAGCTACAGGCATTAATGGCAGTACAGCCCTTCCTGATCTTCCATCAAGATAGAGTGTCCATGAGAACTAATCCTACTTTTATGCCAAAGGTGGTCTCCAGGGTATCTTTAAATCAAGCTATCCACCTACCTACATTCTTCCCCAACCCACAGAACAGGGGAGAAAGACTGTTGCATACCTTGGATGTACATAGACAATTACGTTACTACCTGGACAGGACCAAGAGCAATAGAAAAACTGACCAGCTACTGGTAGCATATGCAACAGGAATGGAAGGAAAAGCAATTTCAAAACAGACAATCTCTAAGTGGATAGGAAATTGCATTAGATTTTGTTACTCCTACCATGGGAAGAAAACTCCAGAAAACATCAGGCCTCACTCTACAAGGGCTGCAGCCACTACCACAGCTTTTTTACAAGGAGTGGCTACCAAAGACATTTTAGAGGCTGCTACTTGGAGCTCCGTGCATACATTTGCCAAGCATTATAATTTACCTTTATACTCCAGATCCCGAGCAGGTTTTGCCACTGCTGTTTTGCAAGGGATCTTAACTACACCATAATCTTATTCTCCTCCTCCCCCAGTTTGGCTATGGTATTCTACCCATTTGTAAGGACTGCAGATGCATCCTTGAAGGACATAGTACAGTTTTGTACCTACCATAAATGTAGATGTCCGATAGGCATGCATCTGCAGTCAGGATTACCCAACCTCCTTCCCCTCTGTGGTACTCCTAGGGTATTTGCCCATCTTGTAGCTAGCTGGGGGAATCTATTATGGTGTATTTGTTTGTATATATGTACATACATGCTTATTTTTTGTTTGCTCTCTACTATTTGGAACCATTTGCATTTATCCAAATTTAGCCTTCCTAGAGGGCACCTGGCATCTGGGGCAAGAAACACTGAGGAAAATGGCGTCGGCTGATGCCTTTATACCCGAAGAACTGCAGCTATGACGTCGGGTGAAGTGCGACACCAGCCGAGGCCAGACCCAGACTTTGGAATCCGGCCGAACAAAGGGCTGCCTGACGACAGGACAACCCATTTGTAAGGACTGCAGATGCATGCCTATCGGACATCTACATTTATGGTAGGTACAAAACTGTACTTTGCAGTCCTGGTTACCCACCCGCCAGCCCCCTAGTTTTCTCTTTTTATACCTCTTCTTTCTTTTACTATGCTCAAAAGCCTTTTTGTTGTATTTGCTTTTGTTTGGAGGTATATTTTTTGTGTTCTAAATTACATGCATTTATAAATATATATATTTTGTTCCCCATTTGGGGGACACCTGACATCTGGGCCAAGAAAAACTGATGAAAATGGTGTCTGCTGCATGTTTTATACCCCTGGACTACCTGACGTCATGGAAGAAGGGACAGCAACCGACTCGGGACCCAAAACTTTGTTAATAAGGCCGACTGAGGGCAACCTGCCAGCAGATTACCCAAATGTAATGACTGCAACAGTGAATACACTCGAACATCTACATTTATGGTAAGTGTACACAACTGTACTTTCCATCCAGTCGGTTTAGAGCTCTTTGATCCGAGTCTCCTGAGACCATCTGTATCGGATCTGAAGATCATAATATCTTCGGCTCCCAGGCTTTCTCTTTGGGTACCAGCTCAGACTGTTTCAGAGCCAGATGATTCTCGGAGCCGAAGTTCCCCTATTGGATCCAAGGAGTTGGAGTTGACTCCGAAGTTGTCAGAGACATCTCTGCCCCTCGAAGCTTTGGCATTGGATAACTCAGCTCTGACTTCTGCTTCTGGTAGATTGCCTTTGGGGCAGGGAGAGCTGATGGGGTGGAAGTGCGGCTTCTCAGATTGATCAGCTTCCTTCTCCCCTGAGTGTTCTGTCTTTGAGGTGATGGAGAACGTGTTCTCTGCTTCTGCAAGATGGACGGTTCCGCCCCTCTCAGGTCTCCGCTCTGGATCCCTTGCGTCTTTGTGCCTTGAACACCATCATTCTACTCCACAGGAACAGCCAATCCAAATTCTCCAAGCTACCCAGCAGGGTATTGCTATTTCTTCCAATACTTCTCTGGAATGTCCCACTGAAGATGTCTCTAGGAAGAGGACGTGCAAGAGGAGGCACTTGGACTCCCCTCAGGAGTCGGTCACTGAAGATACCACCTGAAGATGTCTCATTTGGAAACATCCTAGAGATCCTTAAACAGAGGGGTGGTTGGTCTACTGATAACTCTTCCTAAGAGGAATTTCTATTCCTGGAGGCCTCTGGGTCTGGCCCATCTACCTTCTGGGTGACTCTGCCTGCTGACAAGCTCATTGATTTGATCTCTTGGTGAGTGTGGAAGGAATCAGGCACAGTTGAGCCAATCCCCAGAAGACCAGACCAGATTTTCTTACCACCTGCTGGAAGGGAATTAGATTGTCACTGTTGAAGTGACATGCCGACCCCATGTGCAAAAATGGGAAAAAGGCATTTGTGGATGGATGGAATACCCGTAGATGCCATGGTCGTGGTGGCGGCCACCAAGAAATAACTCTGTGAGCAGAGTTAATAGGGAGTCAAGGGTGCTGGACAGATTTGGGAAGTGTGTGTATGCTTCAGTGACCTTTGCACTCAGATCGCTGAATTATGTGAGACACTTCACAAAATTCCAGAGGGATCTGATTAAGGACCTTTCAAAATTCCTGTCTGGGACCAGTACTTTTAACGTTCAGTTTTCTGTGGTCTCACAGCTGGTTGCCCTACTAGCAATCACTAACACATCTATGAGTGTTAACTCGCATGTGGCTGGAAAGTCCCTAAGCGGTGGTGGGTTCAGGCATTTCAATTAGGAGGCATGCCTGGATGTGCTTGTTTGACATTCTGGAGCCCTTCAGGTCCTCTTCCATCAAAGCACCTTTTGATGGAAGCTCATTGTTTGCCCTAAAGTAAAGGACACACACTCCAGGTGCAAACAAGATGGAAAGACCCTCTGTGCAGTGGGAGTATGTTTTTTGATCCTTCAAAAGACCTTTTCCCAAGAATCAATGAGGAGGTTGAATGTGGTTCAAAAAGTCCCAGGGTCCTTTCCAAGATCCCTGTGGAGATAGTTCCCCCAGGGACAGGGGGGAACTCAAATGGAAGATGCCACCCAATCAGCAGAGTAGGCCTGCAGAACCAAGGATCTAGACATTACTATACCCTACCAGCACTCCCAAAAGGAGGCCCGATTCTCCACCTCTGGAGGCAGTCGGGGGTCATTTATACCTGCACCAGAGAGATTAGGAAGACCTTACAGAAGATCCATTTGTGCAAAGGATAATTTCCAGAGGTTATATAATTCCCTTTTCCTTAGCACCTTTACCTGTTTGCTAATTTCCTGATGTTCCATCCAGTCAGAAGAAAGCAGCAGCCCTAGAAATACAAAAGCTGCTAGAAAGAGTCATCCAAGAGGTCCCAGCAGACCATATAGAATCTGACACTCAAGATTCTTTTAGGCTAAAGAAAACAGGACTGGAGACCAATTTTGGATGTCGGCAAGTAAACAAATCAGTTCAGTAAAGTTCTGGATGGTCATGGTTCAGTCCATTCTACCCTTTTTGTTTGAGGACGACTGGATGTGCCCAGTAGACCTTCAGGATGAGTACTTATCACATACAAATGAACACACAATCCAGAAGGTATTTACGCTTCTGGTTGGGAGCCAGTCATTACCAATTCAGAGCACTGCCCTATGGCCTCACCACAGCCCCCAGGGTGTTCACCAAATGCATGGTAGTAGTAGCAGCTCACTTGAGACTGCAATTCAAAGTGTTTCCCTACTTGGACAACTGGCTCATTACCACCCCAACTAGGCATCTACTGGTAAGAGCTTGAAACCAGGTACTCCAGACTTGCTCTAATTTGGGGATCACTATAAATTACAACAAATCACAATTAGATCCATCTCACACATTGGAGTTCATAGGAGCCCTTTATAACAAAGTATATATGACAGCTTCTCTTTCTCTGTCAAAAGTACAGATTACCTGGTTCCAGATAAGTCACAACTTCACAATCTCAGCGCGATTGGTCCTACAAACCTTGGATCAGTGCTGCTATAGTGCTAGTTCCCCTAGCAAGATTTCACATGGGAATTCTTCGATGGATGTTATCAACTCAAGTAGTCTATTTTTCGTCAGCACATGTCTGCTCAGATGAGAATTACCCAAGCATGCAAAAGATACCTTTGGTGGTGGATTTGATCAGACCAGATTATGCAATGCTGTCCCTTCATTGTTCTTCAACCCAAGGCCATGGTGACCATTGACACTTCCCAGATTGTGTGATGGTGGGGCACTTCCTGGAGAAAACAATCCAATGCACATAGTCCCCTGAAGAGACCAATACACACATGAATGTCCTGGAAATGAGAGCAGTGCTCTTAGCTTTTCAGGCCTTCCAAGACTCTCCCTTTCAGGACAGTTGTGATTCAGGCGGACAATATTTCAGTGGTTTGGTACATCAACAAACAGAGGAACCAGATCTTACCCCTTGTGTCGAGAAACTCTGACTGTGCAGATCCCCCAACTCCCTTAATCCCCAAATTTGTACAGAAAATCTTTCGGTTGAAGAGCAAAGTCATTCTCATTGCCCCTTACTGGCCTTGACAGATTTGGTTCCCTTTTCTTGGCCTCATCCAGTCTACCGATCTTGGATCTGATTCCAGACCTCCTGTCTCACCTGACAGACATGATTCCACCCGGATGTCTCAAACCTAATGCTGACTGCATGGTTTCTCCACTTCTGTTGATGGACAGACATCATATGCTCTCTTCCCGTCTATCATATACTTTTGTCTTCTCACATAGCCTCTACAAGAAAACTTTACAGAAGTAAATGGAAAAGATTTGTTTTTTTGGGCACAACAGAAACCTATTGACCCTTTTTCAGTACCAGTGCACTGTGTCATTGAATTTTTAGCAACAATTTTCAATGAAGAAGCTAGCTCCTCAAATTTTACAGTACAACCAGCCAGCTGCCATCTCTAATTTTCATGTAGGAATTGAAAACTCTACCTTGACTTGATCAAAACTTTGTAATGCCTTTTTGAAAGGTGCTATTCTTTTTAGACTTCCTTATAAGGATCCATCTCCACCACGGGACTTAAATTTAGGACTGCAGTCCTTAATTCATTCCCTTTTCAAACCAGTAGAAAAATGTGATCTAAAGGTTTTGACATGGAAAACTACATTTTTGGTAGCCATGACCTCTGCTAGTAGACTGTCAACACTTCAGGCATTGTCTTCTAAACTCCCTTACTTGATATTTCATAGGGATAGGGTGACATTACGAGCAAATCCTTCCTTTCTAAGGTGATGTCAGAATCCAGCATCAACCAATCCTTTAATCTGCCAGTTTTCTTTCCAAATTTTACAAAAGTAAATGTATGTTGCACTTACTGGCCGTTCACAGGCAGTTACGTTTTTACTTAGAGCAAAGGACTTCAGAAAAAACAGATCAATTATTTGTCTCCTTTGTGGATTCCAAATTAGGCAAGCCAGATACGAAAGTAACCTTAGCCAGATGGCTGACTGACTGTATATCCTTTTCTGTAACTAACTAGGCCTCTCCTTACCAAAACTTTTGAGTGCCCATTCAACCAGATCCATGGCAACATCAGCAGTATTCTTATTCAGGGCTTCCATGGACAATATATGTGCAGCTGCTACTTGGGCTAATCCTCATACCTTTATTACTCACTACAAATTGGATCTGGTGAGGGGAGGAGCAGCTTTTGGTTCAGCTGTGCTCAGGAATATCCTTCCTTAGAGTCCTCCCGGGATTTCGTGTAGCTGGGGACACTGTCCCAGTTGTTGAGGAATGAATGAAAATTGGCAACATCAGATAAAAAAGTTATGTACTCACCATAACGTTCCATCTGTGGTGTCCATTTACATTTTTCAACTCCCCTCCCACCAACTTTGCCTTTCCCACCAAATTGCCTTTGAACTAATGATTTTACGATGAGCTTCAGGTATGGATTTCTGTTACCAGAATGCTAATACTACTTTTGATACTATAAGCCAGCAATCAAGATCTGAGGTATGGTAGGGGATAGAGTATTATGGATAAGGGAGGATCTCAAGAGTTTGCTAGTGGCCACGAGATGAAAATAACAGCCGAGTCGGATCTGAGGATTAGATATGAACCCAGTTGTTGAAGAATGAAAATGGACAACACAGATGGAACATTATAGTGAGTACATAAACTTTTTTTTTTTACTGTTCACTAGGCATCCTAGGATGTTATCGGGGCTCACTGAGGCAGTGTTCTTGGCTTTGAGTGCAGCCAGTGCATGCTTCGTAGTTATAGCTGGAAGTTGATATTTGAGGGTGTCTGAGTGGATGTTTGGGGAGTAAAGTTTGAACTGAATTTGTCCACTAACAGGTTTGTTGTATCGCCATGCTCAATGAATTGCTTTGTGCTGCCTTTCAGGTTTCTGACATAGCTGTAGAAGGCCTTATGGTTATATTTCACCTGGGAGTCTATCTTAACCTCAAACGTGGCATTGCTTGTCCTGTTGGCCCTCTTAGTTGCTTATTTACTTTGATGAGAGAGTTTCTATCTTTATGTGAAGTACCATCCCTGATTTTTGCTATATATTTTTTTCTTTTGTTTAATATACTGTTTAATTTTGAATGCCACCAGGGTGGTTTGTTTCTAGGGCTAGTCCTTGGATTACTTCTGGTAAGTACGCCTCTGTGTAGCTGTTGACATGGTTATACAGAGTTTCTGAGAACAATTTAACCTAGGCTGCTGTGTCCCCTGAGTTTGGAGGGGCATGGAATTTTTGACAATGCGTCAGTTAATAAAAAGGTAATTTGCCTTGGAAAGTCCCCAACTGTTACTGGTTTTAATGGTATTACAGAGTTGATTTTAAAGGAGACATCTTTATGGTTGGATCTTACCTGGGAGGATGAGGCATTGAGGTGGGTGCAGTGTTCTCCCGTATTTGTAAGCATGAGATCCAGTATGTTGGAGCCTGTAGTGGACATATTCACAATTTGGTCAAGGGTGTTTGTATTTACAGAGTCCAGGAATCTCTGTGCCTGTAGATTTGAGTCCCTGTAAGACTGCCAGTCTATAGAGAGGTAATTAAAGTCTGCCACGAGTAGGGTGTTAGGTTGGATGGCAGGTGTCTTCAGAAGGCTCAGCTATGCATTGTGAGCTTATTGGGACATGGAGGGTGACCTGTAGCTGGCTTGCATATGGTGCATGATTTTTTCTGGTGGTCTGCATGTGGAGGAACTCCCAATGCGTCATCGTGTTTGATCACCTTAGAGAAATGCTTGTTGTTGTATATTGAGACACTATCTACTTTTAGCCTTGCCTGTGCAGCTACTGGTCTAAAGGTGTGGAAAGCAGTGAAAGCTTGCACTGCTGGTGTACTCTGTGTCACTTTAAACCATGCCTTGGTAACTGCACAGATGTCTATAGTCTCGAGTGTGAGGAGAGCTTGGAGAGAGTGCAGTTTTTTTCTTTAGGCTCCTGGCATTGAGCAGTAACAGCTTGAGATTCAGTTGAGTTGATTTGGCTATTTTGGTAGGTTTGTTAATTTAGCATTGCCTAAAAAAGGCACTATGGGGGTGGATAAAATTTTAGCCAGTATTTGAAAGCCTAGAGGAGAGAGATGCAGACTATCCTTGGTAAAGCAACATGGTTTGTTAACCATGTTCTGCCAAGCTGACAAATATTGGTACGCCATAGAATGATTCTAGAAAGATGGCCAGTTGTTGAAATAATCATTTTTGTGCTCATATTGTGGCATCACCCTCTCCTATGATAATATGCTGTTCAGTGCTAGGCTTATACCAGCCTGAGACACACAGTCTGAAAGCTGTGTAATGTCTGTCGTTGTATAGTCCAGGGTGGTGCATCTCAGGTCATTTACACCTATGATGGAATCATGCTGGTATCTGTGGCATAATGACTTGAGTGCATGTGTGATTTGGCAGATTCTGGCTCTAGATAAGCAACTAACAGTTGTCTTCTGCTTAATCAGCCTGGTTAGAAGGGCATTGGTATATCTTCCAATGGAGTCTCCTGTGATGAGAGTTGTGGGAATTGTTTGCTTGCCGTAGGAGCTTAGTGTTTGGGGCCCCACTTAGAGTGAATTGTATGTGTGGCGTTGGGTGCTGTTCCTTTCAGAGTGCCTTCGTACTGAGGCATAGCTTTAACAACAGGTGGTCTAGGTGATCTGTGTTGTTTAGGAAGATTGCCTTTAAGTGCCTCAGCATATGTTAGTCTGTATGTATCGTGTAGTATGTGAGGTGGGTGTTATGTGTGTGGTTTCGACAACCTGATGTGCACTTGTATGTGAATGTTTAGCCTCCAGTGTCATTTTGTAAGTATACCTTCTCACATGCTGCCTGCTTCTTTAAGGATTAAGTAGTTGTCAGTAAACTTGAGACAGTTGCTAGCTGTCTGCAGAGAAGCTATGAAATTGGATATCCACACTGTCCAGTCCCTTGATTTGAGAGCTACAAGAGGGGGGTATATTGAGGTTAGAAGACTATTAAGTATGCTTTATTGAAACAGATTATGCTAAACAATACTAAATTCTGCTAATTTAAATTTTTAGACAGTACTGAATTTAACTAAATCTGTAGGTATTGCCCTTCGACTCTGCTAGTTGCCGTAAGTTTGTCAGGGCACAGGGTATGTGCTCTGTATTGCTGTTTTACAGGGTACAGTATTATGAACCATTCTTTCTAGGTGTTTGTTACTGTACAGGGCACTGCTAACCTACACAAATGCACAAAATGTGTAGCAGCCGAGAAAAAAATAGAAATCCAGCTAATGAGCCCTCTGGCCAATAAAATGGCTATACTGAGTCCTTTTGTATTTCCCAACTTGTATAGACCAGGCAAACACCTGCCACAAGATGAATAAACCCAGTCCTCCTAATGTAAAAACACGGTAGAAGAGACCCTCTAGTGCAGTGCTACCACAAATCACTTAGCTAGCTGAGAATCCCTTGCTGAAGCCTGTTTTAAGACTGTCTTAAAGCAGTAACTGAGAGGAAGAGCATTTTTTTTTTTTTAACAAAAAAAAAAAAAATCTGAAAAATACACTCGCAAAAGCAGGAAACAGTAGTGATCAGTCAAAATAACTAAAGTGCGATTTAGCAGTCAAAGATGTGCTTAACTTTGCCTGGATGACACTGGATACAAGTAAAACACTACTCAAATGCAGGCTAGGGCTCCAAACTTTGATGGGCTTCTGGAAAATGAACAGGAGATGATATGTAGTAAGAGATTTACTCAAGACAAATACTGGTTTGCTGGCTGGGCACTCAATGTCATGGTTCTGTGGAGAACATTGGGTGGGAAGAGTGCATAATTAGCTTATAAAGCAGTCAACAGCAATGAAAGAGGGGAGGGAGGGAGTTTGGAATTCAGATTTTCATAAAGGGTGGTGACCAGAGACAAAGCCTTACTATAAGACAGCAGCAGCAACAGCAAAAGGCTGGGAGGTTTGGGAAGAACAAGCAGGCAAGCTAGAGAGGCATAAAATTAAAGGCAGTATTGGACCTGTTTCAGATATTTAGCTTAATGTGTTCGTAAGGGAATGTGGCAAACACAAAATGCAACTTTAAGCAGGTAAAAGATGAGCAGAATAAAAAAGCACTGAAACACAAACTGAAGCAAAAAAAATTCTCACTATTGACCTTCTATAGTTTAAGGCACCAGACTGTGCAGAAATTTACCAGTACCACTGTGGGAAAATGCAATAATAAATAATTAAGGCTCAAAATATGCAGGAGTGCACAGTTCTGCCACAACTGCAGGGTTTAAAATACAAACAATTATCTTTTGCACGTAATTCTGTAAGCGAAAAAAAGTGCAGAGTAATGCAGAAACGCAATCTTCTCATGACTGCTAATTAAAATACAAGACTAATATCCCAGAACAAACTTAAAAATGCAAAGAGATGGGAAAATGTAGAAAAGTACGTAGTAGTATTAACACACAGGTCACTAAGTGCAACTCAAATGTTTAAGCAGAATTTAAATAATTTAATTCTATGTGGGAAGTCGGTCATCATCTGTAAACTTCCATCATATTATTCTGTGGCTTCTTCTTCACCTGAATATATGCCTCACTGTTTTTTGAGACTACTATTCCCTGTGGTGGTTCTTCCACAGAAAATTCTTTGACCCTTTATTCAACAGTATGAGTAGTTTCAATCTCCTGCAGCAGTCTTTTGATCTTCAGTTTGTATTCTTTTAGTCAGTCTTCCATGTTTTGTTGAACATAGGGAAAGACTTTAGCATTTTGGCTTTCATTTGTTGATTAAGTTCTTTTCTTCAATGTTCTTGGGTGGGTTGCAGCAGCTGGGTCATGGTTGTCACTTAATCTTTGCTGATACCTGCTGATATCTTCATAGCCTTTTCTGAGTCCACAGACATCTTGGCTCCAGTAGGGTATGCAGTTCTGAACACTGCTGGATATAGATGACGGAATTTGTCCTGCTTCTCTGCATCTTCTAAATACTGGCACACACCTATTCTACTTTATTTGTGCAGAATGATTATTCAGTGGAATTTTTCTTTTTTTAATTTTTACCATAGTGGAGATGAAAGACATTTTTATGGAGTAGTTCTATAATTTCACAGTGGTTGGGTCCAGGCAATTCTCTGTTAGCCACATTACTAGGATTAGAGTCTATATTACCATGTCGAAAAATTTGCTGAACACATCTTAATCAACATGGAAGTATTGGCTTGTCAAAAACCCAGACGGCTGAGTTGGCGAATTTTTTCCCAGGGGAAAAAATAGCTCAGCCATACAGAAAAGGACACACTTTCCAACCTTGCAGCATGGGGGGCTCTGCCCCTCCACCCCCCCCCCCTAACTAAATATACCAACTCCGAGATCGTACTACAGTGGAGAAACTGCAAATCCCCAATGATGGCCGAGAGATTTGTTTTCCCCTGGGAAAAAATTTGCTGACTCGAATGTTCTGTTTTTTGACAAGTTGATGTTTTCGTGTCGATTAAGACATGTTCGGTGAACATGTCTTTCGACATGGTAATATAGACGCCTAGGATTACACCCTGTGTGCCTGATGTGTTAATATCTCAACCAGCATCATTCCAGTCCGTGCATTTAACAGTTGTTACATAAAGGAAATGCAGTTTTTCCCTTTTAATCACTTGGGGATGGCTTGAAATCTAAAGTTTTCTCGTGCTGTGCCCTCCTATTCAGATACCTTATGATTCAGCTCATCTTGTATGGTCTTCCAGTGCACCATTTTTACCTTCATTTCTTTTCCAAACTTTTTAAGATGCATAATATCATTGGAGTGGAAATTAAGTACCTCTTCCACCATTTCCTGTCTGCTATTGGACATAATGTCGACTTATAGAGAACTGCTTATTTTAAAGAATTCTAAGCGCATTTGTTTGATCTATGATTTGAAGTAGTTAACTTCATTTGTGCAGCAACCTTTGGGAATCGGATCCGACCCCGGATCGGAGCCGGCAGTTTTCAACAGCTTTAGATCCGAGCTCCAAGCTCCTCCCCCTACGCATAATCCCCTGCCAACCCTGACTGACCTCAGATCTAGTTTGCCACGGTTTCGTTCAGCAGCTTGATCCTGAGTCTCCTGGCGTTCTCGTTCTCTTTGTGAGGAAAAATGTAACTTTTAAATCTTTTCTTTAATCTTTGGTGTGAGAGTGCGTTTAGCCCCCTTTATAGTCTAAACTCTCTTAGTTTATTTTAATTCTAGTTATCCTTCCCCTACCTTCGTGGTTCCGTCAGTGTTGTGTGTGTGTGTTTGGGACCTTGTGTGTGTGAGTTACTTTCTGAGTATGTCTGAGGCCCCAAAGTTAATGTTTTCTAAGTGCACCAAGTGTGGCCATAAGCTGTCCCCAGCGGATGGCCACACTCTGTGTGTATTGTGCCTTGGGGTTGAACACCTGTCCTCTGGTTGTACCATTTGTGCAGCATTCAACCCCAGGGCACTTAAGGACCGGAGGTCTAAGCTGATTCTGGCGGGTCTTCTGCCCCCGGATTCGGCTTCTACCTCCGGTCCTTCCGTGGCTCCCACAGTGGCTGCAGCAGCTGCCACTCCTGCTTCCCTCTCCCGGGCCGGGACTCAACCTCCCGCCTTAGGCTTGGAGGAGAGGGAGGCTAGGAAAGACAGGAAGAGGGAGAAGCACCACAAGCGGCGGGCCGAGGCCTCCGCTTCGGCCCCCCCCCCCCCGGCTAAGTGGTCTTCTCTCTCCTGGTCTTCTGGTTCTCCTCCTTCTCGGATCTGGTCCCCATGCTTTTCACCGGGTCCTGAGGAGGAGGAGACCCAATCTCCTTCGAGGTCATCGAGGCGACACTCCCACCCCGCCTCGGTGGCCTCGTCGAGATCTACGAGAAGTCTCACAGATGCAGATTTGGACCGGATGATGAGAAGATTCCTCCAGGCCCAACTGCAGATGGGAGTGCTCCTGCCTCCCCCCCCCCCCTCCGGGGGGGAGCTCGGCCCCCTTCTTTGCCCCGATAGCTCCTTCTCTGTCCCGTTTCCCAGGTTCGGAGTCTTCGGAGCCGGGCAGCTTTGGAACCAGGGGTGTGTTGGCGCTGATAGTCTCAGGTACTTCGGCGCCGACACTTCCCTCGAGTCTGTCGGGTCCATTTTCTTCGGATCTGAGCTCTCGGAGCCGAGGGCTGAGCTTCGGATCTGGTGGTATCGGCATGCCTTCGGCTCCATCCTGGTCGGAGCATGCTGGTCTGTCTGATCCGATCGCTTCGGCACCGGCCCCGATCCGTCCATCGGATCCAAGGGAGAGCCTGCTTTCGGATCCCAGAGAGAGCAGCTCTCCCTCGGCATTCGACGTGGTGGAGAGGGTTCTGTCGAGGGATTCCAGGCCCCCGACCCTTGCCACGGCTCCACCCTGCACTCCTCCTCAGTTGGGCCCGGCTTCTATCACCCGGCCCCAGGGACAGCCTGCTTTGACGTCACAGGTAGTTCCAGTGGAACAAGATGTTGCTGGTGAGACCTCCTCGGACAGCCCCCCCCCCCCCCCCGAGGAGGTCCCTCACAAGCGAAGGTGCAAGAGGAGGCACCTGGACTCCCCTGAGTCCTTGACTGAGGACACTGATTTGGAGGAAGGGGAAGGTTCCCCAAGATCACCCCCCGAAGATGTCTCATTTGGTGACATCATGGAAATGCTCAGAATAAAGGGGGGGTGGTCTGCCCCAAAGCCTACCTTGGACGAATCCGTGTTCCTGGAGGCGTTTGAAGCAGGCCCGTCTACCTCTTGGGTGTCCCCTCCGGCCAACCCCCTGGTAGATTTGATCACTACCAGGGCGTGGAAGGAGCTAGACACTGTGGGGCCAGTACCCAAGTGCCCGGACAAGATCCTTAGCCCACCCTCTGACAAGTCCCACTGGAGTAAGGGTCCCCCGGTAGATGCCATGTTGGTGGCGGCGGCCACCAAGAGGGAACTTGCTCAGGAGAGTCCCTCAGTTCATCCCCCGAGCAAGGAGTCTCGGTCGATGGACCGCCTAGGGAAGCGGGTGTTTAGTTCAGCGACCGTGTCTGTGAGGTCGGTGAACTACATGGCACACGTGCTCTGACTGCAGCGGGACCTTATTAAAGAGTACGCTGCGCCCCCCCCCCCCGAGTCCATGTCGGCAATGGACAAACAATTGCACTCCACCCGGATGGCCACTATACGATCCATATCTAACACCTCTATGCGGCTTCTGTCTCATGCCATGGAAGGAGCTGCTAGAGCCGGCGGAGCAGGCCTCGTTATGAGACGTCAGGCCTGGCTCCGACACTGTGATTTTGCAGAACCCTCTAAGGCGTCGTTCGCTAATGCTCCTTTTGATGGTTCTGCCCTCTTCGGCAAAACCGTGCGAGATACCTTGGTCCAGAGCGAAAAGGACGGGAAGACGTTGTCTGCCGTCGGAGTCCGCTTCTCTGCTCCCCAGAGGTCTTTTTCTAAGAACCAAAAGGGACAGAAGAAGATGTGGTTCCGGAAGTCGCAACAGTCCTGTCCCGCTCCGGACTCCCAGCCCTTCCGCGGCAGAGGAAGGCAGGGTGGACGCCGCCCTAGAGGAAGAGGGGGCCTGCAGAACTTTGGATCCAGAGAACCCTTCTCGGACCAACCCACGCAACACCCCTGAGGGGTTGCCCGACTGCTCCACTCCGGAGGCAGTCGGAGGGGCGTTTCTCAAAGCACCCAGCAGCTTGGGAGTCCATCACAACAGACCGCTGGGTGCTTCGCATCATATCTAGAGGATACCAAATTCCCTTTTCTCATTATCCACGCAGCCCCAGATACCCCCCCGATGTCCCACCTGAGCAGAGGGAGGCCGCAGCAATGGAAATCCAACATTTGCTGGAAAAAAGAGCCATCCAACACGTCCCCCCAGGCCATTGCGGGTCCGGGTTTTACTCCAGGTTCTTCTTGGTGCCAAAAAAGATGGGGGACTTAAGACCGATCCTCGACCTCTCTTCTCTGAACCTGTCAGTAACCAAAGAAAAGTTCTGCATGGTCACTCTTCAATCCATTCTCCCCATTTTGCAGGAGAATGATTGGATGTGCTCTATAGACCTCAAGGATGCATACTACCACATTCTGATGGACAGGCGATCCAGGAGGTTCCTCCGCTTCCAGCTGGGAGCCATTCATTTCCAATTCAGGGTCCTCCCCTTTGGTCTCACCACAGCCCCCAGGGTGTTCACCAAAGTGTTAGCGGCCCACCTGAGGCTCCAGGGAATTCAGGTACCTGTACTTCCTGTACCTGGACGACTGGCTGCTGACCGTCCCGACAAGGCATCTACTCTGTACAGCCAGAAACTACTTTCTCCGTCTAGCTCCCCGGCTGGGGATCACCATCAACATAGAGAAGTCGTCTCTTACACCGACTCAGACTATAGACTTCATAGTGGCTAGATTGGACACAAACAAGCTCCTAGCTTTCTTGACCACAGACCGGCTACTATCCCTGAAGCTACATGTGCAGGCCATTCTACAATCTCCAGTTCCCCCAGCGGAATTGGTCCTGAGGGTTCTTGGCTCGATGGCGGCAGCGATCAACCTATTGCCAGTGGCACGCTTGAACATGAGGGTCTTACAATGGACCCTCCAGGTCCAGTGGTCCCTTCTTCACTACCCTCTGAGCCATCCCGTTCCCCTCAGCAGGGCCTGCAAGAGGGCCCTCCTATGGTGGCTCCAATCTCCAGACCTTCAGCAGGGATGCCCCTTTTCTATGACCCCTCCACTAGCCACGGTGACCACAGATGCCTCCCGCCTCGGGTGGGGGGGGGGGCATTGTTCGGGCAGGACAGTCCAAGGCACGTGGGACCTCACGGAGACTTCACTGCATATCAACGTCCTAGAGATGAGGGCAGTGCTGTTAGCGTTGCAAGCACTTCAGGACCTTCTTCCCATAGGAACGATTGCGTTTCAGACGGACAACATGTCGGTTGTCTGGTACATCAACAAACAGGGGGGAACTCTGTCGAGAGGCCATGAGGGTGTGGGAATGGGCGATCTCTACCAACCGCTTTCTCATAGCAGTGCACATTCCGGGACAGTCCAACATCCTAGTGGACAAACTAAGTCGCACCATCCTGTTACCATACAAGTGGTCTCTGAATCCCGAGATAGCGAATCGGATCTTCGCCAAATGGGGTCAACCCTGTTGCGATCTCTTTGCCTCTCCCTCGAACACAAAATGTTACGACTACTTCGCTCTCATTTCCCCCTCCTGGGAACCCCCAAGAGACGCTCTGGTGCATGCTTGGCCTCCCGGTCTTCTTTATGCTTACCTTCCTCTTCCTCTAATGATGAAGTTTTTTTCAGAAAGCCAGTCGGTTGGGGAGCTGACCCATTTTGGCCTCGTCAAACGTGGTTCCCTTACCTTTGGTCTCATCTCGTGAATCCTCCTTGGATTCTGGATCCCCGTCCGGATCTAATATCCCACCCCCTAGATCTCCCAGTCCCAAACCTGGACAACCTCAAGTTCACAGCTTGGCTGCTCCAGT
Source organism: Protopterus annectens (assembly GCF_019279795.1). Taxonomy (NCBI): domain Eukaryota; kingdom Metazoa; phylum Chordata; order Ceratodontiformes; family Protopteridae; genus Protopterus; species Protopterus annectens. The sequence goes on along the minus strand of NC_056734.1, from coordinate 821,697,740 downwards.
TCCACTCATAGCTAGGACTCCCGGTATCTCTTCCCCAGTTAAAACCATTCTAGTAGCTGCGCACAAGCCTTCTACTAGGAAGATCTATAGCAGCAAATGGAAACGTTTCTCCATTTGGGCGGATCGCAAAAATTTGGATCCTTTTACAGCTCCTCTGCCCACTGTATTAGACTTTGTCAGGACTGTTTCATCAGGGAGCTAGTTCCTCCACAGTCAAGGTCCAACTAGCAGCTATCTCTCAATGAATTGGGCCCTTTGATCACCACGAAACTGTGTAAGACCTTTTTGAAGGGCACCTTTCTACTCAGACTCCCAGTGAAGGATGCAGTCCCTCCTTAGGATTTAACGTTTGTGCTTCAGGCCTTGACAGCTCCCCCATTTGAGCCTGCAGCTTCTATAGATCTTAAATTCTTATCATGGAAAACGGCCTTTCTTGTTGCTATCACCTCGGCTCGAAGGGTCTCTGAACTACAGGCCGTATGTGTAAAACCCCCGTACTTGACCTTTCACAAGGATAGAGTTTACCTCGGGACCAATCCCTCCTTTCTTCCCAAGGTTGCTTCTGAGTCAAATATTAACCAGTCCATCAACTTGCCGGTCTTTTTTCCTAACTACCATAACAAAGGGGAATACAAATTACACTCATTGGATGTGCATAGACAACTTCGTTTCTACATCCACAGGACATCTGGTCATAGGAAATCCGACCAGTTGTTCGTCTCCTTTGCCAAATTTAATTTGGGTAAATCTGTATCTAAAGTCACACTCTCTAGACGTATTTCACAGTATATCCTTTTAGCATACGACAGTTCGGGCAGGCCCGCACCTCAGGGAGTCCATGCCCACTCTACTCGATCTGTGTCTACCTCTGCGACTTTTAGAGCTAGAGTTTCTTTGGATGATATTTGCTCGGAAGCCACTTGGGCTTCATCTCATACTTTTATCAATCGCTACAAATTGGACATTATCTCCAGAGGGAGAGCATCCTTTCCTTTGGCTCTGCAGTGCTCCGGAGCATCCTTCCATGAAGGCCGCCCAAGGTTCAGGTAGCTGGGGACTCTGTCCCAAAGGTTGCTGCACAAATGAAATTAACTACCTCAGATTAAGAAGTTAAGTACTCACCATAACGTTCCATCTGAGTAGGTAAACTTCATTTGTCAGCAACCGTCCCTCCCTCCTGCCCCCTCACTTGCGAATGTTCTCATACTCAGGTCCATGGGTTTTACCCACTTATCTTGGGATTAATCATTGCTAGCAGTTTTCTGCTGTTGGGCAAACTTGATCTGAGGTCAGTCAGGGTTGGCAGGGGATTATGGGTAGGGGGAGGAGCTTGGAGCTCGGATCTAAAGCTGTTGAAAACTGCCGGCTCGATCCGATTCCCAAAGGTTGCTGACAAATGAAGTTTACCTACTCAGATGGAACGTTATGGTGAGTACATAACTTCTTATTTCTAAATTCTTTGCGGTCATACTTTGAATTCCTGGTGCCATTCGGTATGCTCAGTCGTGTATGCTGTCATTTCCTTCTGTTCTTTATTATTTCTGTGTTTTCTTCCAGATCATTTGGGTAATATTCACATCCATTTCTTAGAGGAAAGTGATGTAGTTTCTAAGAATCGCAGCTGATTTGGGATAAAAAATTTTTAATGTTTAATTACTTTACCTTGCCCAAAGAGGGATCAGATTGCAGCTGTACTTTAAGTGCAAGGGTTGTATTTATTGTTTGGATTGGGGAGTGACTGGACAAGAGCAAGGGTTAGGCTCCTATTGCTGACTCAGCACATGATAACTTGATCTGTATTGATGTAAGATGCACATACTCTTGATTGTGGGAATGGAATAGAAGAAAATTGAGCTGGTGTTGAATAGAGAGGAAATAACGTCCGTCAAGTCAACATAGAAGCTGTGTCTCAGATCACACTGTGTTTCTGTTATTTTCCTTGTAGTTTTTAACTTAGCACAGAGGTTTTTTGAATTTCAGACTGTTGTTTTGTAGCAAGTCTTTTTCTAATCTTCATCCCATTAGGCCTTGATTCAAGCAAACCTCATGTTCTGTGCGCATTGGTTTTATTCTGAATCAAAGGGTCACATTGAAATGGTCTTCCTTGCAGCAATCCCTTTGCATGCTCTTTATTAGTACACACTTTGTATTCATAGCTTGCACAGATCAAGTGAGGTACATCTTTTGGCTTTTCCCTGTTAGGGGCCGTCACAGCAGATCACCATCTGCTCTTGAGTGGCAGTGGATTTTTAGTGTCAAGTTGCTCCAACCTTCACAGAAGGGGCACACACACACACACCTACGTACATGTCTTTAAAGTTCACTCGACCGCAGGGAGGACAATACAGATTCCACACAGAAGGTGCTCCAACTGAGAATCAAACCGGAGAACCTCTTGCTGTGAGGCAACAACACTAACCACTGCACCACTGAGGTACATGAAGTTCTTTTTTTCCTCTGCGGAAGGTGGTTTGGCAAAATGATCATCAAGCTGTCTCAACTTCGTTGCCTTACAGTGTTGTTAAAATTACAGTAGCAAAACGCTTCCTGCTCCTTAATAGAGCAAAACCCTTCTACATTTTCAGAGCTTGTACCATGAGGGGAGTGGTATTGCCTGCCTTTTAGTATAGAGGGGTTGCAATGTTATGTTCACTTGGCTCCAGCCCTTCACTTGTATGAATCGGTGCAGACTGGATGCCTGATCTAGATTCATCGTAATATTTGGTATGTTTGTCCTTCTTGGGCATCAGTTCTGCATCAGTGCTAATGAGTAATTCAGATGTAATAGTAACTTTGACTGAGATTGCTTCAAGTATATAGTTTGCTTTTTAAATACTGCTAGAACTCCAAAATTTCTAGAGCAGACATAACCCATATCCACCCATAAAGAGTTAATTGTCAGCAGCACTAGTTATCCATCTGTCTACTTTTTGTTGCTAGGTTAGTCCTACCAGTGGTAGTCTGTTTTCTGGAGAGAGGCCTAAGGTGCTATTCATACTGACAAGGGGAAATCTGACCAGCACACCAGGGAAATTCCCCTTTTTATGTGTATATTTGTGTAAAATGAGAAATGTAGTGCAAGTAAGATGTAAAACTGTATTAAAAAAATAAAGCTCTAATACTCTTTTGATAAGTGCTATGGAATCTTACATACACCTGAGGTACCACCAGCTTGGGAAGATGGGACCTCATTTTAATGGTTTTATTTGAAGGACAGTTCCTCAGTAGTGTAGCTCCCTCCATTGTACTGCATTGAAAAATGATCTAACTTCAGAGGTGAGTGTGATACATGTGAAACCAGTGGTTATTGTTTACCATTATTAGGAAGGAGCATAAAAAAGTAGTGTCTCGCCCCCTGTATGAGAAGTTGTCTTTGTACAGATCCTGCGGTGGAAGGAAGGCAATGGTGTTTACTCTGTCTAGCTCCTTAAATGCTTCTTCTCCAGATAAGGCCTCCAATAATGTGAAATAAAGGGCCTGTTAACTGTGATGCTGTTGAAGGTCTGGAGTAATGGTAGAACTGTTTCCTGTTAAAGCTATCTGATAACATATCAGCACAAACTGTTTGACTTTGTAAGTGGCTCGTATTTCATTTTTCAATGTAGAATATCTAATGTCACCTTTTGTAACTTGCATATGATGCTGACTGGAGTGAATGGTGATGCAAGTTTTCTATATTTTCAGAACCTCCAAACTTTTCAAAATTAATGATTCAAGATTCTTCTGTTGCAGCCAGTTTACTGTTGCAGCCAGTTTATAAGTGATGCATTTGGCAGAGTCAGAATGCATTTTCCTTGCTAATAAATGTTTGCTTTAACAGTAACTTGACAGTTCATTAGGGGTAGTAGTTTTGCATGTCATCTCAGCAATGTGAGCCCCTTACAGTTTAATTTGCACCCGAGTATCCTGTTTGTAAACTTTCATGTGAATTAGTGCTGCTTTCATATTGACTGTCCGCAGTGGGTAAGTAGCCATCTCTTCAAGGCTGGATGTAATAAATCCTTTTTGATATATGCAGATATTTTATGCATGCTTTTTTATTGCTTATTAATTGTTTTACACTGTTCCATTAGCAACAGCGGCATCAGAAAGAGTTAATGAAGGTACTACAACAGCAGCAGCAGCAGCAAAAGCTATTTGGGTGGGCCAGTGTTCCAAAAAACCCCATCTGCACCAAATCACTCCTGGAGATCCAGCAGGAGGAGGCAAGGCAGATGCAGCAGCAGCAGCCTCACCGGACAGTAAGTATTAAGCAGATTCTAAAACATAAGCCTTACTGGATGATGAGTAGCAAGCATTTCTTCCTTCAGAGATCTGTTGCAGTCGGTAACTTTTGGGAGTTTAAAAAAAAAGAAAAAAACAGAAAGCATGGCATTTGTAACAAGTACATTCTACATAGCTTTTTTTTTTTTTAAGAAAAATAACCTGAAACACCTTTCCTAGTTTCACCAAACTTCATTGTTGTAAATTTATCAACTAGTGTCTAGGAGTTAGAATCTTAAAGGGTTTCAAGGTATATAGAAAGGTATTGCACTTGTTGTTTATGACTACTGAATTCCTGTCTCTCTCCATCTGTTTAAAACATATTATTGTTGCACAGAATTTAGAAGGCATTCATTTGATGCTTAGTATGATTATAACTGTAATGTATGTACGTACAGATCTAGTAGTAATCCTTCTCTTTCATAGCACTGACTGCCCATGTCTGCAGCTAAATTAATTAATTTTATTCATGAAGTGTTTCTTATTACTGCTGTCCTTTATGAATGAAGCAGTAGACATGCATGGTCAGCACAATATTTGTTCACAATTGTTGGTCCCAAAGCAAAACAGTGTGTGTCAGCTCTGGTCAGAAAACTACTATAGTGTAAAATGCTGATATTTTAAAGTACTGCATTACTTCTGCTCACTGTAAAGTCCAGTCCAGTCTTTTTGGTAGCTATATATACACATGCATGCATTATGTACACATCAAAATGTAAATATCTGTATAAATGTATGTATGGATTTAGATGCAAAATTGTCTACATATAGAAGTGTGTATGTATGTATATATATATATATACATACACACATATGTGTGTGTATATCTTCATTTAAAATATTTACTTATGGGTACATTTCACTTTTGTCAAATAGTTTAACAGACTATATTGCTTTGTGAATTTTATTGACACCGTTCTTGTTGAGTTAGGTAGTTTAATGAATGAGAAGTATTATGGGCCTCTCTTTCAGTAGATGTGCTTGTGGTCAAGGTAAGTGTGTGTGTGTGTGTGTGTGTGTGTGTGTGTGTTCTTGGGTACATACTAAGCAATTGATCCTTGAGGGGCTTTAGAAGCCTAGCCCTGCATTCCTATGAAATTTTCTAGCCCTTGTAATTTAAGTATCAAACCCAGAGCCAGGCTGAGCTTTTACTTTTTCATGAGGATAGTTTCCCATCCATTTGTTACATTTGAATAGTATAAGGGAAGTACTTTTGTTTTTTTATGGAGAGGAAGATGTTTTCAAACAAATGGTATTTTCTCATACATATCTCTTCCCCCAGGATGTTCTTTTTCTGTTGTAGAAAAGATTGCAATCTCTTGAGTAAGTGTGTATGCTGAAATTGCATTTGCAGATGTGCAGTAGAATTGAGAGGATGGGGTCTTTTGAGGCCCTCTGCATGAGGCAGAGATCATCCCTCAGTAGCCTGTATGGTATCAAGAAGAAGGAAAAGGCTTTGAGACAGTCAGTGTAGTTTTTATGATGTAGGTCCTTGAATTTATTGGTGAAACAGCATTGTGTTAACGTTGTGTTAAGTGTTTGGACAGGTACATACCAAAGGAGGCATTATACTCAATGAGTGGTCTAGTAAGTGCCAAACACTGTGGAATGAACACTTTCCTGAACCCAGGCTCCATACCTTTACTAATAAGCTACACAGTGAAAAAAGATTTTCTTACAGTAATGGATACATGGTGATAGAAGGACAGCTTGTTGTCTACACAGGTTCCCAGGTTCCTAACTACTGGATCGATTTTCAAGGACTTCTCAGTGTGATCATTACAGGGAATGTCATGCTTGTCAAAGGAAACTATTATTCATTTTTTGGCATTTAGTTTTAGTTCATAGTTAAGACACCAGCTGTTTGTTAGGAGAATGTCCTCTTTGGAGGATCTTGATGTCTTTTGGAGAGTTTGATGGCACCAAGTTCATACTGATATGCAAACTTGGTTAGTCATAAACCCTTTACATTAGCTTTGCCTTAAGAGAAGTAAATGCCAAAGAGAAGTGGTCTAAGCACTAAACCCTGCAGTACACCACTAGTGACAAGTTTTTTGCAGGAGATGGAGCTGCCTGTCCTAATTTTCTCAGTTTTGTTTGTGAGCCAATTTTCTATCCACCAATTTACGTAGAGATTAATATTTAGCTGGAAGAGTTTATTGTCAGTACTTGAGTGTGGGATAGTGTTGAACTCCTTTGAGAGGTCTAGATATGCACTGTGTAAAGTGTTTTTCCATCTATTGTTTAATTCGACTTTCTGAAAAAGTTGGTCAAGTTAAACAGGCACAATTGCCCCTTGACAAAACCAAACTAGCTTGGGTCAAGAGTTTGTTAGGTTACCTATATCCTTATTTCCATGATGATCCACTTTGTAGCCTTAAAGATGAGGCTGGTAAGAATTACAGTTGTGTAATCTAGGTCCATTGACACTCCACCTTTGTGCACGGGGATGACCATTCTGACCCTCCATTCTTTCAGTACAAAGCCTGTCTTTGTAGGCTATTAAATAACCTGTAGAGAGGGGGGTTGGCATGTCCTGTTTCAGGCTAGCTAGTAGACAGTCTGGTATGTTATCTGGACCCATAGAAGCTGTCTTCATGACCCTGGAAAGTGCTTTGAATGCTTCTTGTTTGGAGATTGGAGATTTTGGGGAGGAGTGTATGATCTGGGAAAGTAGGGGGGGGTGAAGTTGCAGTCAGATATCTACTAGTAGATTAGCTATGTTCTCGGAGTCTGACTATGTAATGTCACTAATATTACCTCTGTGCAGTAATGTTCCATCATTTCTGATGTTTCTAACACTGCTGTTTTTGCCTCATATCTAACTTTAATTAAATTAATCAAGGACCAGAGTTCTTTAAGTTTATTAAGAATGTTTTTGACATCTTAAGAGTTAGTTTATTATTGCATGTAATAAGTTTTTTTTTTTTTCCTTTATTGAAGAGCTTATTTTGTTTGGATCCCACCACAGGAGTTTCTTTTTAAATTTGGCAATGCATTTATTTCAGAGGGGACAGTTGCATGTTTGCACCTTTCACGTGTATGGAATTTTGCGGTAAAGAATTCTGTATACTCAGTGGGGACATCAGATTGGAGGGGAATGTTGAATTTAGCCAAGTCATCACTTAGTTTAGTAGATTAGACTTTGCGTAACCTCTGAATACTGAGGTATTTGAAAATGTTTCTGTCTTTAGTCTTGCTGTGAATGTGACTGATTTACGGTTTGACTAGGAAGGAAGTTGCAACTGGTTGGGAACAGAGATGTCCCATAATGGTGAGAATCAAGTCCAATACTTTGCCTTCTGTAGTTGGAATGCGAACTGTTCCAGGGAGTTTGTAATTATGAAGACCATAAATCACTGGGCATACATGTTTTTGAATGTACAAGTCTTCCAGTTGATAAAAGGGTAGTTGAAGTCCTGTAGGAGAGTGGTCTTCGGCTTAATGCATGGGACCTTCATACTAATCAGATGGGAGTTATGAGCCGGGGGGGAGGTCCTGTTGTTATGTATGGTGCAGTAAGGACTTTATTAATGGTAAATTGGATGTGGAGGAGTTCCAGGTCATTATCCTGTCTCATGAGTCTGGTGTTGCTATTTTGTTTTACAAAAACAGACACACACATTACACTTAGTGCTTCATCTAGTACTGTGGGCCTGAACACATGATAGGTGTTGAGATCCTGCACTGACGGACTACTCTCATTTATATTGAACCAGTGATGCATATAGTGAGAAATTCCAAGGTAAACAGTGCCTTTAGGGATCATCATTAATATAAAACATTTCCAAAAGAGCAACGGGGAAATAAAAGTAATCACAAGGTACAAAAGAAGATCTGGTTGCAAGTACTGGATAACCTTAATCATATTGGGGAGCACTGTACAGTTCATGTAGAGAATTCTGCTATGGTTATAGATGAGTGGATAGTAACAGAAAAAGAAGAGTAAGAAAAGATGGAAGTGAAGATAAATGAATAGGAATCTTGTGAAATATAGCTAGGGATGGGGTATGGAAAAGATTATAAGGGGCCCATGGGACTGATCTTGGAAAACAGGAAGAGTGGATGTAAATAAAGAATATAGTGTAGGGGGAATGGAGCTAGAGAAAAATAAATGTGTTCAGCCTGGGGATGTGCAGGAACATGATGAGCTGTCATTTAGATGAGACTTGAGCAGGTTCTGTGGGATGGAGTTCCATATTTTAGAGGTGTGATTTGAATAATCTATTTTATGATTGAAAGCAAAAAAAAAATCTTAAGAACAGTTGATTGGGGAGGCATAACCATTGAACGAATGGAAAATACAGGCATTCATGTGTCATAATTGGATTGCCAGTTAAGAACTATTGCCTTAAACTAAATCTAGTCAGAAAGTAACTTGGGGCCAGTGAATCATTGTAATACTAAAAGTAACCGATATACTACATCTTTGATTTGCACCAGGTAAGGGAGATAGATTGAATGATCGTATAAGAAAGGCAAGCAAATAAAAAGGAGGATCATGAATAGAAGCAGATGTAAAGGAGGGGTATGAGAGAAGCAAGTGATGGAGGGGAATGAATTTATAGTTCCGCATTAATGTCTGTGCTTAGGACTAATGCCATTTAATTGTTTTGATGGGCTCAAAGCACAAGCTTTGAATTTGATTTGCAGAATTTTCCCTGTTGGGTTCTATGTTTAATGTGTGTAGATTATTATTTTTTTTTTTTACTCAGCATGTCTTACTCATGAAAGGCAGTTTCTTTCAATTATCTTGTTTCCATGTAGTGGAGGACCTGCAGTGGAACTGAGTTTTTTTTTCTGTAGTATACAACTAGTTTTTGTGTCTTTAATGGATTACAGATTATTCACTACTGCTGTTATTTTCATTTTTTCTTTTATTACTGGCCATTTGTTCTTCAGAAAGTTATAGGCTTTATCTAACATGTAAAGCTTATGCAGTTGGACCTGTCTTCTGATATTTTGTACTTGCAGTGTATTTGCAAGGTTTTTTTTTATTAGTGAATTAACTGGTGGGATCTATGGTCTTTCTTTAAATAGCAACATTTTTATAAATGCATTTTTAAGCCAGTTTGAGTTTTCTTGTCATTTGAGTCCTGAACTTCCTTTATTTTCCTCTAGTCCATTGTAACCCACTCATAATTTGAAGCTTTTGTACTCCAGGGACTCTGTGCACACACCATGCCACACCCCCTTCTGTTGTTATGATTGTTTTTCTTGGGAAATCTTTAAAATGCTGCAGGCTTTGGATATGAAAGTGTGATAGGTCTTTGAGTAGGAGGCTCCTGTTTGCTTTGCATCTTGATGTGGAGTTAGTCTGTCAGTATTAGGGTGGCCTGGCACTACCAAAGTGTGAAGTGCCACCTTGATAACAGAACCCAGTCTGACTCAGGGGTGTCTGATGTTAGACTTCCATTTCTGGCCTTTAGTCAGGTCCTGCTCCATAACTGATCCTGTCTAGTGCTTGTTAAATGCAAAATATTTCTCTCTCTGAAAGGAAACATTCATTTTTACAGACTTTGTTGCATATGGTTATTTCCCTCCCTCACACTAAGATCTAGACGGATAGTTGTGACCAAATTGTGATGCATTTGTTTACCTGAGAATTAATGTAGTTCGTAGTCCTAGAAAGAGCACTATCAAGGGGATGTGGTAGGATTTTTCCATTGCCTGGGCTGTTATGAGATTGTATACTGTTAAGTCTATCACTTTTGAAGTACATCTTTGGTGCTGAAATGAATTACAGATTCCTTATGGTGAATTTGTATACCCAGTTACCTTATGTTTTTTCTCCAAGAGTGCTTAAATTGTCATTGATCTAGTGCAAAGTCATCCAAGATGGTTAATTGTAAATGACTTTAATGCTTGAGTTGATGATGAAACCGCTGAACTGCTCATGGATGTACTTCATATTACTGAGTTTCAGCTTTTTTTTGTTTACCACTACAGTCCATACGCAGTCTTACTCATTGGACTTGCTGTTCTCTTTTGGTTTTGTTACCATGGGAATTGTACTGAAACTAGTCTCGTGGATTGAGCTTCATCAGGAACACTTTAAGCTTGGGCTCCCACCAGCTTTGTCACCTGAGACTGAGGTGGTTCAAGACTGGGATTTGCATTATCCAAATAATGGCTCTTTCTCTCCGTTGTGACCAGCACCAGTGATTCTCACTCCATGGTTGTAATCTGAATAAAGCATTAACTCGTGCTCTGGATGTGTTGACCCCAGTATGTGTAGAACCTAGACTGGTGGTCCTTTACAGGCCATGGTATGATTTTTGAGATTTTGTAAGATGTGCTGGTTGGGAAACCATTAGTGAAGGAGCAGCTGTCTAGTGGAAAACTTGGTTTGAAAGCACATTATATGGCTTTTCAAACATTGGTCTGCTGTAAGAATACATCTTTCTTGTTAGATGTGACAGATCTCTCCACTCATCTAGTGGCACTACTTCAGATGGTAAACAAGTTGTGTAGCCTAGCTTGTCTTGCTTCCCGTATGACTCTTTCTTGTCCTTACGGAATGCATGTTTCTTTCTGAATAAGATTGCCAGGATAAGCAAGTCTTCCCCAGGGTTCACGTTTGATGCTCTGTGCTAGTTCTTGTATAGATGGTCCTGATTTGCTAAGCAAGAGACCTTTAAATGGGATTCTGAAGGCTACCTGCTATGACCTGAACCTAAGGATTTCTTGGCTGGTTAACATTTCCTTTGAGTCCTTGCTTCGGTGCCCCCATTTAATCTTTGAGATGGTTCAGTCCTCCTCCAGAGAATTCCCCTTCACTCTCCATATATCCTGAAGGAGATATCCAGATCTTTGTTGTTGCAGTCAAGTTTAGACAAGGATAAATGATCTTGTAGGAAAAACTATGGGTTTTCATGAGTAATTGCCCTGCCAGGGTTCCTTAACTACCTCTGTCATTGTTTATCCTTTATTTTTCTTATTTCAATTTTTCAAAAAGTTTCTTGTTGAGAGTTTCCCCAAAGTTGATTAATGTTAAAATGGGGAATATGTAATAAATGGCAACCCTACTTCTCAACAAACAACAAAAGACCCATAAACTGAACTTTATTCAGAAATTTTGTAGCACTTTGTCTACAGTAGCCTTATCAGAAAGATGTTTGAATAATTTGAACTTGTACGTCTTTGTTGTTTGTTACAATTTATCTTTATGTGACAACAACCACTCTAAGACTGGCATGTTCATGTGTTATATTGCCTCAAGTTGGACTAAAAAACGCCAAACAAACTGTAGAAAAACAAGAAGTGCGGAGGGAGCACCCAACCAGGATCCGATAATCCCACAACTGTAATATATCCAAATGAAAGGTAGAATAAAACGGCAGGAACTTTGGTTTATCAGCGTTAGAACTTTAATTATGAACAAGCACTTTCGGAAGGCTTTGTATCCTTCCTTCTTCAGACGAAACAAGACACTGAATTACAAAACAACTCCCTATTAAGTAGGGTGATGATTAATCAATTAATGACATCACAATTGAAATTAAACAAATACGAATTCTCTAAGTATTTTAGCTCGTTTAGAATTCAACATAGCTTAGATTAACCGGACAACTAATCATACACTATTATAACTAATTAACTTACAACCCTCTTAAAAACATATTAAGAAATATTAAAAATGTTGGACAACAGATTTAAAAACAGTATAAATGCACTTAATCTGTGTAATCGTGTCAAATGCAAGTATGTTGGGCGTGTTAAACAGACGCAAACCCGATAATCTTCAGAGACGAGTTTTTTGTCAAAATTTTCTTCTGCCACTATTTCAGGTGCCGAAGTTAAAAGGAAGTAGACCTAACGTCTAAAAATGCTTACGTACCTAAATGCATGTTGAATAAATTAAAAATATATAGGATGTGTATTTTAATACACGTAAAGTGTTGTTTATACCTTTAACTTATTTGTATATATTGAATTAAGACTAAAATAATCTCTGTTATTAACTGTTGACAGTTCAGAAATAAGAAGTGCAACATGAAAAAAAGAATCAAAGATAAGACCGTACTATAATAATCGCCTACTAAAAAAATCAATGTATAAAACTATGATAACTTATAATATAAACAATATGTACATATATAATTGTAAGTGTAAATATAAATATTATAATATATACCTCCTATACTTATAATGATTACTATCTCCTTAAAGCTAAAAGTTTTAATGTACAGGTTAAGGAAATAGATTCATTTAAACCCGGGTTTATATGTGCGGCCCTCCTTATTTGCCAGAGCAATTCCTCTTTTTCAAGCAGGATTTGCCATGGGCCTAAGCTAGGATCATCTTTAATTTGTTTCAAAACAGCAAAATTAAAAACATGATCCTGATACTCCATAATATTGCAAGCTAGTGCGTTATTAACGTCTTTCCTAGTGATTGCGTACAAATGTTCATAAATTCTCTTACGCAAGGCCCGCTCGGTCTTTCCTATATAGAAAGCCGGGCATTTCTTGCAACTAGCTACGTAAACCACCGCTTTGGAAGCACAGCTGAAATTTCCCAAGATTTTATATTTCTGCCTGTTTATAACCACGTTATTCCCTTCCTGTATGGATTTACATTGATGACATGATCCACACTTGGTCATCCCCTTTATCCTTTGGAAGGTGGTTTTGTTGTTTCTTTCCAACAAGGATTTCAGGCTAAACCCTTTTCTATAAGTTATCTTTGGTGAGGTTCCAAACAGGTGCTGTAGATGTTTATCCTCTACTATGTTTGCCCAATTCTTTTGTAGAATGTTTCTTATAAAGTGATGGTCCACTGAAAACGTACATAAAAATCTAACCCCCATATTGGCTATATTAATGTTTCTATCCTCAACCAAAACCCCTTCTTGGTTTCCCACTGTGGGCAGAACTTGTCTACCTAAAATGGGTTTAAAATGTCCAGATTTTCTTTTAAACATCACTTCAGTTTTAACTTCCAATATCAGAGGTCCAGGGTACCCTCTGTTCGTAAACATTTTACTCAAATTACTACATTCATCCAAAAAATCATCATCTTTAGTAATCATACGAGCTGCCCTTACCATCTGTCCTTTCACTACTGCTCTTTTTTGATGGTAAGGGTGACAGCTACTAAAGTGAAGAAAACCATTGGAGTAAGTGGGTTTACGATAAATCTTACTAATAAAACTAGACTCCCTAATGTCTTTACTTAGTTTTATATCTAGAAAACTAATTTCGCTTTTATTTACCTCATATGTGAAATCTAAGAAATCAGTGAGTAATTTTATACTTTCTATGAAGGGTGTTACCATGTCCAAAGGTCCTTTCCATAACAAGAACATGTCGTCCTGGTACCTAGTATACCAGGCGACATGTTCTGAATAAAGCATTAACTCGTGCTCTGGATGTGTTGACCCCAGTATGTGTAGAACCTAGACTGGTGGTCCTTTACAGGCCATGGTATGATTTTTGAGATTTTGTAAGATGTGCTGGTTGGGAAACCATTAGTGAAGGAGCAGCTGTCTAGTGGAAAACTTGGTTTGAAAGCACATTATATGGCTTTTCAAACATTGGTCTGCTGTAAGAATACATCTTTCTTGTTAGATGTGACAGATCTCTCCACTCATCTAGTGGCACTACTTCAGATGGTAAACAAGTTGTGTAGCCTAGCTTGTCTTGCTTCCCGTATGACTCTTTCTTGTCCTTACGGAATGCATGTTTCTTTCTGAATAAGATTGCCAGGATAAGCAAGTCTTCCCCAGGGTTCACGTTTGATGCTCTGTGCTAGTTCTTGTATAGATGGTCCTGATTTGCTAAGCAAGAGACCTTTAAATGGGATTCTGAAGGCTACCTGCCTATGACCTGAACCTAAGGATTTCTTGGCTGGTTAACATTTCCTTTGAGTCCTTGCTTCGGTGCCCCCATTTAATCTTTGAGATGGTTCAGTCCTCCTCCAGAGAATTCCCCTTCACTCTCCATATATCCTGAAGGAGATATCCAGATCTTTGTTGTTGCAGTCAAGTTTAGACAAGGATAAATGATCTTGTAGGAAAAACTATGGGTTTTCATGAGTAATTGCCCTGCCAGGGTTCCTTAACTACCTCTGTCTTTCCATTGTTTATCCTTTATTTTTCTTATTTCAATTTTTCAAAAAGTTTCTTGTTGAGAGTTTCCCCAAAGTTGATTAATGTTAAAATGGGGAATATGTAATAAATGGCAACCCTACTTCTCAACAAACAACAAAAGACCCATAAACTGAACTTTATTCAGAAATTTTGTAGCACTTTGTCTACAGTAGCCTTATCAGAAAGATGTTTGAATAATTTGAACTTGTACGTCTTTGTTGTTTGTTACAATTTATCTTTATGTGACAACAACCACTCTAAGACTGGCATGTTCATGTGTTATATTGCCTCAAGGACTTGCATAATAATACAACTGTTAGATTCACCATGGCATTTTCAAACCAGTTTTAAAAATCAAACCCAGTATCTAAAGCTTCACTTCAGTTTTAGTTGACCAGTGCACTACTGAGGCTTCTGTTGTTTCATATCGTTTTCCCTAAGACATAAAAGCAACTAAAACAGCGTTGGATTTGCCATCTTGACCTAAAGCAGACAAGTCTTTCCATGATGATTTTATTAGCCTGGACTCTGTTACTGTAGTTACAGATGAACCACTGTAAAAGATTATGGTTTAAGTGTATTACACATTGTCTGAGATGTAAAATTTATAACATTTATTAATTCTTTAAAGTTGTTTACTATCATCATCTCCTTCAAACAGGGGTGTACATGCTGGTTTACAAAGTTCACTGAACATGTGGGAGAAACAGACAAATGTAGGTTTTGTAAAACCGAATTGGAAACAGCCACACATCTTGTTGCTGGTTGCGACACACTAATGGCAGAAGGACTGTGTACTGAAAGGCATAATAATGTGGCAAGACTGTTGGATTGTGCAAACATTATGGTATTGAAGTGGCTGAAAAACACTGGAAACATGAGCCGCAGAGCATCATAGAAAATGATGGTTAATATCACATGGGATCACCCATTACCAGCAGTTCAAAAGATAGATGCTAGAAAGCCAGCTATAGTAGCCCTTGAAAAGAAGACAAAAGTAGCATTGATCATTGAAATCACCACACTCCGTGACTGCAGTGTCTTGTGTACAGAGAGAGATAACGTCATAAAATACCAGGATCCGCAGGCAGAAACGAGAGCAATGTGGAAGAAAGATACCCAGATAGTTCCAATAGTAGAGGCAACAGGTGTTGTAACAAAGAATCTACAGTCATATTTAGATGCGTTACCAATCCATGTAATCCCGTATGAATTGCAGGAGTCATTACTGAGCACATTGTGGGTGCTGCGAAGAGCACTTTTGGCTGACATCAAAGATTGAAACGATACTAATTTCATGGACTTTAATCGTACTTTGACTTAGGAATGGGATTCATTCCCATTGTGGCATTAGAAACCCAAAATATTTGGAGAAATTAGAAAAAGGGTGTTTCTCTTCCTTAGGAAGTTTGAGGCCATATGTACCAGAGCTACTGCTTCCACTGCTCTTGGTATGCAGGTTGCCAGATGCTTTTGAGTGCTGAGATAAGGTGCTGCGGTGCTTCATCCTGTACTGCTGCTGTAATAAATAGGGAATCTTTGGCAATATTCCCCACTTCTAAGAATACATCAGATTTCCTCTCCAGTACTGCAGTTTCTGTTACCAGTTTTGAGAATGCCAGCTGTGTGACCCTGCTGGCTCTCTTGCCAGTACTAAGCACTGCAGTGTTGATTTTAGTAACATTCTTATTTTATTTGTAGTTGCACTTCTTGCTTCAGGTGCAGGCACAGTGGCAGCTCAGAGAAGCAGGGAGATGGACAAGGGTCTTTTGGCAGTGACTACAAATTTCAGCCAGAGAAACCACCTAGATGGAAGGAAGCACTGTTGGGAAAGAGCAAACTTGAGGTCAGATAGTAAAAAGGCTGTCAAGCCTTTGCAGCAGGAACGAGTTGGTAGTATGGAGTACAGAAAGGCAAGCGAGTATTCAGCGAAGGAGTTCACATGCATCAAGACGGGCTACAAAGAGACTGGTGAAAGGGTTAAATTTGTCAATCCTTTATAAGACTCTGTGGTTGTTTTCCAACAGCAGTTCAGGCATGAGCCAAAATGGATGTATTACAATCTTCCAGTTGGGAGGGTTGCAGGATCTTATGGTACAGAGGAACCAGAAAGTGAGAGAGCAGTGTTGTGGGCAGAGGTTGTGGACAGAATACAGGAGGAAGTAATAGAAGTGGTGAAAGGGAAGAAAAATGTATATGGGGATACAGTAAGAGGTCGAAAGTAGAGACAAAAAGACGATAGATGCCAGAAAAAAAGCATAGAGTAAAAATAAGTAGCAAAGAAGAAAAAAGGACTAGACCGGTATGATATTTGAGATAGTGTTATAACACCATTAGGCACGTCTCTGCAAGGGTAAGAAAACTTATTTATGTTAATAAGGACACATTCTGTGATATATTATTTGAATCCAGGCAAAGTTTGAAAAAGTTTTGGGGATAGTATGAATGAAAGAATAACTGTAACCTGTGGAATTTATATGTATTGCAAGTATTTAATAGAGCAACAAAAAAAATATGTGCAGTTTTGAACTGAAGTGGAAAAAGAGACACTAAAAGAATACTTAGTATGTGTGCGAAGGAAGTGCAGAACATCCTAAAAATTTGCAATGATGAAGGTTTATGGAATGGGGGTTGAGAATGTATGTTAAAATGGGAAATAAAAAAAAACTGTGCGCATTCTAAGCATGATAAATGTAGATGGAAACAAAGGTACAGTGAAATATTGGTGTCAAGAAAAAAACTTTATTTGTGGAAAAAGTGATCATTTAATTGACAGTTGTGATAAAAGGAAATGTTATAATTGTGAGAATGTGAGTCACGATGCAAAAAGATGTGAATTTAATTGTTTTAAATGGGGAAAAAGGTCATTTATGTATAGTTTGTAAGGAAAATATTAAAGAACAAAGGGAGGAAGTAATATGAGAACAAGAGATCGAGCTTGAGATACAAGAGGAAGAAATAGCAAAATATTTTATTTGGTATGAAGAAAAACAAGAAAGGAAAGGTTAATAAGCAGGAAAATGTATAAATATGATTAAAAATAAATGTAAAACTGAGGATTCTACCAATAAATGTAGAGAGTATAAAGAATGTAAAAAAAAAAAAAAAAAGAAGAGGATGGAGGGGTGTTAGAATGATGTGTAGCACTTGATATGGGCATGTTTATATTAAAGGATACCGGAATATTAACAGAGAAGAGATTGCAAGCAGAAATATGATGGTTGAGATTACTTGGAATACAGGCAAAGAAACATGTTCAGTTATAGGAATATTATGTAAGAAATCAAAAATGTTTGATATTTAGTAATAATGGGTTGATTAACAATAATAGATTTGAGATGGACAGGTCATGTATATAGAGTTGTAGCAGTTTAAGCATATGTAACAAAAAAGAAAAGATATGATTAAACATTTTAGATTGTTAGTGTGAATATGGATAAAATAGGTGATTTTAATTGTGATTTTAAGGAAAGGAAAAAAGGGGGCAATGTTAAAATAATGTTAAAAGTGGAAAGTTGTGTATTTGGTACAATAAACAGTGGACATACAAAAGAAGTAATCTAAGAACAGAGATAGATTATTGTATTATCTCAGAGAATTTGAAGCTATTACAAAAAGGAAAAATGTACAATTTTTTCAGATCATTTGGATATTTGGATAGAGATAAGAAATGGATACATAAAACTATGTAAAAGGGTTAATAGATTGAATGAAAAAGTGCTGGATAAAGACGGTGAAATGATCAAACAAGTATAAAATTCTTACATGATCTTTCCATAAAAGTTGGATGTTATGATGGATAAGTTTCAAATATAAATATAAAAAATTTTAGTTGGAATGGCAGTATACAAAAAGGAGAGAGAGAGAGAAAAAAAATATAAAGAAGTAACAATGCATTTGCCGCTATAGTAGGAAACAAGAAATAATTATGTGATAGAGAAATATACAAGATGACTCAAGAAAAGATTAAAAGATGTTTGTTTAAACAAAGGTATTTTCTACAAGGGAAAAAGGATGAAGTGGCACATTATTTGAGTAGTATAGTAAAAGAAAATAAAAGGGTGATGAGAACTAAAAAAATGAGAGGAGAAATTGTCAAAAGTCAACAAGAAATAATGAAGGTAGTAAAAGAATACATTAGGAAAGACATTTCAAGAAAGTAAGATGAAGAAACCTAAAGTGGAAAGTTAAAAAACTAACAGAACAAGGTAATAAAGAAATGGAAAAAGAAATTACAATGTAAGAATTAAATAATACATTAAGGTTAATGAATTTAGAATCTGCAACAGTACCAGATGGGATAGAATATCACGTGTATAGAGATATGTTAGAATGGCAGACGTGTTTTGTGGGAGTGTTAAATGAATGGTTAGAGAAACATTTCAGTCAAAAGGAAATCTGTGGGGGAATTAATGAAGTTTATATGGGGGGAAAAGGAGAAAAGATTTAAAAAGTTAGAGACAGTACTCAGTACTGATTACAAACTTTTTATGAAAGTAATACAAAAAAGATTTGAAAATTAAATATATTAGTATATGCAATATTTGCCAGAAAGGGAAAAGGAAGTCAAGTATTACTGCTAATAGAAATAGTGGACAATATTATAAATAGGAAAACAGAAGTCAGTCATGGTAGGTGACCAAAATAAGGTATGTGACACGGTACAACATGAAATTTTATGGGATATAATGAAACAATACAATATAAGTGAGAATATACAAAATATATTTATTACAGAGTGTGAAGAGAGTAAAGTGAAAATTTTAGTAAATGGGTAGTTAAATTAAAAATGGACACAAAAAGGCATATAAGACACAAGTTGTGTACGCTGCTAGTTGCTCCTCTGACACTGTGTGGCTCAATGTAAATTCTTTTGGCATCTGGAATTGCCACCTTATGTTGGCTTCATTGCTTTTGATAGCAGTGGTGGTCTTAGCACAAATCTTAATTGCTGGGATCTTAGCACCAGTGTTGGCTCCAGCTGTGGCATTTGTCCTGATCTTCCCTACAAGTTTTTCAGTGTTGAGTCAAGACAGCAAGCACCTTTCCTCTGGTTCCTCTCAATGCCTTATGTCCCAGACTTTAAGCTGGCACTTATTAGGGTGGTATGGCCAATTTTAAGTCCTTGGTCTTGTACCCTGTCCCACAACAGCCCCATACCACTGTACCTGCTTCAGAAAGGATACTCTTCTCCTCTTTGGACTCCCCATAATTGAAGAATTGAGAGAACACTTTGACCCAGCTCTGGAGTGCTTTGTGGCAGATGACAGTTATGATACTAGCTCATGTATCCTTCTGGATGTCCACAAGCTTGAGGGGTATTTAGAATTGGTGTGCCTCTGGGAGATTAAGAAATGGCCCACTCACCCAGTATTCTTCCTTAAGATCTGTAGATCTTTTGAACAGTCTTCCTTGACTGGTAACTCCATTAGTTATATTAAAGGATGTCATCAAAGCAGTTTGGGGAAAAACCCCGTACAGTGGCCTTAGTCTGGGAGCAGGCCAACTGCATGCTTTGAACCCAAAGAAAATAGTGCGTTTAGTCTGAGCATCCTGTCTCAGCTGCAACCTTTTGAAAGGTTCCACCTAGCCCCACAGTTAAGCTGTCCATTTCCAGAATAAGTATTTCAGTCTATGAAATGGGGTGCTTTTTACAGGGATTTTTCATTGTGATGCATAATAAATTCATAACCCTAGTTTACAGGCTGTCGGACATAAAAATTTACAGCTGTAGTTTAACATTGAGATGTCAATCTGTAAATTTTGATTTGGGTCCAGTGAGGATACAATTAGATTACTTAGACATTGGTGATATTTTGGAATAAATTACCATGTCATATTAGAGACGGTATGAACTTGGAATCCTTTGAGAGAGAACTGGATTCTTGGACTGTTGTCAAAGTGCTCAATCCAGAAATCCTGGAATCAGTCTTACTTGACTGCCATATGGCCAGAACACTAATGTACAGCTTATGATCTATGAATTTGAGTGTAAAATTGTGAAAGAAGTGAACCATGCATTTAAATATTTGCCATATGATTCCATGAGAGATGATGACAGTGGCTGACATCTAGGAAAGGAGTTTTATGTCCATTCAAATTCTTTCCGGAGGCTCAGATTGTATGACTAGAGCCATGGGATCCAGTATTTCTGTACACTGGCACAGACGGATTAATCTCATTGACTTTGCTAAGGATAATCATGGATTCATCACTTCCAAGATTCCCTTAATTTTTGGTCCTGAAGTCAGCAGACCTAGAAGACATTGAAAAGAGGCAAGGTCCTTACAGCTGCAGGCAAGAAATTTCAGATGCCTCAGTGCTCCTTCTCAGGATCATTGAGGAGGCACTACCAGATGTGTACTGGTGCAGTGCACATCCTAAAGCCAGCTTCAAGCTAGGATGAAATCTGAGCAAGGCATCTTGCAACATAGTCATGGGACTAAAGGCAACATTCTCTTTACCATTGAACTGCTAAGAAGTACTTCATATTATAGAGTTTCTGCTTTCCAAGCAGACTGCAGATACTTTTTCCTCAGGTAGATGCTAAATGCTGGAGGTATGATGGAAAAGAAAAAGGCAACTGGGAACATGTTTTCGGGAGTTTAATAGATTTGCATATTTAAAAAAATCTTTACAGCATACTTTGTCAAAAATACTTGGGGAGAAAAGGGCTGTAACAAAAGAAATGAGACTCTTGAGCTGGGGCAATTTGAATTGCCTAGACGTAATAAGGCCTTAAGTATAATTCTGTTTTCTGCCAAAAAAGCAGTTACTAGAAAATGGAAATCAAAATCTCAATCAGCTGTATTTGAAGCATTAAATGTTGTGAAAAAGATTAAAGAACTGGAAGGGGGATCTTCAGAAAAGGGAAGGGGCAAATTAGAAATAAATGGAATTTGTGGGAACAATACATGCAGAATATTGAAGAGGAGGATTGAGGTTTAAGGGAAGGCAGGAATTGAGTGATTTAACTAATGTTGGACTGACATACACGTTACGAAATTGAAAGAGTATGTTAATGTTTGCTTTCTTTTATTAATTTATGTACCTGCCTTAAGTGATTTTTTATTAAAGGTACTAAAAAAAGCTCATTCATCTAGAATAGTTGCTACTTCCACAGCCTTAAAAAGAGATAAGTAGGGACAGTGCTGGATAAATGTGCAGTCACCTGGTGAATCTACTCGCAATGTATTTGCAGGGTACTGTATGGTGGACCTAATGCTCCTGGTCCATGTCTTTCTTTGGGGCCACTTCTACTAGGGGTTTGCTCATATAGGGAGGGTTATCCAATAGAATTGGCTTGGAAGTCAGCCCTACTGTTACAGAGGATGAGACAACCTGTTATCAGATAGAAAATGTACATACTTACCATAACATAAGGTCTGTAAGAACAGGTTCATCCTCATTAGCATATCCCCCACCTGCCTACAATTCTAGCATAGATGATTTTGAGTCTCTCTTTCTTGTATTCTAAGTTATAGACTCCTTTACTTGTAGTATTGAATATGTGGAGATGTTTACATAGCTAGGTTGTATATGGTTTTCCAGATTGTCAATGGATCTACCTTAAAATACTGACTTTCAGACTGTCAAAAGGTATAACATCAAGCTTGCTTGATCAAAGGAGCACAATTTTGAAAGTTGAAAAAGCCAAATGTTGGATTATCTCTCAGTGCATTTGGGTGGTTGCATGAGATCGCAGTGTAGCAAAGATTGGGGTTTTGCCAATTCTCATGTGTAGTGCGATCTCTGGAGTGGTATACATAATTTGCAGGTGGTATGGGGAATAGGAGGAGCCCCCCCTTGCAAAAGATGTAATCATTCAGTGTTCGTGTTCAACTTTTTGAGCTTTTGATTAAACCCGTTCAGTGTTATGACTGCTGATCTTTCAAAAGTCAAGATTCTAACATGGTAAGAACCTGTGTGTCATTAATGCCAATGGCTAATAATAGATTGGCTTTCTTCTGGACAGCTGCTTTTGAGTACAGCATTCTGAGGCCTAATAGGTATTTCATGGTGAGAGGAATCTTGGAAGCTTTTCTCAACAGCATCCTTGAACCCAATGAAGTTCTCCAAAAGAAAATCACTCTTGTGCTTCACTCCTCTTAGTGTGACAAATCCTGAAACACCATGCTTTGCCATGACTACAGGTAAGGTTCTAAGAGGAGCATGTAGTAGACATAGGCTGATGATTATCATTTTTAGTGCTATCCCTGTTAATATCAAAGTAATTAAGAAAAACTGGAAATGTAATTTTGATAAAGCTCTATAAAGCATTTTGTGACAAACCCCTATTAATATGTAGAAGAGGCAGGAATATTAAGAGATCACCTGGATCATAATTCCCTCCTGCCCATTCCTATTATACCTCTGGCTGGAACATTTTCCTATGAAATCAGTGCCCAATGCCCGTGTATTAGTAAGGATCACTTAATTTGTCCTAGTAATGGTAAGACAGTAATACTGGGTCACACTGAAAAGCAGATTGCCTGTCCTGTTTGCGGCACAGTGTTTGCAGTATGAATATTTTTATGTTGGCAATACACAGTCGCAATTGGTATACAGACTTTGTGACATTTTCTGTATAATCTGGATGAACTGAGGAAAAACACCTTGTTTAACACTGTTTCCATTGCTTATTTATTTCAACAAGTCCAAAGCATTTGGACTCCATTTTGTGTCCAAGGAAGTAAAAGAGATTGCTGAACTTATCTTACTATTTAAATCAGATTTGTTTGTTTTCTGTCTTGTATTTTACTTTGTGGTACAGCAGTAGCGCTGTTGCCTCACAGCAAGAGGTTCGCCGGTTTGATTCTCAGCTTGAGTACCTTCTGTGCAGAGTGTGCATGTCCTCTCGGTGCTCCGGTTTCCTCCCATGCTACAAAAATATGCATCTGTAGCTTTTCTCCCCAAGCCTCTGCTAAAAATTGGCTTTGTTCCAAGTCGCACTTTCCCAGTAAACAAATGTTAAATAAAAATAAATCTGTAGTTTTGGATAGTAATTGAAGACATTTTACTGTTGCACCTCTTTTTTTCTCCCTAAGTGGGTTCAGCGCTATACCTGTATATTTAAATCAATTTTGAGTGGGTTCTGTCATTTTTCTGCATTTCTGCAGTTTGCATTGTTGTTTTTCTGTGCTTCTAAGTGGATTAATCAGCATTTCTGCATCTAAGTGCTATGCTTTAGTCACTTTACATACTTGGAGTAGACAGACAGTCTTGGCCAACTGTTTGAGTTGTGTAGAGCATGTGGTCATTAAACCGAATAAGAGTAGGAGAGAGTTTCTACAGTTCTTTAAAGATGCATGTTATTGGCTACAACTTTAGCTGTTTCCAGACTTCAACTGTTTCACACCTGACAACATCCCAGGACACCTCCTTAACAGTATGAAATATGAATTATCAGACCCTCTAGAAGAATTATTCAGTCACAGTTTCCAAACAGACTTTGTGCCAAGTAAATTGAGGACTGAACTGTTATCCCTTTGCACAAGGGTGAGACATCTACTGACCTAGGAAACTACTGACCCATAAGCTTGACTAGGCTCATTTGTAATGCCGTGGAAGGAGTAATCGTGGCTATGATAGACAACACAGGAAACCTTCACATGTTGTATCCAGCCTATTTTGTTTTTTGTTTTGTTTTCATGGGCAGAGCATGCCTACGCAACCTGGATGATTTTCTCAAGAAGGTTGCAAAAGCAATGGATGAGGGTAAAATGGTGCATGCTTTCTACCTTGACTTAGCCAAAAAATTTGCCACAGTAACCCCCTTGGGCATTGTAGGCAAGCTATGTCACCTCTTGGATAGCCAGCTGGCTCAAACGATATGACACAAGAAGTCAGGATAAGTGAGTCTACCTCCTCTAAAAGGCCAATCACTAGCAGAGTCCCCCCCCCCCCCAGTGGTCAGTGCTGGACAGTGTACTACTCTGAAGTCAAGGCCAAGGTCAAAGGCCTCTAGCTTACCAAGTTCACACATGAATATGCACAGTCATAGAATTCCCCAAAATCACAAGCATTCTCCAAAAGGCCTGATGCAGACTAGTAACTGGTGCCAGAGTTCGTCTAAAAGTCACTGACGAAAAATGCATAATAGTATTTTTTGGAAAGATGACCATCCCTGGAAATGATTGCATTGATGATACTTTCCAAAGAGTTGATCCTGTAGTTGGGAATTTGTGAACGCTTAAAGTCAGACATTTGGCCTTTGACCGTCATGTGTCTGCTGTAGTAAGGAAGTCATTCTGTGTTGTGAAAACTCTAAGCAAGGGTATGACATCTAGGTCCCAAGATGTCATTGTTTCATTGTACTGAGCTCGCAACAGACCAGTTATTGAGTATAGTATTCCCTTCAGTATGTACCTTGTGAAGGCTGCCAGCCTAGCCAGATAGAATTTTGGAGATAATTCTGTCATCTGTAAATATTAATGTAACAACAGTACACTCTGCTGGCAGAAAGCTGACCAAGTAAAGCATGTTGTGACCCTTGGATCTAAAATCGGCTCCAGCCAGTCTAGATGAAGACATTCTTTCTATTGTTTTAACTAAGAGTTAAATTGCTAGATTTAAACATGCAAATGTATTTTTATTGCTCTGCTTCCTGACCAGCTGCAAGATAACACAAGAAGATGTTAAGAATTTAAATGTAGTTTCTGTTAGCCTGGGAACTCAGAGAAGTTTAAAGAATGATGTAATGGTAACCAGGAATGTGATTTAAAAAACAGAGAAAATCAGAGATTATTAAGCATTTTTGTCTTGACCATCCAACTCATCAGCACTCTGCTTGTTCTCTATGTAAGTTTATCTTAGACTTGTGTTTTCTCTTAGAAATAGCTAGAAACTAGAAAGATTAGACCAAATGTTTTTCTGTGATGTCAGAACTGTACTACTGAATTATTTTAAGTATTTTTCTGTGGTCTATGAACTCTTGACTAGCACTGTGTAGTAAGAAGTATTGTCTTGTGTTTTTATTATTTATTACTAAATATTTTAAAACCTTTCAACTGTGGCTGTTTTGTGTAGAGATAAGTTAAGCTGTAAGAGTACATTGCATGTATATAAGGCTCCTGTACCAAGTCACTCTAATAAGCCTTGACTATTTAGTTATACTACCAATTGGATAATAATATTGCACAGTAATAATTGGACACCCTTTTAAGGGCCTTTGAGTAGCTGATAAATATTATCTGGGTGGTGGCAGTGATTTCTTCCGTATAGTCTGGGTAAAAGGGGCACAGCTGGAGAACCTGTGCCAGCCTTCCCCAGAAGTGTCTGTGTGGTTGTATAAACCTTTATTTCAAAGTGTGTGTGTGTGTGTCAGCTACTTGGGCAGGGACACAAAGCACTGGTTGGACAGAGAAGGTGCTGGAAATTTTAGCTTGTCCAGCTGGCTGAGATCTGGACCCTATAGCTGTGCCAGTGGGGAGTCTTATTGGAGACCTGGAGAGCAAGGGAGCGACCAGCCCCGGACTGACTGACTGATCTCTGTGTGCTGTTAAGGGAAATTGCACTTTACTGTGTGTATTTGTTATCTTTCCTCCTATATGAGATGCCCCTCACTGGTGTTAGTGGTGAGGATTGAGGCTCCTTGATTGCTGGACCAGGGCAAGGGTGTCACATATTAATTGTTTGACAGTGATGGGATATCCACATCACATATTAAGTGGTGGCAAATACTAATTGGTTTGTAGTGGTGTGGGTAGAGTGAATTCCTGTAGCTTCTGTAAATTGAGCTCTGAAGTTGTTTTGTACTGTAAATCAGCCACGCGGTGAATATCAGATCACAGTTGTTTTATTTCTTTTGTTAGCTTAGTTAGTCAGAGTGAGCAGGCAGCATGTCAGCAGAGGAAAGCTGACAAGGAGCCAGCTGGCTGAGATGTGCCAGGCTAGGGGACTGGTGTATGGAAACCTGATTAAGACGGACCTGATTGCAGCCTTGGGTACAGCTGCATCAGAAAACAACCGGGAGGACAATCAGACTGGCACTGGAAATATAATACCCTCAGAGAATGGACAGCTCAACCTTTCTGCACTGGACTTAAAAATCCATCTGGAGCTAAAGAGACTTGAGTTGGAGGCCAGGAGTGTGGAATTAGAAGCAGCTGAGAGACTGAGGCGTCTAGAGAGTGAGGATAATGAGAAACTGCTACGCCTAGAAGCTGAGGAAAAGGAGATTCTGACTCTTCGCCAGAATCATGGAGGTAATGGAGAATGGAATAACTGGACCCCAGAAGCACAATAGGTCAGTAAATTTCTTCCGCAGTTTAAAGAGCGGGATAATTTTGATAGTTTCATTCATATGTTTGAGAGGGTATGCAAACAGTATGGGGTTGACCAAAGACTCTGGGCACGGTTCCTGACCCCCTTACTCCATGGTAAAGCTGTAAGTGTTCTGTCAAAAATGTCTGACGTTGCATGTTTTAATTATACTGCTGTTAAAAAGCATTTGTTAGAATTGTTTAAAATAACACCTGAAACGTATAGGAAAAAGTTTTGTGAGCATAGATGCAAGACAGATGAAAGTGTGTGTGAATATGTTGCTGAACTGGGCACTTATTTCCATAGGTGGGTGAGTGGATGTCAGGTCACCACTTTTGAAGGGCTGGCAGACCTTTTGGTGAGGGAACAAGCCCTTAGCACTTTGCCTGAGGACATGAGGATCTGGTTAGCTGATAGATAATCTGCTACTTCAGATGAGTTGGGGAAGAAGGGAGACCTATACCTGGCAAGCAGGGCAGTCCTGCACAGGAAAGGGGCCCCCAGTACTGTTCATGGGTCTAAAGGAACCCATGGTGGGCAGCACAGACTGCCCCAACAGAATCTGCCAGTAGCAGAGGAAGCCACTAGTCCAGGTACACATCCAGGAGCTAGGGTTAAATGTTTTGAATGCAACCAGTGGGGCCATGTGGCATGCAGATATCCACAAAGGCAAGGTGGGGAACAAAAGGTGACGGAGCCAGTAAGTGGGAAAGATAAAATGCCAATAGTAGGTTGCCTTGAGACAACAGGGGTACTGAGCTACCATCCTGCAGATGTCCTGATAGGGAAGGATTTGGATGAGGCAGTACCATGTGCTTATGCTGTTACACGCAGTCATTCTAGGAGACAAGCATGTGGGTCTGGTAGCCTGGGGAAGACCCAGACAGACTGCATACTTGCAGCCAGGAATGGTGAGGTGGTTACTTCAGGAAGGGAGCTACTCTGTAGCAGTGAGACTGAATGTGAGCCACAGCTGCTTGTGGGTACTGATGGGTCCCTTGGACAGAGTGACTGCAAAGATAGAAGTGAGTAGTAGTACCTAGGCTGACAATGAGGCACCACTGTCAGAGGATGCCAGACTTCCTGTGGAAGGGGAGCTGGGAAGGGTTACAAGGAGAGAGTTGAGACAGGCTCAGCTCTCAGACCCTATATTGCAAGGCCTGAGACAGGTAGCTAGGGAGGCACCTGATTCACATGAGAAGGGGGAATCTGTATACTGGGACAAGGGTTACTATACAGAGAGTGAACCCCTGAGGGATGACTAGAAGGTGAGAGAGTGCAGCAGTTAGTAGTGCCTAGAGCCTACCATCTGGCACTTCTAGCCATAGCTTATGATATTCCTTTTACAGGTCATACAGGCATAAAACGTACAAAGAGGCATATTATGCACAACTTCTGTTGGCCTGGAATTTCCAGAGATGTAACAGGGTACTGCAGGACCTGTGAGCAGTGCCAAAAGGTAGGCAAGGCAGGAGACAAGGGGAGAACTCTTTTGATGCCTTTGCCTGTGATTGAGAAGCCATTTCACAGGGTAGCTCTGGATATTGTGGGTCCTCTGAGTACCCCAAGATCCACAGGGAAAAAGTATATCCTAGTGGTAGTGGATTATGCTAAACTATACCCTGAGGCAGTGGTGTTTTCCTCCATTGAGGCAGAGAAGGTGGCAAATGCTTTGTTAGAGATTTTTAGCAGGGTAGGTTTCCCAAAAAAAAATACTGACTGACAGAGGTGCCAGTTTCATATCAGACCTGCTGGCTTGTCTGTGGAAGTCCTGTGGGGTGAAGCACATGAAGACCACCCCCTACCATCTCCCCAGACTAATGGTTTTGTTGAGAGGTTAAACTCTACAATCAAGTCCATGCTACAGGCATTTGCAGATCAGTTTAAGAGGGGGTGGGACAAATATTTGCCCCATCTGTTTGCTTACAGAGAAATTCCCCAGGAATCCACAGGTTTTTCACCCTTTGAGTTGCTGTATGGGCATAGGGTGAGGGACCTCTAGATTGAATTCGAGATGAGTGGGAAGGCGAGTCTGAGTCTCACAAGGAGTCTGTTATGGCATACGTCCTAAACCTCAGGACAAGGCTCAGGGAACTCATGGCCTTGGCCCAGGAGAACCTGGCAGAAACCCAACAATAGAAAAAGGTGTGGTATGACAGGAATGCTTGAGCTAGAGAGTATGCTGTGGGCAGCAGGTAATGGTTCTCATTCCTGTCAGATACAACAAGCTGCAAGGAGCTTGGGAGGGACCCTACAAGGTGGTAAGAAAGGTAAGTGATGTTAAGTACATGGTGGAACTGCTAGGCAGAAGGCAGGGGCACAAATTGTACCATGTTAACATGATGAAACCTTACCATAATAGGGAGGGCCTTGTGCTGTGCATTTGCAGTGGATTGCAGGAGGAGTCTGAGGGAGATCTGGGGATTGATCTCCTCGGTGAGGCTCGGGCTGACACCTCAGTGGAAGGTGTAGCAATGTCCCAGTAGCTATCTCCTACCCAAGTTCGAGAAATCCGAGCAATGTTGCAGGAATTTGGGGACATATTCACTGGGAAACCAGGATGCACCCGCATGGGGCAGCACCAGGTGGATACAGGACCCCAAAGGCCTATTAGGCAGGCCTTTTATAGAGTGCTTGAGAGAGTCAAACAGACTCTGAGGGAGGAGGTATAGGAGATATTGGAACTAGGGGTGATTCAAGAGTCCACCAGTCCCTGGGCCTCCCCAATCGTGCTGGTGTCAAAGAAGGATGGCAGCACCAGGTTGTGTGTGGACTACAGGAAATTAAATGGTCACACAGAGTCAGATGCTTACCCCATGCCTAAGACAGATGAGGCCGTAGAGCAGCTGGGTGGGGCTAAGAATCTTACAACCATTGATCTTGCCAAGGGTTACTGGCAGTTGCCCTTGACTTCCAGTGCTAGCGAGAAGTCAGCCTTTGTGACTCCTTTTGGCTCGTATGAGTTCACAAGGATGCCCTTTGGGGTGAAGAATGCCCCAGCGACTGTCCAGAGGCTGGTAGATAGTATCCGAGCAGGAGGGTTTGCCCTTGCTTACCTAGATGATATTGCCATCTACAGCCATTCCTGGCAAGAGCACCTTCAACATGTCAGGGAGGTGCTCGGCAGACTACAGAGGGCAGGGTTGACCATTAAGCTGAGAAAATGTCAGGTGGGTATGGCAGAGGTCTCCTACCTAGGACATAGAGTGGGGAGTGGTAAGATAAGGCCAGAACCTGCCAAAGCGGAAGCCATTCAGGCATGGTCTGCACCTGTTACCAAAAAGCAGGTGAGGGCATTTTTAGGGACAGCAGGGTACTATAGAAAGTTCGTCCCCAGTTATAGCACCATAGCTGCTCCCCTCACAGACCTTACAAGGAAGAACAGAGCCAGCCAGCAAAAGGCCAAGTTGCTAAGATGGAGCCTGGGGTTGCAAGCATATGATGTGTCGGTGCAGCACTGCAGTGGGATTAGCAATGCCAATGCAGATGGGCTCTCAAGACAGGGAACAGGGTAAGGGATATTCAGATAGACCTAACCCTCTCAAGCAGTGTTTCTCAAGGGTCACTTGAAAAACTAGCTTGAGTTCTCCAAGGGGGAGAAATGTGAAGGCTGCCAGCCTAGCCAGATAAAATTTTGGAGATAATTCTGTCATCTGTAAATATCAATGTAACAACAGTACACTCTGCTGGCAGAAAGCTGACCAAGTAAAGCATGTTGTGACCCTTTGATTTAAAGTTGGCTCCAGGTGGTCTAGATGTAGACATTCTTTCTGTTGCTTTAATCAAGAGTTAAATTGCTAGGTTTAAGCATGCAAATGTATTTTTATTGCTCTGCTTCCTGACCAGCTGCAAGATAACACAAGGATATATTAATAATGTAAATGTAGTTTCTATTAGCCTGGGAACCCAGGAAAGTGTAAAGAATTATGTAATGGGAACCAGGAATGTGATTTTAAAAACAGAGAGAATCAGAGATTAAGCATTTTTGTCTTGACCAGCAAACTCATCAGCACTCTGCCTGTTCTATATGTAAGTATCTTATACTTGTGTTTTCTCTTAGAAATAGCTAGAAACTAGAAGGATTAGACTTGTGTTTCTTCTGTAATATCAGAACTGTCCTACTGAATTATTTTAAGTATTTCTCTGTGATTTCTGAACTCTTGACTAGCACTGTGTAGTAAGAAGTATTGTCTTGTGTTTTTGTTATTAAATATCTTAAAATCTTTCAGCTGTGGCTGTTTTTGTGTAGAGATAAGTTAAGCTCTAAGAGTACATTGCATGTATATAAGGATCCTGTACCAAGTCACTCTAATAAGCCTTGACTGTTTAGTTATACTACCAATTGGATAATAATATTGCACAGTAATAATTGGACACCCATTTAAGGGTCTTTGAGTAGCTGATAAATATTATCTGGGTGGTGGCAGTGATTTCTACTGTATAGTATAGTTTGGGTAAAAGGAGCACAGCTGGAGAACCTGTGCCAGCCTTCCCCAGAAGTGTCTGTGTGGTTGTATAAACTCTTATCTTAAAGTATGTGTGTGTCAGCTGCTTGGGCAGGGACATGAAGCACTGGTTGAACAGAGACGGTGCTGGAGATTTTAGCTTTCATAGCTGGCTGAGATCTGGGCCCTGTAGCTGTGCCAGTGGGAAGTTTTACTGGGACCTGGAGAGCAAGGGAGCAACCAGCCCCACTGTGATTGACTGAACTCTTTGTGCCCTTAAGGGAAATTGCACTTTACTCAGTGTATTTGTTATCCTTTCCTCCTATATGAGACGCCGCTCACTGGTGTTAGTGGTGAGGATTGAGGCTCCTTGATTGCTGGACCAGGGCACCAGTGTCACATGCCTCACCAGGCATATGCAACAAATTGAGGTTCCTCAGAAAAAGAGGTTGTGGTGTAGAAAATGTGTCCTACACAGACCACCTTAAAGCTTTTATCCTTGTACTTGGTGTCCTGCAGACTGCTGAGGGGCTAGCTATGCTTGGCATTCAAAGTAGCCACTGATCTCGTCCATGTGGACCTGTTTCACATCCATAAAATATCAGAAACACCTGATGTAGGAACCTGAACCTCATCTGCAGCATAAATAAGGACATGTTGGAGGGACCAGTAAGTGGTTCAGAGACCACCCCTTTTTTGGAACAAGCTTCCCATCCATGTGAAGCAGAGTTCGTTCCTACACTTATTCAAGCACAACTTGGACCAGTGGATGGGTAATCAAAAATTTTCTCCTGGTCTGCCACTTCTGTCTCTCTTTGAAAGAGGAAGCTTGTAGAAAATGGGCTACTTGTACCGCAGTTATACTCCTATAAAATGAGTGGTGTTATAACCTGTCAGATGCAGTTGGGAAGCATAGCTGAGCTTAAAAATTACCTTTTTTGTCATTATCGTAGCAATCC
Source organism: Protopterus annectens (assembly GCF_019279795.1). Lineage (NCBI taxonomy): Eukaryota > Metazoa > Chordata > Ceratodontiformes > Protopteridae > Protopterus > Protopterus annectens. The sequence continues at coordinate 821,665,716 of NC_056734.1, read as the reverse complement.
CCTATGAATCAGTAAGTCTGCTTTCATGTTTTGTAAGTAGTGCTTCAAAACCCACTTTGAGGAGAGTCAAGTTCAGCTTTAAAAAAAGTTGAACTCTGCTGACAAATTAGATTTGACACTTGCCATCATGGCTGGCTAAATAAAAGTACCTCTTCAGAAACTCTGTAGTGCAGGTCTTTACTGTATCAGATGTTTTTGTAATTTAACTGTCTGTACCTCCATAGGGTGATGCTAGAAGCAGACTCAAGGTTTTTCATTCAGTGGGTAATAAGGTATAAGGGACATCAACCCATGAGGCTGCTTAAAGCAACTGACCTTACTTTCTGCTTGATTGGTATTTGATCTATTTCTGTAATAATTTTTAACTAGACTAGTTAGGCAGAATCAGAAGTGCTGTACATCTACTAGTCATTGGCGTAGAAGGTGCTTTTGGCTTTCTGAAATTCTATTACTATACATTTTTTTCTTTTTTTTCTGGTCATATAAGTATTTCATGAGGAGTTATTTTGTTTTTCATGCTTTGTTTGTTTTTTTTTTGTATTCATATTGTATTCTTTAGATGCCAAAATGTTTTTAGTATTTAAGGAAAAAAGTTGATTTTCAGGTTCACTTTGAATTGGGATTGATTTTAATTTTCAAGTTTTCTCTCATTTTTCTTCAATGATGTCACTTTGTCCCATATCATCTGGACTCGCATCAGCTTGCTTTTATTGTAAGTGCAGAGGTAGCTTTGTAACTCTCAACGTGGCCTACTGAGGCAGCTTAATTTTTTTTGCCTAGATCCACTAAGGTTATTCTCCTTAACCTGCCTTAGAATTCCTATAATCTCTTTCTATATGATGGGATAGTTCTGTGAATCATGACTGGTCTACTCAGCCTGTTGTGGCAGTGTGTTGTTTTTTTTTTTTAATAAAAGCGGAAAGCCACCAACCGGAATCAAGTGGAAATTTTATTACAATGAAACGTACTTCGAACACACAAACTTTAAAACAAAAATAACCAAATGTATATGTAAATATATATGTAAGCGCTTTCATTTAAATAATTTTAAACTTCATCAGACAATCTGTTAAAATACATCACTTCCTTTTATAACTTTTCTTCACTTCAAAAAAACTCCACATGACTCATAAAACACACGCATGCCTAATCCTACTATTTTGACTGTTTGAAAAAATCTAACTTCCCCCATGTTAATGTTACTACAAAATGGAATTTTATGTGAATATCTAAATTTATATTAGTTAGAAAATATATGTATAGAGCAAAACAATGTATATTATGTTCAATTGTGAAATATTAAATAGAAATGGTTATAATAAATACGTCAGTAATATTATTATTAAAAATTAATATACAGAAATTATTTAGAATGGTGTCAGCCTTTCTGGAATTATAAAAATAATCAATTTAAATTACCAATATCAATCTAATAAATGCTTATATAATATTTTAACTATTCAATATTTATTTATTATAAATTTTTTTTTAATTTAAATATTAAAATAAAATATATAAAACTTATATTATTTTAAAATTCCTTGATAAATAATTTGTATTCATAAAAAAGTGTCAATTTAATGTCTATTAACATATTTATTGTTATTAATATAAAATATCTCAAATTAATAATCAAAATACGCCATTTACTCTTTAATTTTCTTTCTATTTAATGCCATTAATTTTAATATTGGCGCTGTTGTACTACTTTTATTTATTCCTGGCCATGTATCTGCTTGTAATTTAATTTCCCATTTTAATCCTTTTTGTTCAAGAATTAAACCCCAGGGACTTCTGTCTTCTATTTCAACATGATCTATAACTGTAAAATAAAACTGATGATTATTATGTTCATTAATATGTTTAGCTAGAGCATTGTTTACTTTATTTTTCTGTATAGAATATTCATGTTCATAAATCCTTTGAGATAGAGCTATCTCTGTCTTTCCTATGTAAAATATAGGACAAGGATCACACATAGCTGCATATACTACAGCTTTTGATTTACAGTTATATTTATTTTTTAAAAAATATTTTTATTCTTTAAATAGAAGAATTGCCTTACTTTTATTTTGTGACACCAATTACAAGCTCCACACTTTTTCATACCATTTGTTATGTTATTATTTTTTATATTTTGAGTATTTGATATTAATAATTCTTTAAAACTTCTCCCTTTTCTATATACAATTTTAGGGAAACTATCTATACATTTTTACATTGAGAATCACTCATTAATATCGCCCAATTATTTACAAAATATTCCCTTAATATTTGATATTCTTGCGAAAAAGTAATTATTAATGCTTTTGTAAATTAATTTTTATTTTCATCATTTAACCTTAAATTTTCATTAGATGTGGTATTTATTATAATCTCTTCATTAATAGTAACTATCATATTTTGATCTTCATTATTTATATTATTAATATTAATATTTTGCGCTTTCAAAATGGGAAAAAAATGGCCGCTTAATCTTTTTTGTGTTACTTCTGTTATTAAATTATCTACTAGAGCTGGTGGGTAATTTTTATTTAAAAACATACTTCTTAAAAAATTACATTCTATTTGAAATTGTTCAAAGTTAGTAACCATATGCGCCGCTCTAACAAGCTGACCTTTTATTACTGATTTTTTCTGATGTTCTGGATGTGCACTACTGTAATGAAGAAAACTATTAGAATATGATTCTTTTCTATGAATTACTGAAATATGTTTCATTTTCATAATCTTTAATAAGATTTATATCTAAATAATTAATATTATGATCACTTATATTCCATGTGAATTTAAAAAATGTAGTAGTTTCATTAATATAAGTTAAAAATTCATTTAAAATATCGTTATTACAATTCCAAATAAGGCTGATACCATCCTGAAAGCAATAAGATTTAATAAATGAATGATATTATTGAAAATAATTTTTTCTCCCAAAATGCCATCACTAAATTAGCATAAGTACCTCCACACGGTGAACCCATTGCAATACCTTTTTTCTGTAAATAATATTTTTTATCAAATGTAATATAATTATTATTTTAAATTAATTCTAAAAGTTCAGTAATACGATTGGTTAATTCATGATTAATACAATGTTGAATTAATACTTCATTAACCCATTCTAGACCTATATTTTGGGGGATTACCGTGTAGAGGTCACATACGCCTATAGTTACTAAGATGTCATGTTTATTGAATTCTATTTCATTCATGTGTTTTAAAAATGTCCATGAATCGTTACATATATATTTTTCATTTTTAACAATCTTTTTTAACTCGTAATCGACATATTTAGCACATGCTGAAGTAATAGAATCCCTTCCATCTACTAATGGACGCATGGGAGGATCTAATAAATCTGTGCATTTTTGGGTCTCCAAAAAAAATAGGAATTCTAGGTGTTATGATATTCACATAATTATATAAATCTATATCAATTCGTCTTTCTAAAAACATGTCATTTATTTGTGTATATATTTTCTTATATGCCAAATTTAATTCATTTAATGATATTTGTTCATATGTATCATTTTGTAAAATTAACAAGTTTTTGATTATACAATTCATTACTCATAATAACAGCCCCTCCTCCTTTATCTGGCTTCATAATTTAATTTTTTCTTTTTGTAAAGCCTTTAAAATATTTTGTTCTTTTTTTACTTAAATTTGAGGGATAATCAATCGCTTTATTCCATTTATCCAAGTTTTTTAACTGATATTCACACATTTTTTCATACAGTAATAATTTGGGGTGTAAAGGCGGGTTAAAAGTACTACAGATGTTAAACATACGAGACTCACTGTAAATGGTATCATGATAAATTAAAGAAAAATTTATTTTTCTTAAAACAATTTCATGTCAGTCATTACTGTTTTAAAATCAAATGATTTAGAATGAACAAAGGTATAACCTTTAGATAACAGATTTGCCACATCTTGATTAACTTCAATATTAGAAAAATTTAAAACTTTAAAATCTCCACCATTATTAACAGTGATATGCTTAAAATCATTCTCAATTAATTCATTATGACACATTTGCAAGTCAAATTGATCATTGCCGCCATGTAAATCCAATAAGGAATTATTATCTAAGTTCTCCATTGTTTGTCCTTGGGCCCGGCCCCTTGAAACCCTGCTGTCTGATAGTTAGAAAAGGGGGTTTTACTTTTAAGTCTTTCAGAACGTCTCAGTTCTGGAAATTCTTTGTTGTATACCAAGTCATTATTTTGTCCAATGTCACTGATCTTGTAACTCATTGTTCGATTTGTTGTTGTTATAAACATAAGGTTTGTTTCTTCTTTGCCCTCCTGGGGGCCTAGGATAAGCTAATCCATTAGCATACTGATTAATATCTCTCTCTAATTTATACATTTTTCCATTCTTTAATTTAGTAATTTGTTCGAAGTGATGTATTTTAACGGATTGTCTGATGAAGTTTAAAATTATTTAAACAAAAGCGCTCAACATATATATTTACATATACATTTGGTTATTTTTGTTTTAAAGTTTGTGTGTTCGAAGTACGTTTCGTTGTAATAAATTTTCCACTTGATTCCGGTTGGTGGCTTTTCACTTTTATTGCTTTATCAGTTTGTTTGTTTTGGAAAAGAAATGTCGTTGGTTGTTTTTTTGACTGACTAATCTCTTCCACTTTTAAATCCCATTGACTAGCCACTTCTCATTTCCTCAGGCTGCCCTTCCGTAAGATAACTTGGTTATTCCATTGTTTAGCTATACCCAAGTGGGGGATTGTGTCAAAAGCCTTGGCCTAGTTGAGATATGTGTTGTCCTGTTTTACCTTAATACATTGCTTTGATGACCTTTTCAAAGAAGTCCACCAGGTTGAGTAAGTATGACTTGCATTGCCCAATCCAAACTGAGACACATCTAGTGTTTGGAAGTTCCCTATGTCCTTACTGATTTGTTCCATGATGAGTCTTTGCATATGAAGCTGATCAGACTTGTGGGCCTGTAATTCCTTGAGTCAGTGGAAGGTCCTTTCTTATGCAGGGGAATGACTGTAAATGTTCCTCATTCACTTAGTACAAAACCTTTGTGGAGGCTGAGGTTGAACAGCATTGTTAGAGAGGTGGCTAAGTCATGCTTCATTTTATTTAAGATGCATCCAGTGATATTGTCAAGACCCACCATTTCAGTAGTATTAGCATACGATAACACTTTCAAGACTTGGTCTTGTGTGGTGGCTTGAGGCGAGTCTGTTTCAGGTATGTCTTGCAGGATGAATGGAGAGGAGAGAGGGGTGAGATTTGCACTGAATTTAATGGCCAGTAGATTAGTTATATCTTCAGCCTTAGTGTAGGTAACATTTTTCACAATCAGCTCAGCACCTTTGTGCATCATGCTTCTGAGATTGCAAACATAATTAAAAAAGGGCTAGTGATTGTCTTTGGATTGGATGTCTATTTTATCCTCGGACATGGCTTTGGTGGATTTTATTAAGCCCCTGAATTTATTTCAATGACAAGGGCTTTGTCATTCTGGGAATTAACTGTCCTTACTTTTGGTCAAAATTCTCTTCCTTTCATTGTTAAGCTTGTTGATATTCCAGCAAGGGGGTTGTTTTTGAAGTTTGCCCTGCACCTGTTCCTACAGGCGACAGCTACATCTATGCAGCTTTCCACATTATGGTATAGTGTGGGTGGTGTACATTTTTATGTATTCAGTGGAGTTAACTGGATTTGGTGCCAATTTTAAAGTTTGCCTGTGCATCACCTAGGTGTAGGTAGTTGTAGTAGCAAATTTTCTAAAGGTACCTTGGATGGAAGGGATCTCTGGTTTCATTTTTATTTCGAAGGAGACTGCATTATGGTCACACATAAGTTTTGAAGATGTGCAGGTCATGGTGCGAGATGCCTCCATATTAGGACAGGATCCGCAGTTTTGGTTCCTCTAGTGGACTATCTGAGTAATTGGTTCAGGGCATTTGTATTGGCAAAGTCCAGGAATTTCTGTGCTTGTGCACCAGTTGTCTAGTTTTTCCAGTCTGTAGTTAGGATAGTTTGGATAACTTAGGCAAATGGCATTGGGTTTAATACTGAATGGTTCCAGTTCATGTAGATGGTTAATGTGGCTTTCTTGGGTCACAGGAGTTCTGTAGCTAGCTACTATATGGCATGGGAACTTTCTGATGGCTAGTTGAACATGAAGATGCTCTAGTGCATCATGCTGCTTTACCAGCCTTGATACGAGTGTCTTTTGGTGATCTGATGAAGTCTGCTTTAGCAGAGAAGCACTTGCTTGGATCTGGTGGTGTATCTGATTTTCTTGCATCAAGAGGAATTGTTCTCACTTGCATATAAATAACCAGATAGTGTGTAACAATAGTGGTAAGTGCTATACCACACTGTTCTCAGGCACTGTAATGCTGCTGTGTTTTATTTTTCTTTGTGAAATGTCATGTGACAAAATAAATCCTGCCACATTTTCACATAATACTGTACAATCACACTAGGGATAATGTTTATTGATTATGAAATTGCGTACGTCAACAGGACCTCTCTTCGCTGCATATAAATCATTGTAAAAATAAGTCTGGAAACCACCATATTTAATTACTTGACACTATTCAAAGGCAGCTTAGTGGTGCTAGTAGGTCCAGTGATTAAAATGGAAGCCTTTCTCTCTGTCACTTACAAGCAAAGAAGTGGTGTAAGATTTTAACCCAGCCACTGAAGTGATCTTGCCTCCTCCTGTAAAACTAGGAATTTTGCCTTTTGCATTCTCCAGCTTGCTGCTCTTTTTCTCCTAGCTAAATTGTATACCATCTCTTATAATCTTTCTTTCTTTAAAATTTGGCAAACAGTATCCACAGGAAGTATTATTTGGCTGTGTTTCAGTGGTCAGACTTGTTTGCATTAACATTAATCAGAACTTTGGGATAAGAGCTTATGTAATGTGAGCCAAACAACTGATATCAACTCAAAGTAACAAGCCCTGGACTGGTTAACCAGGACATATTGCTGTGTGGCAGGGGATAAGGGGATGGCATGTAGCATGCTGTCTTGTTTCTGGTGCAATTTCTTTCTTTAAAAAGCTGTAGAGTAGTTATCTTTTAGTATGTTAGTTGTAGTAACAAAATGTTTTCCTGAAGTGTTGTGGACAGCAAAACCAAGTTATCTTATATCCAGATTGGTGGTGGTGGGAAGAGCACTGAAGAGAAAATGAGGGCAGGAATATTTAAAGTATAATAAGGATAGGAAATGTATACTGAATCTTTGGTCCTCAAGCTGGCTTCCTGTCTACCTAACTTGCTGATGGGGGACTGCTGTGGCCATTACAGGTACTTCTAATCACTTATTGCTTCCTTTTGCTCCTTCTGGTGTTACTTCTTGGAAACCCATCAAGGACTGTGAGATGGGCATGTTTTTTGTATCTTTTTGTCTGTGCACTTGGGACAAGGGAAAACCACACTTGTTGAGGAGAGAAGGAATGGTTTTGCATAATAGTCTTTCTCTGAAGAGCTTAATTCCTGGCAAGGGACTGTTCATCAGGTTGGTATTTCTTTAGGAAGCCAAAGGGAAACCTAACGATGAGCGCATTTTTCCTCCTCCTTTAGAACGTAGAGCAGACTGGGAATATTGGCTGGATTTTGCTAAAGGTTTATTATAAACCTTTCAGTCATTAAGTTTTCTTCCCAAAACATAAAAAGGAAAAGATTTTTCTCTCTCTCAGATTGTGATTCTCATTCTGAGAGACGGGAATCAGTCTTAAGACTGTTTAAATTCCTGCTGCACAGTGTACACAAGGCAATGCCCCATTCACACCTGGGTAGTTCAGATCACCTTGCCATTATGCTAATCCCTGCGTACGAACCACTGCTAAAAAGAAGCAAGCCATCTAAGAAACTAGTAAAGGTTTGGCCATTGGGTGTAGTCTCAGCACTACAGGACTGCTTCGAAAGCACAAACTGGGATGTGTTCAAGGAGGCAGCTACAGTAAACCACCAAGTAGACTTTAAGGAGTACACGGAGTCAGTGATGGCCTATAATCACAAAATGTTTGATGATGTCATAGTCACTAAAAGCATCACCACATGGGCAAACCAGAAGCCATGGCTGACAAGCAGGATATATGAGCTCCTGAAAGCAAGGAATGCGCATACAAAGCAAATAACAAAGATACACTCTGGGTCGCAAGAGCTAATAAGCTATAATGGACTACAGGCCTGTTTGTTCAAAATGTGACAGCAATATTGAATTCCTGAATGAGCTTGACTACTTCAGTTGGTTTGATGAGGTAAACAACATCATGTAAACTCCCCTTCAAATAAAATGAGGAAGTACTCTGCTTTAACCCAGTGGAAGTCTGGAGGATACTAAGCAGAGTCAATCCCAGAAAAGCAGCTAGCCCTGATAACATTCATGGGAGAGTGCTTGGAGACTTCTCTGCTCAACTGTTAACAGTACTTGTGGACATTTTCCACATATCTCTGTGCTAGGCGCAAGTACCAAGTTGCTTCAAGAATCCTGCTATACCCCTACCAAAGAAATCACAACCAGCCATCCTAAATGACTACCGTCCAGTTGTTGTAACCTTGACGGTGATAAAATGCTTTGAGCAGCTGATCAAGGACCACCTAGCTGCAAACCTACCAGCATCATTTGAGTTGCTTCAGTTTGCCTACAGGGCCATCTGCTCTACAACAGATGCCATCTCATTTGCCCTTCATGAATCCTTGGTACATCTTGACAACAAAAACTTATGTAAGGATGCTGTTCATTGATTTTTAGCTCCGCCTTTAATACGGTCATCCCTCAACACCTGATTGAGAAGCTTGTCCAGTTGGGCGTCAACACTGGATCCTGGACTTTACTCATTGATAGATCCCAAAAAATATACGTAGGCAACAACACCTCAAGGAACAACACTAAGTATGGGACTCCATCAGGGATGTGTCGTGAGCCCTCTGCTGTTTACGTTACTAACTCACGATTGCATTGCCAGATATAATTTGAGCAAGATCGTCAAGTTTGCAAATGACACTACTGCAATGGGGTCTTATCAGGAGTGTAGACCAGATTGCCTACAGAGATGAGGTGAATCACCTCATTGACTGGTACGATATTAATAACCTGGCCCTAAACGTGAGTAGGATCATAACAAGTTACTAGACCAGTAGCCTAGTAACTTGCTGTGATCCTATAAAACCATAAAGTTAGTAATGAACCTCAGAAAGAATCCAGGCTTACGTCACCAACTCATAATTAAAGGGGAAGCAGTAGAGAGTGTGAGGAGCACATCATTTCTGGGTGTATATGTTTCTGAGGACTTAGTATGGTTCACAAATACTAACCACATTGTAAAGAAAGCACATCAACACCTGCACTTCTTGCGGAAGCTGAGGAAAGCTAGTTTCCCTTCCTCTCTCCTCAAAACCTTCTATAGGGGTACCATTGAAAGTGCTTTGACTAATAATCTCAGTCTGGTTCATGAACTACAAAGCCTCTGACCGAAAGGCCCTACCGAAGGTGGTGAAGGCAGCGGAAAAGATCATTGGATCCTCACTTCCAGCTCTGTAGGCTGTATACAAAGCACAATGCATTGGCGGAGCCAGAAAAATAAGCAGAGACCACACAGACCCTGTGCATGGACTGTTCTCTTGCATATCTTCAGGAAGACAATACTGTAGTATGCATTGTAAGTCTTCCAGGTGTAGTAGGAGCTTCTTCCCCCATGCTATCAGACTGTTGAACTCTACAATATATCAATAGCTGGTGACTGGAACATTCAGTAGTACAGCTATGTTGTGCAATACCTACATCAAGCTGCTTTAAAAGTGCAGTCAGTAGTAAATAAACATTCCATACTATATACTTGTTTTGTTCAGTATATTCTGTGCAATAATTGCTTTTCCATGTGTAATATTAAGCAATTTTGATGAAGGCTTCTATAAGTGTTACTGAGGTATCTCAGATCTTGTCAGTCTTGTTTAGTATATGTATATGTTACTGTACTGTTATATGTCCTTGTTATTCTCTGTAGGTGATATATGGACTTGGAACCAAAGCAGCGTAATTTCATTTAACTGGCACTTTGTGAGGGTCTGAATGACGATGAAGTTTACTTTGACTTCACGTAGCTGAAACACTTGATGTCCTTAAAGGGTCATTTGCATATATCCCGTGGGCGTCTATTACAGGAGATTTAAGGTATCACACAGTGAAAACTCTAGCTTGGCTAGTTTTTTTTTTTTGTAGTTTTTACTAATTGGTTTGTCTGTGTGACCTTTTTACTCTTTGGTTTGATCTGATTCTGAAGAATGTTTTTCTTCAGGTTCTCCACCTGAAGGTTTGTCCTTTCCTGATAGTGTTGCCAGAATGAAGAAGTTTCACTGGAGTGGTAAGTATCAAAATCCCACCAAAGATGATATGAATTGTTACAGGTGGATTTTCCTCAACCTGCAGTTTCCCTTCATCTTGCCAACATTAATGGATTACCTGCCTTGCAGCCAGCAGTTTGCCTGACAGTCACATGACCCAAGAAAATCAGATAAATTATAAAAGATTCCCCAGACTAGCACGTTTTTTTTCAGATTCTACATCAGACCCTGCAATTATTTCTCTGTCACCCTCATCTGCTGTTAAGCATATTATGGCAGCTAACCCTCTTCCTTCTGACTAATTTTGGGAAGGAAGTTTATACTTCTACTATAGTCTTCAGAATAGGGAATATTGAGGCTCACAAGTCCAAGTTTCTGCTGGCTTTTTTTGACAGTATGAGAAAGTTGATTAATGACCTCACTTTCTCAGAGACTGACATGTCTGAATTCTTTAAAATCATCTGTGTCTCGGGTAATTACACACTTTTTAAAATGTATTTATGGCACTGCTTACTGGTGCTTTATCTAGAACAGTTGTGGGTTGGATTAGTGATTAGAAAATTTACCAGAGGATGTCAAAGCTGAGATCCTGAATAATTCCCCTGGATAAAGAGATGATGATTGGTTGTTGTTCTGCTGAGGTCCATAAATTGTTTTGATGAAATTGGAAACCTAATTCAGGGGGTTACTCAGATTTTTCAACTCTCCGTGCCAAATTGAAATGGGAACTTTTCTTCCATTTCAGACTGCTTTTATAGGAAGGAGGATAAACAGTTTCTGCAAGGAGTATGCAAACAAAATTTCTAAATCCATTGGCAGAGAGATTCAGAAGTGAAGGAAGGTTCTTCCCAAAACCATAAAAAAAAAGACTGATTGTATGCCCCATCATGATTTTCCCCCTCCCCACCCTGGCAGTTCAGTAAAACTAAATCAAAGCTTATGTCTTCACTTCTCAGTGGGACCAGATAGTTTCTGACACTTGTTTTCTGCAAATTATTCAAAAAGGATACAGTAAGCAGTGGGAATCCCTTCCTTCTTTTCAGGAGATTCCTCTGAATCTAGCCAGCAGTGTCCCAGTTCCTTCCTATCCTGGATCAGATATTATCTGAGAGTCCTTGAACCTGTTCCACTAGGAAAAATGGGGAAAGGATTTTATTCAAGAATCTTTCTGGTGCCCAAGAAATGAGGACCTGTCCTAGACCTTTTCCTTTTCTAAACCTTCGCTTTGAAGTTCCAAGATTCAAACTGCTTTCTCTACAGTCAGTGGTACCTGTCATTCTACTATCAATTGTCTAGGAACTCTGGATTTAAAAGATGCTTATCATTATATTCCAGTTCTCAAAGATTTCAGACTTTTAAAATTTTCTCTCGTTTGCGTTTCCAGTTCTCTGCTTTGCCTCTTGTCTACAGCTCCAAGGGTGTTTACAAAGTGCCCATGTCTTGTAATAGCCCTTTGTGGGTTGCAGAGTGTTCACATTTTCCCACATTTAGATAACTGCCTATTTTTGCAGATTTTATTTTACAAGTTGTCAAGAATCTGTGGGTAAAAGGCTTTCATCTCAGTCTGAAATTTCAGGTGAACATTAAGAAATTTCTTATTCCGTCTAACAGGATTGAATTTCTGTGATGTCTCCTGCATACATCCCTCATGATAGCTTTTCTCCCTCAGGACAAAGAGGGATTTTATAAGGAATAATTTCTGATATTTACCAGCCGCTGTCTCTCATCAAAAAAGGAATATTTCAGTTTTCTTGGTTTCGTGGCCTCTGCAGTTCTCATGAACCATTTGTCCCAGACTTCACTTCATTGGTTCCTTGAATCACTTTGGACCCAACATGGGCATCCCCCTATCATTTCTCATTCTAGTCCTGGGGTGTTGTAAAATGGGAGTTCCTCTGGTCAATGAATCGGCTATCTGTTGACCCAGGTCTCCTTTTTCCTCTTCCACCGTTTTGCTTAGTCTGTTTTGTAACCTCAGGTTCAGGCTTTGTTTGGGGAACCATATCCAAGTAGGTGAAGGTTCAATGTCTGTGGAATGAGCAGGACAGACTGAAACTCATAAATATCAAAGAAATGATATAGCTAATAAATGCTCACTAATCTCTCTCCTTGGGTTGCAGGCCTTCTGCTCATAATCACAGACGACACCCCAGGCACATAAGTGTTGGGGGGGAGCAGATCCTTCCCCCTTTGCAGACTAGCTTTGGTAGCCTGGCCTGAGATTTAGCAACTTATCACAGTCTATCCCTACAGGTTAATTACATTTTGTCAGAGCAAAATATTGTTGCAGATAAGCTAAGCAGTACCAAGACAGACCTCCACAAATAGAAGTTGAACCTGCCTGTCTTCAAATTGATCCGTCTGTGGAGAACTCATGTAGGTATGTTTGCCTCCCTTTCCCAAAAGAAGTTAAAGAATTTCTCCTCCAGCACTCCTTGCACGTAGTCCTAGAAGATGGATACGTTTTCATTCCCATGGATAGGAATGTTTCTGTATGCCTTTCAGCCCTTTCCTGTAATAGCCGCAGTTCTTCTAAAGATTCAGAATGACTCTGCTATAATAATCATGGTAACCTCCTTTAGGCCCAGGCTCTGCCTTCTTTTCAAAACAGCCAAGGGCGATTATTGCAGGCTTCCTCACTGAATAGACTTACACAGGACACATGTCTGATGCACCCCAGCTTTCAATTTCTGTTCATTGCCTGAATTACAGTATTTTAAATGTGCTGCGAGTATTAAAGGAAGCTAAGAGACCTGCTGCTAGAAAGTCATATTTGACTAAGTGGAAAAGATTTTCTAGTCTGTGATAAAGAACCGGGATCATTTAATGGCCTAGATGCCCCTGGTTCTGTAATATTTGCGTGAGCTATTTCCTGGCCTTTCTTACTCTTCTATTAAAATTCTTCTCTACCATCTCTATTTGTCTGCCCATGATTTACATTTCTACTGTGTCTCAAGTCAAACATTTGTGAAAAGGGTTTTTGCATGTCTGTCCATCTGGAAGTCAAGTGACTCCTTGGGATAAGATTTTGTTTTACTAGAGAAACTTGCACATTTAGAACCTGCTCGTGAGGCTGATTTGAAGTTCTTATCTTGGAAATCCTGTTGTTCATTGCTCTGAATTCTGCAAGAAGAATATCTGAGTTGCAGGCTGTTATGTTGATTCAGTCCCTATCATTTTTCACAAATATAGAGTAACTTTGAGAACAAATCCTTCCTTTATGCCTAGAGTTTAGTTTGAGCCAAGTTATTCACCTCCCTGTTTTCTATCCAGGGCCAAAAAATAGGGGATTAAAAAGTCTACATACTTTAGATATCCACATGCAGCTTGTATACCACATTGACAGGACAGTAGCCTTTAGGAAGTCGAATCAACAACTTTTTTTTTTTTTTAAGAAGTTAAGAAAAAGGGACAGTATATGACAAAGTAGACCAGTATGAAATGGTTGCCTTAAGCAATTGCTTTATTTTCACCGCCATAAGATGCTTCCAGGCAAGATCAGGGCCCTCTCTTCTTTTGCTTTGGCTTCTTATTTGGATTTTTGTAAAGGGGTGTACTCTAGAAATATACTGGAGATGGCAACGTGATCATATGTGCATCCCTTTACCAGGGACTTCAAGTTAGACTTTCTTTAGGTCCAGAGCAGACTTTGCTAGGACTATGCTCCAGGAGTTCTGGATGTTGATCCTTCTTTCTCCACCCTCTCTTGCTAAGCTCTGGCCCATATAGCTTATCCTGCTGCAACAGTTATGAACATAGTGTAGTTATGTAACTAAACTTGTCATAACCATAGAACACTAAATGTTAGAATCTTATTTTATTATATTTTATGCCACAGTATGGATATTTTTCCCTTTCTGCTAGCACATCCTTAGCCTGCAGGACTCTAGGCTCCCTTATTCTGAAGTAAGAAAGCTCTGAAGGTTTGGCACCCTAACCCACTGACTTTATGCTGCTTTACTTGTGCTGTTCAATAGTTAAGATGTGTGGAAGGTACCCTAAAGCTTTGGAAGCTGCAACAGTGATCTATTCCAACTTCTACTGCTATGGTAAGTTTACTTACACAACTGTACTGCATTCATCTTTCAGACTCCTCACCTCTGGAATCCAGGGTCTCTTAAGTCTTGGCATACTGTTGCCCTGTTGATACACCAAGACAACTAAGTCCTAACCCCTTTTCAGACTTGGTGTGATAATCTTGGATCTTGCATTTCATCACAACCTTTGTATTCAAACTGTGTACATCTCCTCAGAAACAAATTCAGTTGCAGACTACTTGAGCAGACCCTCACAAATGGATTCTAAATCGAAAGGTCAGTGTTGACATAGTCCATCAGTGGGAGATTGCAGAGATGGCTCCCTGAACAAACAAAGCACACTGTTCTGAACCTGCACTCCATGCAAGAAAGCTTGGACAAACTGCACCTTTTCTCTTTCATGGAAAGGGAAATTCTTGTATGCTTCCCTCTGCTCATTCTAAGGGTCTTTCTGAAAATTCAAAAAGATAATCCAAAAATTGTTAGGGACATCCTTTTGAACCAGGTAACATTAGATGTTAAGTTGTCCATCTCGCTTTCGTTCTTGCTGTTTGGGTTCGTAGCCGATCCTGTGCTCCGACTCGGCCATCTTCTATAGCTCGAGAGCTGTTTACTGGCTCGAGGCTACCCCTTAACAGAGCATGCCCAGCATCAGCTACCCAGATCTCGTTTGCTTCTTCAGCTGCAAGGTTGTTTCCTTACTGGCTCATGCTTAGTATAGTTTTTTCTATCAATATATTGTTGTTTATTCTTAAAAGTTTGTCAAGTATTTGTCTATTTTTTGTCTAGATAATATTCCTTTATCCCTTATCGCGTTCTTGCGTTTTTTAGCTTTGTTGGCCGTCGCTTCATAATTCTCAGGCTTTTTGTTTCCTTGAATTCGTTTAAATTAGAGAGTTCTCCCTCCGCCCCTCCCCCAGGATAGCCTTTTAAATTAGAGGCTTTCCTTCTGTTCCTTAACTGTAAAAAAAAAAAAAAAAAGTCTATTTGTTTCTTGTTTTTTGTACTATAGCTTTTTATTATTGTTGTGGTTGTTGTTACTATAATGTCTAAAGATACCAAGGTATCTGGCTTTAAAAAGTGTGACTCATGCTGTCAGAAAATGTCTCTGACAGATGGGCACACTAGTTGTGTATATTGTTTGGTCGCTGTTCATCTGCAGGACTCCTGTTCTATATGTCATGCTTTTAGTCCAAGGGTCCTGCAGGAACGCAAAAACAAATTAATCCTTCGGGGATTATTGAAGCCTCAGGATTCTCTGGCTAAAAGTACTCAGCCAGCGAAATCCCCTAAGTCTGTCAAGCCGTCGGCTCCACCTTCGGAGCCAACTCCTTTACTTGACCAACCAAGTATGTTGGTGCCAGCTGACACCGACAAGACAACTCCTCCATCGGCTCCATCTGCTATGTTGGAGTCGTCTCTGAGCCATAAGAGACTGAGGTCTCCGTCCTTGGAGTCCATCCACTCGGGAACTCAGTCACCTTTGTTACAGAGTGAATGTAGCCATCATTCTTCTCACTCGTCTCGATTATTGGATCATGATGTGGAGACAGTAGTAAGTAGGTTGCTTAAGTCACTGGCAAAAATTCTGTCCAGCCCACCTCAACAGGTATCGGCTCCAACCGCCTCTATTTCTGTTCCTCCTCCGACTGCATTTAGCTCGGAGCCGGAGACCATGGATCCGCAGGTAGTAGAACCGTCGGCACCAATCATCATCTCTCTGGTTCCTACGTTGGCTCAGATTACCTCGATTGTACCTTCTGTCAAGGGATCTTTGCGCCAAGGCTCTCTTGTCGGCTCTGAGGGGGAAGGGGGGGGGAGTGCCATCGGACCAATGTCCAACCCCGTACTCCCCTTCGAAGCTTCGGCGCAGGTGAGCTTGGCACCAACATTGGCCTCGGAGCCGTCACCCTCAACACGGAGAAAGACTCTTGTTTCTTCGGAGCCGGAGCTTTCTCTGCCTAGTGGTCAGGATGCCTTTGAGGTCATGTGGAGTGTGCTGTCCCCTGAAACAGCTCTACTGCCAGCTCCATCGGCTTCTCCCCCCGTGGTCTCTGTTCCAACCTCTACTCCTCCTCCAGACCCCAAGCGTAGGGAACCTATGCCCCAGGACACCCCATTGGGTGATCCCTCTTCTTCTGAAGCCTCCCCTGATCAGTCGGAGGAGCCTTCTCGGAAGAAGTGCAAGAGGAAGCACATAGACTCCCCTGAGTCTGTCACTTCAGATACAGACATGGATGAATCGGAAGGTTCCCCAAGGTCTCCCTCTGAAGATGTTTCCTTTTCGGACATCCTTGAAATGCTTAGACAGAGGAGGGACTGGACTTCCCTAGCCCCTGCCGAGGACGAGTCTGTATACCTGGACGCATTTGGTTCCCGACCTTCCATCTCCTGGGTATCTCCTCCTTTCGATCCACTCCATGTCTGGAGTGGCTCGAAAGGCTCGGTCAGCTCCAGATTCTGTGGAACCTACTCCAAGGAGACCAAACAAATTTATTACAGCCCCCCAGGGCAAGCAATTCCTCTCCAAAGGTGTGCCCATTGATGCCATGGTGGTAGCAGCAGCCACCAAGAGTTAGCAGAAACCTCTTCATCTGTTCATCCTCTGAACAAAGAGTCTCGGACGATGGACAGATATGGGAAGCAAATGTTTGCTTCCGCGAAATTTTCAATGAGGTCCCTGAATTATCTATGCCATTTTACACGTCTTCAAAGGGATCTCCTGAAAGAGCTTGGAGATGCCCTTCAAGATCCTACAGCTGAGGGAGCATCAGCTAAAATAGCTTCTCAGCTTGCGACTCTTAATTCCAGTCAACTCCTCCATGAGGCTGATTTCCTGTGCAGCCGATGGAGTGAGCAGAGCCGCAGGGACAGGTGTGGCTCTCAGGAGACATGCTTGGATGTGGCTGTGTCAGTTTGTGGAACCCTTTCGAGCGTCCTTCATCAGTACTCCCTTTGATGGATCCTTTCTCTTTGGGCCTCAGGTGAAAGGCACGTTGACCAGGTGTGAGCAGGAAGGCAAGACTGTCTCTGCCATGGGAGTCCATATTTCCACTCCTTCCAGACCTTATCCCAAGGGTCAGAAGAGCGGAAAGATGTGGTTCCGAAAATCCCAGGGACCCTTGCCTGACACACGTGGTGATTTTTCCCCCAGGGGCAGAGGGGGAAACAACAATAACAGACGCCGCCCTCGTGGCAGAGGGGGACCGCAGAACCAGGGTGACAGAGAAACCTTCTCTGCCAAACCCTTCCATCATCCCTGAAGGGTTGCCCGACTGCTCACCTCTGGAGGCAGTTGGGGGAAGACTTTCGCTGTACCCAAAAGCCTGGCAGAATATAACAAGAGACAGATGGATACTATCCATCATATCCGGAGGTTACAAAATTCCCTTCCATCAATCCCCCATAGAATCAAAAAAGCCCATCCCATATGTCCCACCCAGTCTAAGGGGTCAAGCAGTCACAGAAGTTTCAAGACTGCTAGAAAAAAGAGCCATTCAAGAAGTCCTCACAGACCAACTAGGATCCGGAACTTACTCAAGATTCTTTTTAGTACCAAAAAAGACAGGGGACTGGAGACCAATACTGGATCTCAGCAGATTGAACAAATCTGTACAAAAAGAAAAGTTCCGGATGGTGACACTGCAGTCCATTTTACCTTTTCTAGGTCAGGACAGTTGGATGTGCTTGATAGATCTTCAGGACATGTACTACCATATCAAGATGGACAGACGCTCCAGGAGATTTCTTTGCTTCTGGGTAGGGGCCAGTCATTACCAGTTCAGAGCTCTGCCCTTTGGTCTCACCTCAGCCCCCAGGGTGTTCACCAAGTGTATGGCAGTAGTCACGGCTCACCTGAGGCGTCAAGGATTCCAGGTGTTTCTCTATCTAGACGACTGGCTCCTGACTGCTACCACCAGGTGTCAACTCTTAGAGGCATGGGATTATACAATCACATCATGCACTCAACTAGGCATTACAGTAAATTTAGAAAAATCTGCCTTGTTGCCTTTGTCAGTCTATCACATACTAAGGAGCAGAATTAAACACAAAAGAAATGTTTGCAAGATTACCACAGGAAAGAGTTTCCACTATTCGTCAACAAGTGTTAATCCTAATGCGGAGCAAAAGGGTTCAAGTCAGACATGTCCTCCAAGCTCTAGGCTCCATGGCAGCTGCCATTCTTCTTGTCCCATTAGCACATTTCCACATGAGAATCTTTCAGTGGCTTTTTTTCATGCAGGAACTACCCATGTCTCACTTGTTCCTGATCACAGAAACATGCAAAAGGCACCTTACTTGGTGGATGGTCTCCCCACTAGTAATTCAGGGCAGACCTTTCATACAACCCCCTCCGGTAGCCACAGTGGCCACGGACGCCTCCCTGATAGGGGGGGGGCATTATCTAGGCAGGACAGTCCAAGGCACTTGGCAACCTCACGAGTACCATCTGCATATCAGTGTCCTAGAAATGAGAGCGGTTCTCCTAGCGTTGCAAGACCTTCAAGACTCTCTTCCTTCCAGGACCATTGCAATCCAAACGGACAACATGTCAGTGGTGTGGTACATCAACAAACAGGGGAGGACCAGGTCTTACCCCTTATGTCGAGAGGCACTCAGACTGTGGCAGTAGGAGATTTCCTCCCAACGTTTTCTGATAGCAATGCACATCCCTGGGAAATCCAACGTTATAGAGGACAGGCTCAGCAGAGCTATCCTCATGCCTCACGAGTGGTGTCTGAATCAGGAAGTTGCGGATCTTATCTTCCGCAAATGGGAACAGCCTTGCTGCGACCTATTTGCCACTCCTCTCAACAACAAATGCATCAGCTACTTCTCCCTACTTTCTCTTCCAGGTCAAATACCCAGAGATGCTCTTGTCCACGGTTGGCCTCAGGGACTCCTTTACGCTTTTCCCCTTTTTCCCCTAATTCCAAGACTCATACAGAAAGCAAAATTGTTGGGTTGCAAAATGATCCTCATTGCTCCATATTGGTCTCAACAAATATGGTTCCCGTTCCTACACCTCCACCTTCTGGATCAACCATGGATTCTGGACCCAGTGTCAGATCTTCTGACTCATCAATCAGGCGGGTTGCACCAATCCCTTCAAACTCTCCAGCTCTCACAGCTTGGTTACTCCACTTCCAACCTTAGCCAGGCTTTCCAGTATCTCCCCAGCAGTCCATGATATTATTGTTTCCTCACATAAGTCTACTAAGAGGAAAACGTATGCTAGTAAATGGAAACGGTTTTCTTACTGGGCAGAATCTAGAAATTTGGATCCTTTCTCAGCCCCAGTCCATGAAATTCTTGAATTTCTAGCACAGCTTTTTCAGTCTGGTGCGGCTTCCACTACCAGTAGAGTACAACTAGCTGCCATTTCTAATTTTCATATCGATATGTTTAATTCTAGCATAATGTCTCATAAGCTCTGCAAAGCCTTTATGAAAGGAACATCTCTTCTTAGACTTCCAGTTATAGCTCCTCTCCCTCCTTGGGATCTCAATTTAGTTTTAGCCTCCTTAATTTTGCCTCCCTTTGAACCAACAGCATCATGCTCTTTAAAATTTCTTTCTTGGAAAACACTATTTTTGGTTGCTATCACTTCAGCTAGACGTGTCTCAGAACTTCAAGCACTATGTGTTTGTCCTCCTTACGTGGTGTTTCAGAAGGATAGAGTTTTGCTGAGGACCAATCCATCCTTTATTCCTAAGGTCTGCTCAGAGAACAATTTAAATCAATCCATAGATCTCCCAGTTTTCTTTCCTAATCACAGCAACAAGGCAAAATACAAGCTCCACCAATTGGATGTACACAGACAATTGCATTTTTACCTCCATAGAACTAAGGAACTAAGAAAGTCAGACCAGTTATTTCTTTCTTGTGCTTTCAACAAACAAAGCCTTCCAATTTCTAAAGTGACTTTATCCAGATGGTTATCTAATACTATTGCCTTTATTTATCAGTTACAAAATAAAGAGCTACCAGCTAAACCAAAAGGTCATTCCACTAGAGCATTAGCCAACTCTGTAGCTTTTCAGTCTAGGTTGCCCATAGACTCAATCTGTGCAGCTGCCACTTGGGCAAACCCCCACACTTTTATCTCTCATTACAAGGTAGATATGGTCACCCGTTGCAGAGCTTCCTTTGCCTCTACTGTTCTGAAGAGTGTGTTCCAATGAGCCACCCAGGATTTTAGGTGCTAGGGACGCTGTCCCAAACAGCAAGAACGAAGGCGAGATGGACAACTTAACATAAAGAAGTTATGTACCTACCATAACGTTCCATGTTAGTTGTCTTCATCTCGCCTTCCTTCTTGCGTCCCTCCCTCCTTCCCTCTTCCTAGAGGATTGTGAGGAGTTCCCTTTTGTTTTCACTGGCTGACCATCTTTTATTACTTCACATGCCAGGTAATTTATATCTCTTTCCTTGTTTAGGTGTATTGGACAGCCAGTTTTTAGTAACTGGTTACTCTACTTATGTCTAGTGTGCGCTATCTCAAAAGGGATTTGGGTAGCTGATGCTGGGATAAGGGGTAGCCTTGAGCCAGTAAACAGCTCTCGAGCTATAGAAGATGGCCGAGTCTGAGCAGAGGATTGGCTCCGAACCCAAACAGCAAGAAGGAAGGCGAGATGAAGACAACTAACATGGAACGTTATGGTAAGTACATAACTTCTTTTTTTGTCTTATTTTTCACTTAGCCAAGGGCAATCACCGTAAGTTACACTTCACAGCATGGACTTGCTAATACAACAAAAGTACTCTCTCATTCATCCAAACCTAAAGCCTTTGGATGATGGGCTTCTAATTCCCCTAAGTTACCTTTACTCTTAAGAATGTGCTACAAGGTGTAAGGGAAGCAAGAAAAGCCACAACAAGAAAATGTTATATTACTAAATGGAAAAGGTTTACTATAGGGTGCTATAACACATGAACCCATATCAGATGTGGGGGTTCCCGTTATCTACAAGTATTTGTGTGAGTTGCTCAGTTCAGATCTAGCATACACAGTTGTTAAGGTGCATTTGTCAGGCATATCAGCCTGCCTACCAGTTGATCCCCCACCAACCTTTTTAAGTGTTATGAGGTCAGACATTTTCTTAAAGGCATCCTGCACATCAGGCCACCCAGGAAGTCCATTCTTCCTTATTGGGACCCAAACTATATTCTTGAAAATCTAATCCTGTCACTATTTTCGTGACCTGCCCCTTATGATAATTTGACAACATAATTCCCTCTCTCTTCAAATTTATTGGTTGTTGACATTAAGCACTTGTGTATCATTTTCCAAAGGTCTCCCCTTAAACTACTCACCAGGCTGTAAGACTGGCCAAAAGCCATCCAAAACGCAGCACAGGCTTAAAGCACACTCAGCATATTAAGGCTACTTCCTCGCATGGCACAGGGAGTCCCAAAGTCACATATGCTGAGCCCATAAGGCAATCATTAAATCAACCAAACATTCTTGTTATAGGTCACTTCATTGTAAGACATATATTGATGTGCCTTCTACCAGGCTGAGCAAGGAAAGCGTGACTGTTAGTTTCATGTTTTATGTCAGGATCTATCGGATCACACTTGCATACTCAAGTCCTTGAACAACAAGTACCAGTGTGACTCTGTTGTAGTTCATGCAGGTGTAAGTGACTTGAGGTGTACCTCACTGGATTATGTGAAGAGAGACATACTGAAGCTGTCAGACTGTGTCCAAAGCAGGTATAAGCCTAGCATTGAGCAGCATCCTTCCTTCTCCAAGGATGATGCTGCGGTATGAATAAAAAGTAGGCTTCAATAATTTGTTTAGTTTTTGGTGTTGTTCAAAGGAGGTCTAATATTTGTCAACCTGTGAGAGGATGTGATCGACAGACCACTCTTCTTCACCAGGGTTGGCATGCATCTGTCCCCTCTTGGGTTTTGATTATTGGCAAGTACATTGTTTACCCCCCCCCCCCAATAGTGCTTCTTTAGGCAACTCTAACTTGATAAGCCTACCAACGTAACAAAACAAGCAAAGGAAATTATGAATGATCAATGCTAGGAGGCTGAACAAGAAACTGCACAACATCCAAGCCCTTCTTACCCTGGAAGACATTGACGTCTGTGTAGTGACTAAGACATGGTTTAAAATAGCAGAGAGCACTTCTGTTGTGCAGGGCTAGAATGCCTTCCACCTGTTTAGACCATCTACTGCACAAGAGGGGAAAAAAGTGTGAGGTGGTGTTCTTCATTTAGAAGAAATTCGTATCAAGGCACTAGTAAAGCTGCATGATGCACTAGAGCTTCTTCATGTCCAAGTAACCATCAGAAAGGTTCTGTACCATAATAGCTAGCTGTAGAAGCTTCAGTGATACAAGAAAGCCACAATGCCTGTCTACAGAAACTAAAATCACTTGGTATTAAACTCAGTACCATTTTCCTAGGTGATCTAAACTATTCAACTGTAGACTGGGAAACCTACACCACCACTACTTCACAAGCACAGAGATTGCTGGAATGTGTCAGTGCAAATGCCCTAGAACAATTAGTCAGATTACTGTCTGGGGGAGTAACATCTTAGTTCTTGTCCTTACTAATATGGGAGCGTCTTGCACCATTTTTTTGTATATCATCACATGTTGGGTCTGACCATAAAGCAGTCTCTTTTCTAATAAAACTGAAACTAGAGATCCCTTCCACCCAAGGTACCTTTAGAGGGTCTATATTATAAAGACGAACGTTTACTTAATCGAATACCTAAATGTCGACCCGTCTTCATCGAACTGCATATACACCGAACCCCCTAAACCGCGAAATTCAAAAAGTCGAACTGTCATACTTGTCCCACCCACCGCCCGCTATATACTACCTACACAAACAAGCTAAATAAACCACATACATACACTAACCAAAACCCTACTTCTAACCCTAAACTAAACCCTACTTCAAACCCTACACTAAATCTTACATATACCACCATGTATACACTTAACCTGCACCCTAACCCTAAGGTCTGTAAGTATCGCACACTTACCTTATGGAGCTATACTGCAGAAGGCCAACCATGACAATTCGACATTTCTACTTTCGCGCTTCTGGACGATCGATGTTTCTGCAATTCGATGAAGACAGGTCAGCATTTAGGCGTTCGGGTAAGTAAATGTTCGTCTTTTTTAATGTAGACCCCCTTTAGAAGTTTCTTTAAGACAAGCTACCTACTCCTAACTGATATATTGGCAAGCTTCAGATGCCCACCAAGTCCAGTTAACTCCACTGAATATGCAGAAATGTACACCACCACACTGTATGAGCATGTAAACAGCTGCAGAGATGTAACTGTATCCCATAGGTAAGGTTACCATACGTCAGGGTTTCCCCGGACACGTCCTCTTTTGGGCACCTGTCCGGGTGGTTTTTGAAAATTCTGCGATTTGTCTGGGATTTAAAACCTGAACAAATCACAGAATTTTCAAAAAACAGACATCCCTATTTCGGAGTCTTTCCTCCGCTTTGTTTTTTTTTTTTTTTTTTTTTTGATTGGCTCATATACCGGTATAAGAGCCAATCAAAAAATGGAGCTCTGTTCAATGTGGAACTGCTTGATGTTCCACATTGAACAGAAGAGGGTCCGCTGTGCACGGTTTTGATTGACTCGTATACCGGTATATGAGCCAATCAAAAAGCGGAGCTCTGCTCAATGCGGAACAGCTTGATGTTCCGCACTGAACAGAAGAGGGTCCGCTGTGAGCATTTTTTGATTGGCTCGTATACCGGTATATGAGCCAATCAAAAAGCAGAGCTCTGTTCAATGCGGAACTGCTTGATGTTCCGCTTTGAACAGAAGAGGGTCCGCTGTGCGAGGTTTTGATTGGCTCATATAACTGCTTAATGTCCTACAAGAGTAAAGACCTTTTTTTTTTTGTTGCTCTTCAACCTAAGAGGACGAAATAATATGTGCTCTTTTTCATACAAACAATTATGGTAACCCTACCCATTGGAACAAGTGCAGGGCAAACCCCAGAAACAAACCCATATGGTCGAACCATAATATCAACGAGCTTTATAATAAAAAGAAAAGAATTTTGAGCAGAAGTGAAGAGTAATTCCAGAATGTTAGAGCAAGGGCCACTAAACAAACAACTCCATAGTTTAATATTATACACCAAGCCAAGTTTGAGGCTAAAATAGCCATCCAATCCAAAGATCATCATGACATTTTTCAGTTATATTTATAAACTCAAAAGCACAGTGCAGCAGTGCACTGAGCTGATTTTGAATGATACTTACACTGAGGCTGAAGATATAGCGAACCAACTGGTAGACAAATTTAGCTGCAAATTTACCTGTCTCCCCACTCCTTCAAGATGTACCTGAAACTGACTCACTTCCAGCTATCACACAAGACCAAGTCCTAAAAGGGCTCTCAAAAGCTGAAAGTACTGCATTGATGGGTCCTGACAGTATCCCTGGATGGAACTTAAATAGCATGAAGCATGAATTAGCCCCACCCATAAAAACACTGTTCAATCTCAACCTCAATACTTTTGTAACAAGCAAATGGAGAACAGCTACAGTCATACCCCTGCGTAAGGAAAACCTTCCGCACACCCAGGCAATTACAGACTCATAAGTCAGACTTACTTGCCTTATGCGCAAAGCCATGGAAAGACTTGGCATGGAGTTAGTCAGTCAGGACACAGGGAACCTCCACACATAAGACCTATCTCTGTTAGTATTCATCAGGGGCAGTTCATGCTTATTAGCCTGGTAGATTTTTTTTTTTTTTTTTTTTTTAATGTCACCAAAGCAATTGAAGGCATAACAGTACACACCACATACCTCGACCTGGCCA
The DNA here is from genome assembly GCF_019279795.1 of Protopterus annectens. Classification (NCBI taxonomy): domain Eukaryota; kingdom Metazoa; phylum Chordata; order Ceratodontiformes; family Protopteridae; genus Protopterus; species Protopterus annectens. Next base: position 821,640,506 of record NC_056734.1, on the reverse strand, counting down.
AAGGTTTTGACACAATTTCCCACTCAAGCATTATAGAAAAGCAAAATAAACTGGGAGCAAATCCCTTTGTCACCTGCTAGATTGCCTGCTGGCTCAAATATAGGATGCAGCTAATTAAACTACGGGAAGTTAACCTCCACAAAAGACCAATCACCAGTGGAGTCCCCGGGTTCTGTGTTTGGGCCTCTCTTGTTTGGCCTCTGCTTTTCTGAAATAAAAAACAATACCAAAGGCCTCTGGCTGGGTAAGTTTGCAGATGACTGCAAGCTAGGAGTACCCATCGAATCTCTAAATGATTTAGCCATCTTGCAGGTATGTTTGTCTTAAATAACTGCTGCCAAAATTGTGGACTGAAACTAAATTCCAAAAAATGTATTATTGTACTCTTTTCTGCTTGGGGGAACTACCATGTTGACAGTATGCCCCTAAGAGTTGACCTAGTTGTAAGGGATTTGGGAACTTATGTAAACAGTGACCTAACTTTTAACCAACATGTGTCTATTGCTGTAAGAAAGTCCTTCTATATTACACAGCATATAAACAAAGTGTTATTCTCTATATCTAGGTATGTCATTGTTTACCTTTACTCAGCCCTTAATTAGGCCAGTGAGTGAATATAATGCTACCTTTGGCATGCATCTGTCTAGACACATGCAACACTCACAGAGATACCTTACTAAAAAGGTACAAGGCCTAAACAACTTGTCCTACACTGACTCAAAAGCCCTGTCACTGTACTCTGTATCCTACAGACTGCTAAGAAATGACCTGTGTGTGGCATACAATCATCCTCTGACTCATTACGGAGAGATTTACTGTACATCAGCAAGTCAAATGGTGTCAGAAATCTGTCTAGGGATGTAAACCTCTTCTGCAATTTAACAGAACAGTTTGAAGGGACAGGTATATCTCGCAGAGGATACTGCTGCTGTAAAACAGACTTGCCATCCGCATGAAACAAAGTTCATCAATATCCATTTTCAAGCGCAACTTAAATCTATGGATGTGAGAGAGAAAATGTACCCCAGGACTTCCCTCCATACTACTAACGGACAGAGGCAGTTCCTAAATGCTTTATCCCATGCATGGATCCCCTCAAATTATCTGTGATATGATCCTGGTATTCTCATTAGGGGTAATATATAATTATTGACCATGGGATAGGTAATGCCACTCTAAAACCAAATAAGATTTGTTGTTTTGAGAGCAAAAAGGGAAACTGACTAGGCTTAAATGACCTGTAAAGGCAGTTAGCCTAGTAATTACATATGAACATATTTGAACCAGCTGTTTCTGCATCTTTTAAAACGCTCTACTTTGAAGAAAGTTTTGTTAGTGGCCTTAACATCTGCCAAACGTGTTTGTTAAAAGCTCTTATGTGTAGTCCTTTCTAAGTTTTTATTTTTTAATAAAGAAAGGGTTATCCTCAGAACTAACAATTCTTTTCTTTTACACCAGAAGTTGTCACACAAAAACCTGAACAAATTTTTATTTCTTATGAAGGGGGGAAAAGGTGGGCCCTTTTAGTCTCTAAACAGACCATTTCTAGGTTTTTATCCCTTTCTGTTTCTTTGTGCTTCTCCTTCCAGGGTAAAACATGTCCAGGTTCATTCTACCAGAGCTATGGTCTCTTATGGAGTCTTTTTCAAGGCGTTGACTCTGTCTATTCCAGAGGCAGCTATCTGGTCTTCCATTCACACTTTCACAAGCTATTACCAAGTAGGTACCTTTTTCAGAGCAAGAGTGGCTTTTGCCAGAACCATTCTTCCTAAGTTATTAGATGCCAGCTGTCTCCCTCAAATCTCCACCCTTTCTACTTTAAAGCTTTTTCTTCTCATAAGTCAGCAATAATGCTGCAGTGATCTATTGAAGAGCATAGTACAGTTGTGAATGAACTTGCCATAACATTAGATGTTCAGATAGGTCAGTGTTGTTGTATACACAGCCACCATCCTTCCTCCATTTTTCTCTTTCTTTTCTATTTAACATTGGCCAAGGTGGTGCCCCAGTAGTTCTCCACTATCTCTTGTTCCCTTTTTGTGTCCTAGTCTCTTATCTTTGAGCATTGCCATCAGTCCTTTTCCCTGGACCAAGAAAGCTCTGAGAACTTTCATGTCCTGTATGTCTCTTAAGGGTTAGCATGTAGTGTTGTGTATTGGTCATTGTTCAGATGTACTGTGAGAGAGGAAGATGCCTAAGCTTTTATAGACTGGCGTGGATATACAGTATCCTTGGCAGGATACATTCCGTAGGTCTGTAGTACTGCAGCAGTGTTCTGATTGAACTTATACTGTTCATGGTATCCTCTTACAACAGCTGTATTCTTGTAATGGCCTTGTAGCAGGCAACAGTGTGGCCCACCCATGGGTGATGAAGTAGTTCCAGAGAAAAGGTCTTGTAATCCCAGCCTTCTTTAGAAAAAAAAACTCACCTTTTTGCTGTTCAAGTCTGTGAGACTTTTTTTTTTCAGTTTTGTAGTTTCTCTTGTAAACTTATTATGTTAAGTTGTCTATCTCGCCTTCATTCTTGCTGGATGGGTTCGGAGCCGACCTCGGCTCCGACTCGGCCACTCTAAAAGCTCGAGAGTTGGTTCCACCGGCTCGAGGCTCCCCTTATATCCCACAATGCTAGGCGAGAGTTACCCCAGATCTCGTTTGCCGCTACAGCTTCGAGGTTGGTTGCTTCTACCGGTTCCTGGTGAGTGTTAGCTTTTTCTTCTAAAAGTTACTCTTTTTTCCCCTTTTTAACTTAAATTCTTTCTAAAACTAGTGTAGATCATAGAACTTTATCCCCGACCCTATTTTCCCGTTTCTTTACTAAAAGAACCGTTGGTTCTTCCTTTGGGCCTTTGGCCTTCCCTTCCCTAGGGAGTGTTTGTGTAGTTTACATTAAGTTTTTTTGTACTTAATTTTTAGTATTTTTACTAAAATTATTATTATTATTATTTTCTGCTGACAGGGTATAACTTGTGTGTTGGGTGTGTGTTTGTGTACACCTGTCAGTTAGGAAAATGTCAAAAGAAGCAAAGGTCTCCGGATTCAAGAAGTGTGATGCGTGCTGTCAGAAAATGTCTCTGACAGACGCTCACACTTCTTGTGTCTATTGTCTGGGGCCTTTGCACCTGCAGGACTCCTGTGCTGTGTGCCATGGCTTCAGCCCCAGGGTCCTGCAGGAAAGAAAAAACAAGTTGATTCTCAGAGGCTTGTTGAAACCAGAGGATTCCCTGTCAGTTTCAACAGGGAAGCCCTCTAAGGCATCGAGGTCTTCGGCTCCGGCTTCTGAGCCGAGACCTCAGGTTGTTCAACCTTTGCCTTTATCGGCTCCGGCTGGAGCCGATAAGTCTCAGTCCACAGTTTCTGTGGCTTCCTCGGCTCCGGCCGGAGCCGAGGTTATCGAGGTACCCGTGTCGGCTCCGACAAGACCTTCGGAGCCGACAACTAGAAAGAGGTCTAGGTCACCTTCTCTTGGCTCCGTTCATTCGGCTCCAGGATCTCCCCTGCTGTCTGAACGGAGCCAAAGGTCTCATTCCTCTAGGTCATCGAGGCTGTCCGATCATGACCTTCAGAGAGTGGTGAGTCGACTACTTAAGTCCGAGGCACTAGCCCAGATGCTTCAGAGCCCGACTCATCAGTCGGTGCCTGCCCCGTCCATCAACTCTTTCCTCCTTCGACTCTTTTGAGTTCGGAGCCGGGACGTCGGAACCGAGACTGTGATTGCCGAGCCGAGACAATTGTCTTCGGCCCGTCGTCGCTCCGCTTTCTTCTTTGGAGGAATCTCGGCGCCGGGTTCCCTCGTCGGCTCCGAGGGGGTGAGTGGCATCGGACCCTTGTCCGACCCCCCTCTCCCTCTCGGTGCTTCGGCGCTGGTGAGTTTGGCTCCGACATCGACCTCGGAGCCATCACTGTCGGTGCCGAGGGGGGTTCTTAGCTCCTCGGAGCGGGGACCTCTGGCTCTGCCTGACAAGGGTGCATTCGAGGTCATGCGGAGTGTGTTAGAGCCTGGCTCTACTCCACAGTCGGCTCCGTCAGCCCCTCCCTCTATGCTGCCTCAGGGTAAGTCAACTCACTCCCTCATCCCGGACCGCAGAGAGCCAGCTCCTCAGGAGCCCCTGTGGGATTTCATCCTCTTCGAGGCCTCTCCTGATTTGGCAGAAGAGCCCCTCGGAAGAGGAAGTGCAAGAGGAAGCACATTGACTCACCTGAGTCTATCACGCCGGACACAGATCTGGATGATTCTGAGGGTTCCCCGTTCCCCTTCTGAAGATGTCTCATTTGCAGACATTCTGGAGATCCTGAAACAGAGGGGAAATTGGCCAGCCCTCAACCCTTCGGAGGATGAATCTGTGTATCTTGAGGCGTTTGGCTCTCGTCCTTCCACCTCCTGGGTGTCCCCCCCTTTGACCCCCTCATGCAGGTGGTTGCTAAGAAGGCATGGACGGCTCCTGATTCAGTGGACCCCACTCCCAGGAGACCCTCTAAATTCATCACAGCTCCATCAGACAAGCAATTTTTATCAAAAGGAGTTTCTGTGGATGCTATGGTGGTAGCTGCTGCCACAAAGAAGGAACTGGCTGATCCTTCAGTGCCTGTCCATCCACCTAACAAGGAATCTAGGTCCATGGATAGGTACGGGAAGCGGATGTTCTCCTCAGCGACATTTACCATGCGTTCGCTGAATTACCTGTGCCATTTCACTCGTCTTCAAAGGGACTTGATCAAAGAAGCGAGTGAAATGTTAAAGGATCCTACAGCTGCGGGTTTCCAAGATAAAATGAACACGCAGCTGGCTACCCTTAATTCCATATCTAACTCCTCCATGCGCCTCCTCTCTTATGCAGCCGATGGAGCGAGCAGAGCCGCAGGAACAGGTGTAGCCTTACGTAGGCACGCCTGGATGCGGCTATGCAATTTTGCGGACCCTTTCAAGACGTCTTTCACGAACTCCCCTTTTGATGGATCATCTCTCTTTGGTCCTCAAGTGAAAGAAACCCTGACTAGGTGCGAGACTGATGGCAAGACCCTTTCTGCCATCGGAGTCCGTTTTTCGACTCCTTCTAGGCCTTACCCCAAAGGCCAGAAGGGTGGGAAGATGTGGTTCCGTAAACAATCTCAAGGGACTTCGCCTGACGCACAGAGTCGTTTCCTACCAAAGGCAGAGGTGGGAATAACAATGGTAGACGTCGCCCTAGGGGCAGGGGGGGTCCGCAGAACCAGGGCAATCGGGAAGCCTTTCCTGACAAGCCCTTTCAGCATCCCTGAGGTGTTGCCCGACTGCCCATCTTCGGAGGCAGTCGGGGGAAGATTGTCACTGTACCCAGAAGCCTGGCTATCCCTGACTCAAGACAAATGGGTACAGTCCATCATTTCCGAAGGCTATTCTATCCCCTTTCTTCGTTTTCCAAATCAGTCAAAAAAATCCCTTCCAGATGTTCCACCCGCTCAAAGGGATTTAGCAGCTTTGGAAGTTTCAAAACTGCTTGCAAAAAGAGCAATTCAGTCAGTGCCAGCAGACCAACAAGGATCCGGAATCTACTCAAGGTTCTTTTTAGTTCCAAAGAAAACAGGGGACTGGAGACCGATTTTGGATCTCAGTGTCTTGAACAAATCAGTCAAGAAAACAAGATTTCGGATGGTCACGCTGCAATCCATTCTTCCCCTTTTGGGCAAAGGGAACTGGATGTGCTCTATAGACCTTCGGGATGCGTACTATCACATAAAAATGAACAGACGCTCCAGAAGATTCCTCCGCTTCAGGCTGGGAACCAGTCATTTTCAGTTCAGGGCCCTGCCCTTTGGTCTCACCACTGCCCCGGTGTTTACCAAATGCATGGCAGTGGTAGCTTCTCACCTGAGACGACAAGGATTCCAGGTGTTTCCATATTTGGACGACTGGCTTCTCACAGCTCCCACCAAGCATCTCCTTCTGATGGCCAGAGATTATACTTTTCGCGTTTGTCAAAAACTGGGTATTTCAATAAATTGCGAAAAGTCTGTTTTGTCGCCTTGTCGTACTATTACCTACATAGGCAAATTTAGATACTATAAACATGTCTGCAAGGCTAACGAACCAAAGGATATCAGACATTCACAAATTGGTGTCACTTCTTCTCAACAACAGAGTCAAAGCCAGGTTAGTTCTAAAGGTGTTGGGAATCATGGCAGCGGCCATACCTCTCCTTCCATTGGCCAGATACCACATGCGGATCCTTCAGTGGATGCTTTTTACCCAATGGTCATACCAGGAACTTCCAATGTCTCACACCATTATGATCACGCAAGCGTGCAAAAAGCATCTCATGTGGTGGATGTCTTCCCCCCAGCTCCTGTCGGGAAGATCATTTGTTCCACCTCCTCCGGTTGCTACTCTGACAACGGATGCCTCCCTGATCGGGTGGGGGGGGCATTATCAGGGCAGGACAGTCCAGGGCACATGGCAACCAAACGAATGCCACTTGCACATAAATGTTCTGGAGATGAGAGCAGTGCTTTTAGCGTTGCAAGCCCTTCAAGACTCTCTTCCCTTGGGAACGATTGCAATCCAGACAGACAATATGTCTGTAGTGTGGTACATCAACAAACAAGGCGGAACCAGGTTATACCCCCTGTGTCGAGAAGCACTCAGACTGTGGCAATGGGCGATTTCTTCTCAGCGTTTTCTGATAGCAACACACATCCCCGGGAAGTCCAATCACATTGCGGACAAGTTGAGCAGAGCTATACTCATGCCTCACGAGTGGTCCCTGAAAGACTCTGTAGTGAGAGAAATCTTTCTCAAGTGGGGTCAGCCTTGCTGCGATCTTTTTGCTACTCCCCAAAACAGCAAGTGCAGAGAATATTTCACTCTATTCCCTTTACCAGGCCAACCCAGCAGGGACGCTCTAGTCCAAGTTTGGCCCGGGGGCTTCTGTTTGCATTTCCTCCTTTCCCACCGATCTCTCAAGTAATACAGAAAGCTATCGCTCAGAAGGCTTCATTGATCCTCATTGCTCCTTACTGGCCTCGACAAGTGTGGTTCCCCTTTCTACATCGATTTCTTTTGAGCGACCGTGGAATCTGGACCTAGTTCCAGATCTTTTGATCCACCAGTCGGGTCAGTTTCATCGCTCCCTCCCTCTCTGAACCTCACTGCTTGGTTCCTCCAGTTCCAACCGTAGCCAGGCTTCCTCAATTATCTCACTCTGTTAGAGATATATTGATAGCTTCCCATAAATCTTCCACTCGAAGATTTATTTGAGTAAGTGGAAACGCTTCTCATATTGGGCACAAGGAAAGGACATAGATCCTTTCACTGCTTCCATCCAACTAGTCCTTGATTTTCTAGCTGAACTCTTCCATGCAGGTTCATCTCCATCTACTCTTAAGGTTCAATTGGCAGCTATTTCTAATTTCCATGTGGGCATTTCTGAATCTGCCCTAATGTCCCACAAACTTTGCAAAGCCTTTTTGAAAGGAGTTTTTCTTCTCAGACCTCCTATAAGAAATCCTCCTTCTCCTTGGGACCTAAATTTAGTTCTTGCTTCTTTGATTCTTTCCCCTTTCGAACCTGCAGCTTCATGTTCCTTGAAATTATTATCATGGAAAACTCTCTTTCTGGTGGCTATCACATCAGCTAGAAGAATTTCAGAACTTCAAGCACTCAGTTGTCGTTCTCCTTATCTTGTGTTCCATAAGGACAGAGTCTCCTTACGAACTAACCCTTCCTTTTTGCCTAAGGTGGTTTCAACATCAAATATAAATCAAACCATTGACCTTCCTGTCTTTTTCCCAGAGTATTCAAATAGGTCTGAACAAAAATTACACTGCCTGGATGTTCATCGTCAATTAAGGTACTACTTGGATAGGACGAAACAATTCAGAAAATCTGATCAACTGTTTGTCTCCTATGCGGAAAGCAGAAAGGGACTTTCAGTTTCAAAGGTATCATTATCCAGATGGCTTACATCTTTGATTTCCCTGGTATATGAAATTAGACAACAGAAATTGCCTAATAAACCTAAAGCCCATTCCACCAGAGCTTTGGCTACTTCTTTAGCCTTCCAAGACAGACTGCCTATTGACACCATTTGTGCAGCGGCTACTTGGGCTACTCCTCACACTTTTATTTCTCATTATAAGTTGGATTTAGCTTCTAGGCATAGAGCTAATTTTGGTTCCACTGTTCTCAGGAGTCTGTTCCGTTAGGCCACCCGGGACAAGGTGCTAGGGACGCGGTCCCATCCAGCAAGACTGAAGGCGAGATAGACAACTTAACATATAGAAGTTATGTTCTTACCATAACGTTCCATGTTAGTTGTCTTCTCGCCTTCTTCTTGCGTCCCACCCTCCTTCCCCCTGGCCTGGACAGACCTAGAGGAGTTGTGATCGTGACCTCTCTTTCTACCACCTCTTTCTTAGTCATATGCTATTATGCATATTTCTTAGTTCAGGATGTAGGTCACCCTTTTTCTTCCTGTTGTTAGAGGTGGATTCTGTTTTTACAGTTATACTGTTACTGTTATAAGCTGGGGTTAGCTTACAAACGAGATCTGAGGTAACTCTCGCCTAGCATTGTGGGATATAAGGGGAGCCTCGAGCCGGTGGAACCAACTCTCGAGCTTTTAGAGTGGCCGAGTCGGAGCCGAGGTCGGCTCCGAACCCATCCAGCAAGAAGAAGGCGAGAAGAAGACAACTAACATGGAACGTTATGGTAAGAACATAACTTCTATTTTTTCCTTTTAAAAAAAATTAGCATATATCATAAGCATTACCCAAGGTTGCACTCGAGCACACTATATCTTTGGTAGATATCTGGCTAATGTTTCCATGTAAATACTTAATCCTTTACTTTCTCATATAAGTTAATATGCATGCCTCCATATCAGCACATGCCCTTTGTTTTCTTATACAGTATCTTCATTGTCAGTTATTATATGGGTATACAGCCTCAGAGTAAGTTAAGGGACAGCTGTTAGGCAACTTCTGGGTAAAAATGTGCATATCTGTCCATTCCAAAGAAATTTGGTTAAAAGAGAAGTGGAAGTCTATGGAGTCAAGTTTGTCTGTTTTCGAAAGTAGAGTGGTAATTATTCTATAAATCTTTCTACAGAAAATATTTGAACGATGACTGTCTTAAGCAAACAAGATCCATTAAGAAAAAGCAAGTTTGGAGGGGTGACAGGTAAACATCAGGGTGGGGATGCAAGCATCTGATCTTCCATGATGGAAATTGACAGTACTGACTATGTTGTAAGTCTCTCTCTTTCCCTCTCTTCTCCCAACCTGTCTTATTGGAGAGGAGGGTAGAGAGGAGTCTAAGCTTCAGGCTACAAGTTGGAATGTATGGCTTTTCCACCCTACATGGAAGTGCTTTCCATCCTACTGGGGTGCTAGCACAACAGTTAGATTCTGGGGCTGTAAAATCTTCATTCTCCAAACCATTAACAGTCCCAAAGACAGAAGCCTAGTCTAGACTTAACTATGCTGATAAAGATTGTGAGGGCTGCTAAACACAAAATGTTAGTCCTGTAAGCCTCTCTTGTATTCTCCTTGCCAGTGAATGTCTCCATCACCCTTATCTTAATGGTATGTACTGGTACATATGCATTGATAGAGGCCTCAGAAAATGCCGAGATTTGTGGCAGAGCAAAACCACTTCCAATTCATCTCCTTACCCTTTGGTTTGTCCACTCTTTCCAGTGTGTTCAGAAATTGTTTAGCTCCATTGTTTCTTCGTCTAAGAACACAGTAGTCATGCTTAGAGTTATCTGGATGGTTGGTTAAACCAGGAAACCCTACAGAAGACACTCTAAGCATTGCTTATGGGTTGGGAGGGTGGCCTAATGGTTAAGGTGTTTGCCTTATAAACACAAGGTGCAGGGTTTGAATCTCAAGGGGATAATTGGCTAGGCTTAAAAAAATGGCTCACAAGGGCAGTTAGCCTAGTAATTAACCTATGAACCTACCAATCTGGAGTTCTCTTTAATCTTCAAGTGCAGCTTGACCCCATGAGGACAGAAATATTTTTGTTATACCTTACTGGACAGAGAGAAGGACAGACTATTGTATATCCCTACCAAGGGACAAAGCTTCTCAGTTGAGACCTTTCTTTGCCGATCTAAGACAGAGGATCTCCATGTCAGCCACAGCATTCCTAAGAGCTCTGAATTACATGCCAATTTCCATCCCATTGGACCCCATAGCAAGGCCATATATGGACAAATGCAGTGGGCCTTCACTTCAGACAGACATGTCTGTGGTACAGTATTTGATCAATAAGGGAGGAACCAGATCTTACAGTCTTAATGGATAGTCCCTCCAGGTTTGGCAATGGGTGATTTGTTCACAACACTTTCTGGTGCATAGTCCTAGGGAAAGTCGGCTGTCTTGTAGACCGGTACAGCAGGTCTATCCTGATTCCTTGTGAGTGGTCTCTCAATTCAACAGTAGCTTATCAGATATTTGACTGCTGGGGTCAGCCTTACTGAGAGCTCTTTGCTTCCCTGACCAACTCAAAATGTAGCAATTCTTTGTTCTTATCGCTTTGGAGAGGGAGTCCCCAAGAGATGGTCTGATCTGATAGTGCCCAGAAGACGTCTATGTGCTTTTCCTGGTTTTCCCCTGTCTTCCTGAAATTGCCTGGATATCTCAGAAAGCAACAGTATGCAAAGCCACTCTGATTCACCTTGGGACTTTTAATTTTGTTTTAGAAGCCTTGAGAGGGGAGAAAAAAAAAACTTGCGCCACCATCTAAAGCATCTAAATCATAGCTAAAATTTCTGTTCTGGAAGATGATTTGTTTTGGGGGGGTTACATATTTTAAGAGTTTCAGAATTTACAAAAATCGTCTTCCAATCCTCCTTACATAATTTTCTATAAGGACAAAGTTTCTCTCTGTACTAATTCCTCCTTTGCTCCTGTGATTGTATCAGAGACTAATTTGAATCAGTCCATTCATTTGCCCATTTTCTTCTCTAACCATTCTTACCATGGACAGTATACTCTCCATATCGTGAGCATGCACAAACAAGAGCTTCTGTCACCACAGGACAAAAGCATTCAGAAAAGACAATGAATTATTAATTTCCTTCACCCCTAACAAATTGCAACATAGCCATCTGGACAAGATTACTTTACATCTCCTTTGCCTCTATTTCACAGAATAAATCTTTGTCAGTCAAAGCAAGAACTTATTCTACAAGGTCAGTTGTTACTTCTGCAGCCTTTTACAGAAATTCCACTGTGTGTGAAATTTGCTCTGCAGCAACATAACATGTAGTCTGTGTTGCACAACTTTACCATTTACTATACATTGGACATATTGTTCAGTTCTAGGGCTTCCTTCAGATCAAGTCCTAAAAGGTATCTCATCATTTTATTTCTTTATATATTTGTCCTTATTTGAGTGAGTTAGTCCCAATAGGCTGGTAGCCTTTTTTTCATTGGAGACTGGAGGTGGTATTTATACTACTAGGAGAAAACTAGGCCAAGGCATTGGAGAACTTCCCCTACTTTTTTCGATAGGTTTCTTGGGAACTTTTAAATCCACCTGAGCTACCACCAACTCAAGCAGATCGGGCGTCAGTTTAACATCCCTTCCAAAAGACATAATGCCACACAGGATTACAAGTAGCTTGGGATTCTGGTCTAATAGCTGAATCATGCAGGGCAAGGGTGAATAGTATATGGCAGTTATGTACTTACTATAATGCTAGATCCTTTCATTGCAGTCCACCACCCCCTTAAAAAGTTGCCACTGTCTGAAGACCTTGGCGAGACTATCTAGGCTCTTCTACCCCTCTCTCCTATAAGCCTCTGTAAGTCATGGGTTTTCTAGTATTAGTCAGGAAACTTGACCCAAGATAAGCTAATGCCCTTGGGAATTGTTAGGGAAAAATTTTAATGGAGCAGTTACATGGCTGGATCAGATCCAACAAGCGGATTGATACCAAGCAGTTGTATGGGACAGACTAGGATGAAAGGATCGAGTTATGATAAGTACTGCACTTCCATTTTTACACATGCCAAATATCCAGCTCTAGAAAATGTAACTGCACAAATAAGAGGTTCTCCTTGTGGTAAACCCCTAGGAGTGTAGTACCCATGAAGACTAGAGTCCAGAGGAACTATAGTACCTTAACAGGCTTTTTCCTGGATTGACATCATTTTATGCCTCTATTAAAGTACACCTTTTAGACATTGCTACATTCCTCTTCCAGGGCTCTTACCCCCCCCCCCCGATTTTTCTGTTAAACGGGTTGTAAATACCTTTGCTCAATTGTGCGGTTTTAAATTTCGTGGGTGAAAAGCAACCCCTGGCCTCTCCTGAATGAAGGTTCTTAGTGACACTCTTATTCTTGTCTTAGAAAACTGTGTTTCTGATAGCTGTCACATCAACTAGAAATATTTCTGAACTGCAGGTCCTCATTTATAGGGATTCCTAAGGAATGTACCAGACACATTGTTTTAGGACAAGGCATTCTTTTTTTTTATACTTAAGGTAGTATCCGATTTTGCTGGCAGTCAAACTTTACAGTTGTCTGTCTTGTCTAAATGCATAGAACAAGGGAGGAAGGATTACATGTATTGGGATGTGCATAGAAAACTGAGATACTCTTCAGCTAGATCAGACTATCTCAGGCAGTCATTTTTGCATCTTTTGTGCCAGGCTAGGAGGGTAGGCCAGTTTCCATACCAACATTGTGGCTAGCTTGCTGCATTACTTTGTTAAAAGAACAGTGAAAGGCAGTGGGGGTTCCTGTTTGAGTGCACTTCACCAATGGTGCAGCAAATATTTAACAGGAATCTGTGTGCACTTTTGACAAACACTGTAAGCTGACTCTCCAGTCTAGTAGCAGGGCAGGGTTTGCTGCTTACAGTAGTGCAAGGCAAGCTTGTAGCAATCCCCACCGCGTGTCTCACCTAACTGCTTTATTGTTCTTCCCATGGACAAGTAATCACACTACTGTAGATGTTCTTCGTGTTTCACTGTTGCAGTCATCACATTTGGGTTATCTGCTTGCAGTAGCCCTCAGTCGGCCTGATTATCAAAGTCTTGGGTCTTGCGTCGGTTGCTGTCTCATCTTCCATGATGTCAGGTAGTCAGGGGTATAAAGCATGCAGCCGACACCATTACATCAGTCTTTCTTGCCGTGCAGTGCCTGAAGCAGAAGCAGTTCGCAAGTGCTGGTCGGCCGACTCCTGAAATTTTCATTTTCGAGTTTCAGATCTGAAGTCTTCAACTAAGCTAACTACCCCATTGGGGAACCATTTTCTTGCTCTAAACCGATGTCAGTAAACTTAACAATTGTATTTCTTGTGGAAAGCAAATACCTCATAAAGATTTTAATTCGTACTGCATTCCTTGCTTAGGCCCAGACCACGACGTACCTTGCTGTCGGTTTTTTGCCTTATTCAAACCTCATACTATTCATCATTGGTTCATTTACGCATCTAAATATTTTGGTACTCAGTTCAATTATCCAGAAATGGCTTCGGTAAGCCACCCGACTACCAACATTCCGAAAAAACGCAAAGATAAAGAGAGAGATAGACCGCATAGGTCCAAAGCTGCCGATGACACTTCTCCTAAGTTAGTCGCCAGTTTGTCGGTACTCATTGAGGCATTTTTGCAGCCCCTGATACCCACTACTTCAGATTCGCAGGCCTCTACTGAGACGCATTCGGAGTCCAGTATGCTGCGAGATGCTTCTTCGACTGTGGAACCTGTGGATGTCTCTACCTTGGATGGGTCCAGAGCCGCTGTACAGGCACCGGCTTCTGAGGGTGTATTCAGGCTTAATGACTTACATATTAAACCAATGTCATCTTCTTCTTCAAGGCCTAAAACTCGATCCATGCCTAGAAAACGGACACCCAGACCGCATGGTCAGGCCCCTATGCCTAAAAAAAATGATAAAAATGGTTGAATATCTTATTACTCTGATAAGGGGAAGCCACCCTTCCCCCTCTAAGAGACCTAGGACTGATTTCCCTTCTAATTCTTCTGATCAGGACTCTGAAAATTCTGTTTTCTCTGATGACCAGGATTTGCCCTAATCTACCTGTGAGGATTCTGATGCAGAGGACTCCATTCCATCTGCTTCCCCTCCAGAGGATTTCTCTTTTGGTGAAACCTTGCATACCCTTAGGGAGCATTTTCGCTGGGAAAGCCAGGATTACACTGACTCCAAAAAGAGGCTTAGGGATATCTTACTCCTGCCTCAACACAGGCCTTTAGCTATCCCTCCTGTACTGGACATTGTAGATGATGCCTTCTCGGAATCTAGCATGGCCCCTGACTCTCTACCTCCTGCTCCCAGAAAACCTGATGGGTATTACAGGGTACCTGACTCTCGTACGTTCTTCTTTAAAAATCCTACTGCGGATCCTGAGACCATTTCACAGGGACCCAAGGGCATTAAGGCTACTATTGCCAAAAATCCTACCCCCTCTGATAGAGATTCCAGGGCGCTGGATAGATGGGGTAAGAAGGTATACACTTCTGCAACCTTGGCCATTAGGGCCTTAAACTGCCAGTTTCATATGTTGAAGTATCAGCAGCATATTATTGGATTGCTTAAACAGAAAATGATGTTGATTCCTGACTGTGCTGAAAATAAAGATTTACAGGATTTAATGCATTCTGCTGAACAAGTTGGAAAACATACTTTGCAATGTGGTTTTGATTCATTAGAGGCATCTTGCAGGGCTGCTGTTACTGGGTCTGTACTTAGAAGGCATGATTGGCTTAAGGAGCAATCTTTGCCAGATCATGTTAAAGCTAAATTACTGGAAGTTCCCATAAACCAAGACCACCTATATGGCATCAAAGCTGAAGAAGTACTTAAAAAGATGGAGGAAAAAGCTAAATCTATGCTATCTAATCTAAACTAAATCCAGGGTATTTACAAAGTGCCTAGCTCCAGTCATTGCATTTTGCAGGCAAAGAAATATTCAAATATACCCATACCTGGACGATTGTCTAATTCAGGCAGAAAGCCAGGACATACTATTAAATCATCTGGCATTTGTAAAGAAATTGGTAACGTCTCTGGGGTACACCATAAACGAAAATAAATCACATCTTTTACCCTGCCAACAAATTGTATTCCTGGGAGCAAGCTTGAATACAACTTCCCAGATGGCCTACCTCACGCCAGAGAAACAAATTCAATTGACAGTCTACTTCAAACTACTGGCCACCAAGACCCAGCTATCTGCAAGGAAAATACTGCAAGTCCTGGGGTTCATGGCCTCTTGCATTCTACTATTTCCATATGCAAGACTGCATATGAGGAAACTACAATGGTATCTAAAAAAAGCCTATGGTGTCAACATTCTCAGGACCTGGAATCAATGATTCCTATCATCCCTTGCCTACAGATAGAGTTCCTTTGGTGGGCAGAGGCCTACCACCAAAACAAAGGATTGCCATTCACTCTACCCCCTGCCACCCAAACCCCAACAACAGACGCATCAGACTATGCATGGGGGGGTGCTCACTTGGCAGGACAGTGCTTTCAAGGCAAATGGAACCCAAATCAAATGCACTTGCTTACCAATCAAAAAGAAATGTTAGCTGTACAGAATGCTCTGACATCCTTCAAGGGCCACATTCTTCCAGGACAATTATTGATGATGGACAAACACCACTGTTATGTGGTACATAAGCAGGGGGGAACCCACTCATACCCTCTCTGCAGACTAGCCATGGCTGTGTGGAACACAGCCTTGAGCTACCAAGTGCACCTACAGGCTCAATTCCTGCCAGGAAAACTAAATACACTGGCAGACGACCTATGCAGAAATCTCATGGACCCACACGAGTGGAAACTAGAACCAAAGATATTCAATATGTTGAGAAACAAATGGGGGAGCCCGGAGATGGACCTGTTTGCCTCCCCCAGAACTGCCAATTGGACACATTCTGCACTTGTGCTCCCCACAAACAAGCTTGGAAAGTGGATGCACTGTCCTTCACCTGGAAAAACCTATCAGTTTATGCCTTTCCCCCTCTGCCTCTCCAAGGTACTACTAAAGATCAAACAGTACAAACCAAGGACAATACTGATTGCACCAGACTGGCCACGCCAACACTGGTACCCCTCTTGCGCAGTGTATCACTGCTGGCACCATGGCACCTGCCTCAGACCCCTGCCCTGCTGTCCCAGCAGGGCGGACTGATTCTGCACCCACAACTTCAAACCCTGAACCTGGAAGCCTGGCTAATTACCTGATTTCTCCGTTACCATCCCTCAGTAAGCAAGTGATGGATGTCATCCTGGAGGCAAGGGGGCCTAGTACTAGATAATTCTATGCTGAAAAATGGAAAAGATTCTGTTTCTGGAGCCAAACTCAGGAGATGGGCACAGCAGCTCCCAATTTGCCCCATATTCTTCAATACTTAACTGTGATGCTTCACAAGGGCCTTTCCTTTTCCTCCATCAAAATTCATGCCTCAGCCATTTCAGCAGAGAACCACCCTTCATCTCTCATCCACTGCTGAAGCAATTCCACAGAAGGGCCAAAAACTTAAGACCACCCAGGAGAGCCTTTACTCCAGCCTGGGACCTTAACTTTGTATTGGAAAAGCTCACTCTACCTCCCTTTGAGCCAGCTGCAAATGCAGAGTTGAAATTCCTTTCTTGGAAAACAGCCTTCCTTTTTAGCCATCACTTCAGCAAGAAGGGTGTCTGAATTACAGGCCCTCATGGCAGTGGAGCCTTTCATCATCTTTCATGGCGACAGGGTGTCCCTTAGGACCAATCCCTCTTTCATACCCAAGGTGGTATCCATTGTGGCCCTTAATCAGTCCATTCATTTGCCAACCTTCTTTTCTAATCCACAGAACAAAGGAGAACGAATACTGCACTCCTTGGATGTGCACAGACAACTTAGATTTACTTGGACAGGACTAAGCCTCTCAGGAAATCTGAACATCTGCTGGTTGCATTTGCTGCAGGGGCAGAGGGGAAGGCCATTTCAGAGCCAACCGTTTCTAAGTGAATAGGCCATTGCATTCATTTCTGCTATAAGCATCATGGAAAACCTACCCCAGAGGGGATAAGACCACATTCAACCAGGGCTGCATCTACATCTACAACCTTTCTCAGAGGTGTCCCTACCAGGGACATCCTAGAAGCTGCTACCTGGAGTTCTGTACATACCTTCACCAAGCATTACCACTTGCCAATTATTTCCAAATCCAGAGCTGGATTTGCCACTGCAGTCTTGCAGGACCTTATAGCTGGTCCTAATGCTATCTAATTACCTCCTCCCATCCTTAGCTTTGGGAATCTACCCAAATGTGATGACTGCAACAGTGAAACACGAAGAACATAGTGCAGTTGTGTACACTTACCATAAATGTAGATGTTTGTATTCACTGTTGCAGTCCTTGTTACCCTCCCTCCAGCCCCCTGACTTCTATGGACTATACCTCTATTCTTGTTTACTATGCTTAAAGCTTTTTGGTGTATTTGCTTTTTTGTTGGAGGTGTAACCTTGTATATAATTGCTTCCCATTATGGGGGCACCTGACATCTGGGGCAAGAAAAACTGATGTAATGGCATCGGCTGCATGTTTTACACCCCTGACTACCTGACATCATGGAAGATGAGACAGCAACTGACGCAAGACCCAAAACTTTGGTAATCAGGCCGACTGAGGGCTACTGCTAGCAGATAACCCAAATGTGATCACTGCAACAGTGAATACACTCAAACATCTACATTTATGGTAAGTTTACACAACTGTACTGTAGTGGATTCTTATGATGAGCATAGAACAGTTGTATGAGTGCACTCAAGTCTTGTGGTAAAGGTGGAGAAAAGTGAAGCATTACTACACTTGCCATAAGTATGTGCGCTTTCCAAAAAAAAAAAAAAAAAAAGTAGATCTTTCACTTGCCAATCCATTTACCTTAAATGTATCAAGAACAAGCACATTTGAAAGGTGCAAGCTTTTACATACTGAAGACCACCCTTTGTGAAGACACGCTTACTAGTTTCATCTTACAAAAAAAAAAAAAAAAGTGTGGCACAGACCTGCCTTCTTTCTTTAGTCTTCTGCATTACTGCTCTCCTGGGTTAAGAAATAAGTCCATTTGAGGCTTGGAGACTTTGCAAAAGCTCTGGACCTCTGACTGTGGGGGTGGATGTTTTCATGTGGTAAATTCCTATGGATAACAAATCGTACTGCAGCAGTGGTCTTCCTACGCTAACATCTGCTATTGTGGTGTGTGCTCTCAAATGGCTGTAATTTTTAGTAATACTAGTTTGTCTTTATCTTTGCAGTCCCACTCTAAATTTACTCCAGAAGTGAATTTGCCCTTCATAGGTAGGTACTAGGCTATCTGCCCTGGGGCCTATACAAGCCCAGCCAAAAAGGTACCCTGGCTTTTGCCACCCAAGAAAATTATTTTCCTGTGCCACTGCTGAGCAGAGCCACAGAGGTGATCCCTGGGGTGAATTTCCTATTTCTCATCCAATCATCAATATTTTTCTTGACAAGTGCTAATGAGGAGCTTTGTTTGATATAAATAGGTAGTTTATTCCAGAGTATGGGAAATCTCTGGGATAGCAATCTATCCCTCCGGCATGTTCTGTTTATTGTGGTGACAGGATTTGGGTCCCTAGAGCATGTAGCTCGGAGGGATTGGGATTTCTTTAAGTGGAGCATGTCCAACAGCTCTGGGTTTGACATAGCTTTGTATGTTAGGCAGAGATCATCTCTGAGTAGGTGATATGCGATGGAGTAAAGCTGAAGTTTATTGAGACAGTCTGCGTAGGGTATTTGTTTGAGGCCGGTAATCCTCTTTGTGAGGTATTTCTGCGGCCTTTCCAGTTGTTGTAGATGTCTTGTGAGGTACATACCAAAAGAGGGGCATTGTACTCTATAATGGGTCCAATGAGTGATGAGTAGAGGGGAACAATTACCTCTTTTTTTCTGGATGAGAAACCTTTTGTGATGAGGTGTGCCACATAGAAGGATTTCCTGACTACTGTGGCAATATGATTATCAAAGGAGAGACTACTGTCCACCTGTGTGCCAAGGTCTCTTATCACACATTCGGTGTTAAGTATACTACCGCCTATGTTGTAGTTCATGGGTACAGAGTTTTTACCAAAGGGGATGACAGTGCACTTTTTCACATTGAGCTTGAGGCCATGGCTTTGACACTAGGCATCTGTCTCAGTGAGGCCCTTTTGTAGGATGTCCACATCATTAGGAGTTTTGATTATGGCTCCTAGTTTGCAGTCATCTGCGAACTTCATTAGCCAAAGACCTTCTGTGTTAGCCTGTACTTCAGAGAAGTAGATACCAAACAGGAGAGGACCCAGGACTGAACCCTGTGGTACTCTGGATTTGGAGTCTGCTACTTTTATAGTGTGGGTTCTGTCAGTGAGCCATTTGGCAACCCATCTTGTGACATAGGGATTTATACCAAGTTTAATGAGTTTATCTATAATTCCAGAGTGGAGGATTGTGTTGAAAGCCTTGGCAAGATCTAGATAGGCTGTTTGAACCACCTTACCCTTGTCTACGGCTTTGGTGACTGCTTCAAAGAAGTCTATCAGGTTTAGGAGACTTGATCTGCCTTTTATAAACCCAAACTGGGTGGGGTCCAGAGTTTGGAGATTACCAGTGTCTTTGTTTATAAGTTCCATGATGATACATTCCTTGGCCTTGCAGACCAGGCTCGTCAGGCTATTGGGGCGATAGTTCCCGGGGTCCGTGGTGGCTCCCCCCTTGTGGAGTGGGAAAACTGTCGCTGTGCGCCATTCAGCAGGCACAAAGCCTGAGGTGAGGCTATGATTGAACATGGTACTTAGGTGGGGTGCCAGTTCATTCTGTAGTTCATGTAGAACGCAGCCTGGGATATTGTCTGGTCCAATGGATGCTGTGTTCTTGGCTTTGGAGAGTGTGGTTTTTACCTGTGCAGCCATGATTACAGGAACTTTGCAATCTTCCGGTATAGAGATGGGCTTTTTAGGGGGTGAGAGGGGGGTAAAGTTAGCACTGAACCTATCTGCCAGGATGTTGGCAATATCAGTTGGGTCTATATATTTAGTGCCATTGTACTGTAATGCAGAGCAGATCTGAGTGTTGCCATTGAGATTCTTGACGTAGCTATAGAATGCTTTGTGGTCGTCTTTAGAATCAGTGACGATTTTGTTTTCGTAACTAGCTTTGGAGGATTTTATCAGGGATCGCAGCTTCTTACTGAGGCTGACCAAGGAGCTCCTCCACTCATGGGATTTTACTCTTTTTTTCAACAGTTTCTTCTTCCTTCTGTTGTGCAGATTGTTTATGGCAGGGGACCACCAGATTGGCTTCCTTTTTTGGAGGACAGCGTCTTGGTTCTGTTTGGGATAGCACGATCCATGCACTCATGTAAGTGCTTATAAAGTGCAGTTGTGTAGGATTCAGTAGTCGTAACTGTGTTGTCCATCTGCATGGGTGTCATGAAGTTCACCACTTCTGTCTTAAGAAGCATGAAGTTGGCTTTGGAGAAATTTTTTACCATGGTTTCCTTAATGGGGGGTGGGGGCAGGATGTGGATATCTAGGGTAATTAGCTTATGGTCGGATCGGACCAATGAGGCGTTGACTTCAGGGGTGGAACATCGGTCACTCATGTTGGTAATGACTAGATCTAGGATATTGTTGCCCCTGGTGGGGGTGTGGATAAGTTGATCCAGGGCATTGGAGTTTATGAATTCCAGAAAGCGTTGAGCGAAGGAGTTGGTACATGAGTAGTTTTCCCAGTTAATGGTGGGGTAGTTGAAATCGCCCATTATTAGGGTGTTTGGTTGAACTCTAATATTTTCCAGTACATCAATAAAAGAGGAGTGGGAATCCTGGGGCATGATGGGTGATCTGTAGCAAGCTACAATTTGGATTGCAGTTTTGTCCAGAGTTAGTTGCACTTGGATAACCTCAGCTGCATTATCCTGTGCAACTAGCCTGGAGGTGTGGATATCCTTAATGAATATGGACACACCTCCGCCTTTGGTATTCCAGGGGTGCTCTCTGGAGCCTTGAACCAGATCTCAGTCACTGCACAAATATCGATGTTCTAAATTTTAAGGAATGCCTCGAGTGAGTGCATTTTGAGATTTAGACTTCTAGCATTGAGTAGCATCACCCTCAGTTTTTGCTTAACTGTTCCTGTTACGGTGGTGAATTTGTCATTTGAACCTTGCCTAAAAAGGCACTATAGGGGCGGCAAGAACCTTAGCCAGTATCCGGAATCCCAGGGGTGACAGGTGCAGGCCATCTCTGGCAAAGCATCGTGGTCTGTCGAGCATGTCATCCCAGGCAGACAGATACTTGATCCCTTTAGAATGGCACCTGAAGCTTAGCCAATTGTTGAAGTCAGTCATTTTGTCCTTGTACTAAGGCATCATTCTGGGTGATGGCAGAATGCTACTCAGGGCTACGGTCATACCTGCCTGGACTACAAGATCGGAGAGCTCTTCCATGTCTCTGTTCATGTAGTCCTGGGAAGTACATCTCGGGTCGTTCACACCAACATGGACAATGACAGAATCATATTTGTACTTGTTGTGGAGTGACCTGAGTGCATGGGTTATGTGGCGGATCCTGGCACCCGACAGGCAGCTGACAGTAACCTTCTCCTTGTTTAGCCTGGTGAGTGGGACATCAGTGTGCCTGACTATAGAGTCACCTATGACTAGTATGTTGGGTACGTTGTTTTGCCTTATTGGCTGTGGTTGAGTGGCACACTGAGTCTGCGGGCTATGTGTCATGTGGGTTGTGTTGGGGGGTGGAGGTTAAGTGCATTTTTGCTTTGGAGGTCTCTGTTACTTGAGCAGATTATTATTGAGAGCCTCCGTGAATGTTTTTGTGATTCTTTGTGTGGATTTTGGTGGTGTAGATTTAGTGAGACTATGTGATGAGTGTCGTGTTGTGCAAGTGTTTACCTTCTCTTGACTGTGAAGTTCAGTCTTGATTGGAAAGAGCTTTAGCTCCACTTTGGCTAGATAAGTGCATCTCTCACAGGTTGTAGTGTTGGGTGGTAGGAGGAGAGGGTTGTCTGTGTACATGAGGCAATTTCTACAGTGCCCCAAGATGCCCAGATTCGTCAGATAGACAGGAGAGAACACTGGGAGCTGACCCTTGGACATGCCTGAATAAAAAACTATTTTCCTCTAGATAAGTGAGGAAAATGAGTACAAGAGCTGTTTTTCTCTAAGCAAGTGAGGAAAGCAAGTACCAAAACTGTTTTCCTCTAGGTAATGAGGAAGGCTGAGTGCTGTAGTAATTAGTAGGTTATTTAGTGCTTACAATTTCTGAACAAATGCTGATCACAGATAAGCAAATTCAAGTGCTAAAACTAAGAATCTATATCTGGACTGAACTAGTTACATGAAAGGGGGGAAACAAGTGCAAATGTGGGCTTTTAAATCAGAAAGTTGAGAGAGATGGAAAAACTGCCCCAACGGCCATTAACTACAATTTCTGGGCCAGAACCACTCCTTATGTGGTAGATAGGTTACCTAGTGCTTACCACTCCCACTGATAAGCTAGAAGGCTTCCCTTCAACACAGAAAGCTTGGGGGGGGGGGGCTCAGAAGCTTACATGCAGTCCTGGATACAGCAAATCTGAATCTGGACTACACTAGTTACATGAAAGGTATATTATTTTTTATTTTTATATATATACACACATATACACATATATATATATATATATATATATATATATATATATATATATATATATATATATATATACAGAAAGGTAGCTAAAATAGCAGTAAAAACAATTAAAATGCAGTGCAAGCTAGCACACTTGAGTATGTAGCAATGTTAGACCAAACAGTTTAAAAAATGCAATTAAATTAAAAATGACTAAAAACAACTGCAGAAGGAGTCTATTAGGTAGAATGAGGTAAAGAGATGGGACTGGGGGGAGTGTAAGAATTCCAACCACGAAAAATCACCAGTAACCAACAAATTCAGTAAACCTTGAATCCTGGAACTTCAATAAAACATACTTTATTCGAATACTGGACCAAAACAAGATAAAATACTTTTCGTAGGCACTAAGCGCTTTCACCCTATCATCCTAGGGCATCATCAGAGTACAACAAATAGTACAACAAATATCATCCCTTATATACAGAACTAATAATAGTTAATTATACAATTTCCTAATTAAAACATTTATCTCCTTAGTTACAATGGTTCAGAGAGAGAATTTAAGGCAGTGGAACCCTAACCAAAACTTAAGGTAGTACTGCAGTTAACATAATGTCAATGTTCATTCATACAACGAATGTGAATAATGACAATAACATCACAGGTAGTAAAAGATAAAAATGTTAAAAATGTTGAAAATATTAAAAATATCCAAGATACACTGTACAGCCTTTCACAAAAAGATCATGAATAATAAAATATAATATAATAAAGAATAGAAAGTAATAATCAAAATCAGAATGGCAGTTAAATTACTCATAGTAGTTAAACCCTACTGTTCCAACCAAGGAATTGTGTATATTTCAACCTAATAAACAATAGTACTACTTGTTATAAGAACTATGAAATTGTGTAACCTTGTTATGATATGTACCTAAACTTAATAAATATAATAAATAAATATTAATAATTATTAAATAAATATTTAAGTATTTAAATATGTTTGTTCATAAAATTGTTAAATTGTTAAAAATATTTATTAATAAAATTGATGATTGTAAATTGTATATAATAAAAATTACCACATAAATGTTAATACAAAAATACAATAAAATATGCTATAATTGTATTGACAATGCGAATTATAAAAATATAAATATAAAAATATATAAAATAGTGTAGTTGTACTTGCTGAATGTGATTAAAACGTAACAACTGTTAAACTGTTTGTACAACGACAACCTTTGTGTAAGTGTTGTGTATAGTTGAAATTTATTCCACACATAAAATACTAAATTAACTGTGACTTCAGCTTAAGTATGCTGGCTATAGATATTTGATCATTGATGCCAGGCAACTTACTGGCATTTAATCTAAGTTGCCAGAGACATTCTTTCGCTTCTAATAAAGTTTTAATGTCACCACCTTTTTGTGCATTCTTGTAAGGTATTCTGTCAATCACAAAAAACAAGAATTTTTTAAAATTAACACAACTAACACTATGATTATATAAAGCACTAGTCTGTCTATGATTCCTAATGTCACTTAAATGTTCAATGATTCTTGTTTTTAATTTTCTGTTCGTTTTTCCTATGTAATATGCTTCACATCCTGTACAGGAAGCTGCGTATACTACCATAACCGAGTTAGTCACAAACTCCAGGACATCTAATGGTCATTTCATAGTTCGAAATTGAAAGGTATGGTCCATTGTTAATAAATCTACATATGTGACATGCACCACATTTATTCATTTTAGATTTCCTAAACATGTCATTATTTACACTTTTTTCAAACAAGTTTTTTAAATTTCTACCCCTACTAAAAGTAATCTTAGGTTTGTTTCCTAGAATATTCCCAAGTTCCGTGTTAGATTCTGTGATAATACTCCACGAATCATGTAACACTTTAACAATTTGTTGAGATTTTTCATTAAAGGGAATAACAAAAGTGTCATGTCCTACCTTAGAATTTGATAAATCCTTTGGTATAAATCCGTGGTATATAATAGGTTTGTACAATGTCTGTCTGTTCCTTAAAATACCTTGACTAATATCAAAAACAAACTCTGCGGGGTAAGCTCTAGCTAAAAACATGTTTTGTAATTTAACAAGCTCCTTTTTGAAGACTTCATCATTACTCACAATTCTAGACAGCCTCACCATCTGTCCTTTAACTAAGTTTCTCTTCTGATGGACAAGGTGACAACTGTCAAAATGTAAAAATGAATTGGAGTAAGTCTTCTTCCTATAAATGTTAGATTCAAATTTATTGTCTTGTGTGGATATTGTAATGTCCAAAAATTCAATTGTGTTGTTTGACATGTGACTAGTGAATTTAAAAAAAACTGTTGTTTGTCCAATGTAAATAATAAAATCGTTGAACTCGGCTTCAGTACCTCTCCAAAAAATCAAAATGTCATCCAGGTAACGTAGGTATAGTAAAACCTTACTCCAGTAGTTACTAGTAAAAACATGTTCTAACTCCAAGCAGCTAGGACTAGGTTGGCGTAAATGGGGGCACATCTTGCGCCCATAGCTACACCATTTCTTTGTCTAAAATAACCACCGTTAAAGTATATAAAGTTGTTTTCCAACACAAGTTCTAACATCTCAGATAATAACCGATTCTCAGATCTATTGTGTTGCCTATGTGTGTTGAGACATGCTTCAAACATTTCAAGGCCGTCTTGATGCGGAATTACAGTGAAAAGATTGATTACATATACAGTAACCATAAGAAAATCAAAATTAGCATCAAAACTGTTAGCAAATTGTCTAATAGAGTCTAGACAGTGCCAGGAGTCTCTTAGAATGTGTGGTAACCTCCCTAAAATATTTTTGCACTTAAAATCAATGTATGCTGCTAAAGCTTCAGTCTTCGAGCCTCTAGCAGAAACTATTGGTCTAAAAGGGGGGTTGTCAATGTGTTTATGAATTTTGGGAATCCCAAAAATAGAAGGTATAGTTGGGAATTCCACAGAGATGTACTGATAAGTTTGTGAATCAATTCTTCCATCCATAAGATATTCATATGTCAACCAATCTATTTTAGTGTAGGCTTTGTTAACCTCATGCCTACTCACCTTTTCATAGGTCTCATCATCATCCAAAAGCTCAAGCATCCTATTGTCATAGTCTTCACTTAACATAATAACTACCCCACCACCTTTGTCTGGTTTCATGATCCTGAATTTGTCGGTGCTTGTGAGCTCTTTTAGACAAAATTTTTCTGCAGATGTCAAATTAAAGTTAATAAATGTCTTGTCACATAAAATTCTTCTAATATGTGTCTCACAAAGTTTTTCAAATACATGTATCATGAAATTCTGGCGGAGTATAAAAGTACTATGACGCTTGAGTGTGAAACCGGGAAAAGCCCAAAGAAAAACAAACATGCAACTGTTTATAGTACAGCTGTTAGCTTACAGTACTCCTTATTGTTTGTCCCATCTTTCATGTGTGGACTTTTTGTTTTAAGGACCAGCTTTTTACCTGCTTGCTCTGCATTTATTTTTTTATTTTATCTATCATAAATTATCCATGTAAGTCTTCATTTATTCCATCTCTACCATCTTTTCCTGTGTGTAGTTACTCTCTACTACCAAAATATTTGCTTTCCCTCTTAGATTTAGTCTTCCTTTCCAACATTTTGCCTTATTCCATCAAAGTCTGCGTGTCCAACCCCCTTACATTTCTTCTCCCTCTGTTTATTCTTGAACGGTCTTATACACCCCCAGCTTGGTTGCTGTTTGCTCCCATGACTGCTGTTCGCATTTATAGCCCCTACCATCTTGACTGGTAGCCTTTCCAGCATTCATATGGCATTCATCCATCTACAACCCATTTTTCCACATGGGGTCAGGGGGTCACTTCAACAGTGGCAGTCGTCTAGAGCCAAGGTTTACACTGCAGGATGACTGTACCATCATATTTTCTACCATCTCTATTTCCTCATCCATCAAATGTCTTATTGTCCATCAGAGCAGCACTGCTCTTGCACCTGCCTCTTCCCTCCTCCATTTTCTGTCTTTCTCTGTCAATACCTCCAAGATACCCTCTTTAGCTCCTAGTAATGTACCTCCTTTATCAGTTGAAGCCCCATACTACTGTTTTACTTCACAGTCTAAAATTTTGAAGGCTCTTCCTCTCCTTGTCCACCATTAAGTGTCTCATCTACGTAGTTCAGTCTCTGTCTTTGTAATTGTCTGAATTAGAAGACACTGTGCTTGCCTTATTCCGTGCTTGCAAGATCTTTTAACTTTGGTTCCATATCTGTAAAGGAATCATGAATGATCCTATAGAAAACCAGGTGTCCCTTAGGACATGGTATATATTCCTTCAGAAAATGGTATCAGAATTGTCCTTAAACCAGTCTGTTCATATCCATGTTGTTTTTTTCTGGTAGTAGGAACTTCAGAAAGTGCCCTTCTCATCCTGGGCATGCACTGTGGCTCAGGTTCTGTTTGAAGCTAGTGCACAGATTCAGAATTACCAAACATCTGTTAGTCTCCTATTTTCAAGGAAAAAGAGGTGCTGACAGTTGCTAAGCACACCCTTGCCACTTTGATTGGTATCTGTGTTATATTTTGCTATCAGGAAAGGCTACTTTACAGGGGGTATGGCTGATTTTGTCATTTCTTCAGAAATATCTTCATTGCAGATGCTTATGCTGTGGCACTTTGTCATTGTTTCACACATTCAGCAAGTATTATTGCTCAGACTATGACTGCAGGTAGCAGCCTCCTTTGGTGGGTTTGGGATTTAATGTTAGTTGAGATTCATTCTGTTTGTAGACACACCAAGGAGGGTGCCCCATATCATATGTAACAGATCCTACCTTATCAGTTGATTTGTGAGTGGGATTATCCTTTATGGGTCTTGAGTACCCTTCAGCCATTCTGTGTAACTGGATTTCCCCCCTCCGTGCACCAACTGCTGCTGGGAGTTACTTTTAAGTCATACAGATATTGTTTGTACAGTGTATATTTCCTTCATTTAATTGCTTTATTTGCAAGAATGTGCTATTTCAGTGGCTGGCAATAATCTGGTAAGCTTCAAATGAGTGAGTGTAGGGGCTAGGCACCCTCTTAATGTGTATCTTGTGATCATGTAGTACATGCCTGTGAATTTGAAAATGTCATAAAAAGTAGTAGTAGAGGGATTTGGGGGGGGATATTCCCCAAGATTCAACTGGCAAGCTGTCCCATTAGAGATCATCTGACAAGGTAAGAAGAGTTTGTGTCTTTTGGCAAGACAAGGTAAACTTTGATCTGAATGAGACAGTTTCTGAAAGTCATAGTTTAAAGTGCACCCTTTTGCATTTCAGCATTCTAACCTACTTAACAACTCTGGGCACCCTGTTTGGCAATCTGTGAACACAAGCCCTACAAACCACTGGTCATCTGATATGAGCAGTATATGGGGAGCTGCTGACACAAAGAATGCAAATTTAGGTTTCTGGGATGATGCCATTAAAGAGGTGATACCACCCACTTCATCTGCCAAAATTAATAAGAGCACTGTGAATCTCAGGTAAGAAGTGTACTTCGTGATGCTGATGTGTTTATGCATACTCACTAGCTCCATTATTTTATACATCTGTTTTGGCCCTTTTTGACAAGTAGTTAAATTGTTTTGTCTGTGTATGAAGTGTCTACCTCCCAGTTTCTTCTGCTTAACAGTGTTGTTAATGCATCATCTGGCTGTTGTAGCAAATATCACCTTTTACCACATCAACAGTTGCTTTTTCGTCATTAGCTGACATATGCATGGTAACAGTGTATGTCCTTCTATTCTCATTTTGTAGTATTCTCACATGTTGAGGATACTGCACCATTGAAAAGAAGGACATCTATGGTTATGGTAAAATTTTACACTAATTTTCCTTTTTACAAGGGGCGTTACTTTTAGGTCTTATTCCATCCATCCATCGACAGCCCATTTCTGCTAAAGCATTAGTTTCAGCTTTGATTTATATTCACTTATAGTTATCTTGCCACTCTGACCCACACTTTAGTCGGTACATTTTGTCAAAATGTGCTGTTTTTCTTGTGGAGAATTTAATTAAGTTTTGTGCATCTAGGTGATGTAATGATTTATGGTTTTAGCATTTTCTTACAAGTAATCTGCTAATCTACATTAACCTTTTAACCAACTTTTAATAGAGTGTACTTGTACCATTTTTTTTGGGGGGGCAGCTCAGGTCTTTAAGTTGTTTCCACTTTAAGACCTTACAAAGGCACGTCTGTTTATCTTGCAGAACTGTTTGTATTTTTTTCATATTCTAAGGTTTGCAGAATGCTTTCATCTCTTCCAAATCATCATATTCAAGACACTTTGAAGTCACCCTGTTCTTGCCATTGATGAGAAAGACGATTGAGGCATTATTATTGTCCAGCGCAAAATTTCTTTTGCTTCTTCCCTGTCTGGTACTACATTGGACAGAAGTATTGCTTTACCTTGTTTCTCAGGTGGAAATCCTAGTCTCCTCACTGTCACACACTGAAGCCGAGCACAGACCTTCCAGTGCTGATGTGTACGTTGGCAAGTATGCTGGTGTCAGCTGTGGTTTTGATGTCAGGTCCACATTTTTTGGGGCTGGTGTTCTACATCAGTTTTGCTGCCTCTGTCAACAAGTTTCTACATTGATGCTATGAAAGTCAGGAATTTCTTTGAGTATATAGCTAGGATTGTTTTGTTAGTGTCATTGCCTGTGTTGACTGGGTCAGCTTTTTAGCCCTTAGGGTTGACAGGTGATCTGAAGTAGTTGACTTCATTTGATCTTCAACCTGTGGGTTTCAGATCCAAATCAGATCCAACACGGACGCATTTTCCAGCTACTGATACAAGCTCCCAGCTCCTTTCCTTTACCCACAATGCCCCATGTCTCCTTCCTCCTTTCAGAAGCAACAAGTGTGATCCGAGCTCTTAGCATAGTTGGGAGTTTTTTTGTGAGTAAAAGTCTGATATTTTTTGATATTTCCTTCTCTTAATTTCTTCCTTTACCTTTTCGCGAGGTTGTCGGTACAAAAAAAAAGTTTACTTTTCAGCTTTCCCTTCAGTCTATCCTATTGTGTGTGCGCGTGAGTTGGGCTTTTCTATTTTAGGGATGTCTGAAGCCCCTAAATCAGGTTTCTGTAAATGCACAGAGTGTGGCCATAAGCTTTCCCCAGCAGATGGCCACATTTTGTGTGTGGTGTGTCCTGTCCTATTTGTGCTGGATTCCACCCCAGAGCACCGAAGGACAGGAGGGACAAACTAATTCTAAAGGGGCTTACTCCCCTCCTCAGGGACAGTAGTTCCTCCTTTGCTTCCCGTGGGAACAGCAGCAGCTGCATCCTCCTCCTCCTCCCCGGCCTCTGGGACTCAAACTCCTGCCAAGAGGTCCAGGGAGGGAGAAAAGGCCAAGAAGGACAAGCTGTTAAGTGGTCCCCCGACCGCTCGGTTCAGGCTGGTCCACCACTGAAAGTAAGGCCTGGGTCTCCTTGGCTAAGATCTCCCAGGTTTTCCCCTGAGCCAGAGGAAGCTCCTCTCCGGTCCCCAGCCAGGTCCTCTCCCCACCGGCTTTCTAGATGTGTTTTGGTGGCTTATTCTTCATGATCTACCCAGAGTTTGAGTGAAGTAGAGATGGACAAGATGATGCGGAGGTTTATCCGCACCCAGATCCACATGGGGGTGTTGCCAGCACCCTCTCCCTCTGGAGGGGGTAGCTCGCAACCTTTCTTTACACCTATAACTCCTTCTCCGATCTGACCTTTGGTTTTGGAGTCCCTGGATTCGAGTACCCTTGGAGTTGATGGGTCGGCACCAACAGTCCCATGTACCTTGATGCCGGCCGTTGCCTTGAGCATGTCAGATTCGACTGGTTTGGATCCGAGCTCTCAGAGCCGTAGTCTTGGGGTCATATCCGAGGGGTTGCTGTCTGCTCTGAGCATTTCCAAGCGCAGTATCCCTCTTGGTATCTCTGCTCATAGAGCCTCGACTCTGACTCCCCTGTTGGGTCAGAGGGGGAAGGCCCCCACCAGTATCTCCCAGGAGGTCTGTTCCCCTTCGGCTTTTGACATGGTGGAGAGGGTTCTCTCAGTTTTGAGACCCTTGACTATCTCATCCTCAGACTCCGTCCAAACCCCCTCGGCTTTGGGTGCGGTCCAGACAATCTTGCTGTCTGAGACAGCCTGTGTCCATCCTACCTCAGGAGGCTCCACCATGGGAACAACAGAAAGTTTGCGAATCCTCTCCAGAGAGTCTCACTGAGGAGGTACCTCACAAATGGACATGAAAGAGGAGGCACTTGGACTCTCTGCCAGAGTCCCTCACCAAAGACACTGACATGTTGGAGGGGAACGTTCCCCATGGTCACCCTCCCCGAGGATGTCTTCTTTGGCGACATCATGGAACTCCTCCGGCAGAGTGGGGGGGGGGTTGGTCTGCCCCAAAACCACCCTTGGACAAGTCAGTGTTCCTGGAAGTATTCGGCATGGGCCCATCTACTTTTTGGGTGTCCCCTCCTGCAGATCCTTTAGTGGATCTTATAACATCTAGGGCATGGAAGGAACCAGACACCGTGGAGACTATCCCCAAGCACCCGGACAAGGTCTTAAGTCCCCCATCAGACAAGGACGTGCTGGAATAAGGGGTCCCCAGTGAATGCTGTTGTTGTGGCAGCAGCCACCAAGAAGGAGCTCGCACAGGAGAGCTCCATGGCTCACCCTCCTGATCATGAATCAAGGGCATTGGACCATTTTGGGAAGCGAGTGTATGCTTCAGCAACGTTCTCGGTAAGGGCGCTGAACTACATGGCACACACAATTCGATTACAGCGAGACTTGGTCAAAGAAGTCACTGAGTCGACCTCGGAGTCCATGTTGGCAGAGGACAAAAAGAAGTTCTCCGCGCGAATGGCCACTGTTAAAGCAGTTTCAAATACGTCCATGTGCCTGCTCTCACACGCTACTGAGTGAGCCGCAAGGGTTGCTGGGACGGGTGTTGCCATCAGGTGCCATGTCTAGGTCTAGCTTTGTCAATTCTCGGAACCTTTTAAGGCATCATTTACAAATGCCCCTTTTTTGGGAAATCTGTTAGAGATACTGGTCCAGAGTGAGAAGACACTGTCTGCCATCGGATTCTGCTTCTCCTCCCCTCAATGATCCTTTTCCAGGAATCACCGAGGGACAAAGAAGATCTGGTTCCGGAAGTCTCAGGTGTTTTCCCGGGGCACTCAGGACTCCCCTTCCCCCAGAGGCAGAGGGGGTTATGACAGATGCCGTCCTAGAAACTTTGGGTCCCAAGAACCCTTCTCAGAGAAACCAGGGCAGCTGCCCTGAAGGGTTCCCCTGACTGCTCGTCTCTGGAGGCAGTAGGGGGTCGCCTATGGCTACACCCAACGGCATGGGAGTCCACTACAAGAGATCGCTGGGTGTTGCGAATTATATCCAGAGGATATTTCATTCCATTCAAAGAACCACCATGACCGAAGAAACACTCCCAGAAATCCCATCCGCACAAAGGGAGGAAGCAACACTAGAAATAAAAAATCTGCTAATCAAACGGGTTATCCAGCATGTCCCCCCTGACCAATCCAGATTAGGCATTTACTCCAGGTTCTATTTAGTGCCGAAGAAAACGGGGGATGTCAGACCTATCCTGGATCTGTTCACCTTGAACCTGTCGGTAACCAAAACGCAATTCAGATGGTCATTCTTCTATCCATCCTGCCCTCTCTGCAGCCGAACGATTGGATGTGCTCGATAGACCT
Source organism: Protopterus annectens (assembly GCF_019279795.1). Classification (NCBI taxonomy): domain Eukaryota; kingdom Metazoa; phylum Chordata; order Ceratodontiformes; family Protopteridae; genus Protopterus; species Protopterus annectens. Next base: position 821,608,104 of record NC_056734.1, on the reverse strand, counting down.
CCAGGATGCATACTACCACATCAAGATGGACATTCACTCTCGGAGATTCCTTTGCGTCTGGCTAGGAGCCAATCATTATCAGTTCAAAGCCCTTCCCTTTGTTCTCACCTCAGCCCCCAGGGTGTTTATCAAGGTGATGGTGGTAGTAGCAGCTCACCTGAGGCTTAAGGGTATTCAGGTCTTCCCTTATCTGGAAAATTGGCTCTTTGCTGTCCCTTTCAATCATCTACTTTGTCAGGCCAGGGACTGCTTTTTTCACCTAGCAAACAAACTGAGCATTACCATAAACTGAAACAGATCTTCATTGGCCCCAGTTCAGGTTCGAGATTTCATTGAGGCTTGGTTGAACACTGTTCAAATGAAAGTTTTCCTCACCCCGGACTTTATACGCAGTTTGAAGATGCACGTCCTGTATGTCCTTCAGGCCCAAGTTCCAATGGCAGAAGCATTTCTAAGAGCACTGGGGTCAATGGCGACCACGATCAACCTGTTACCTTTAGCATGCCTCCATATGCAAATTCTACAGTGGACTCTCGCGGTTCAGTGGTCCCTGTTAGATCTTCCTTTGTCTCATCCCATTCGAATTTCCCGAGTGTGCAGGGACTCTCTTCGGTAGTGGGTTCAGTCCCCGGACCTGCTGAAGGGAGGTCCTTTTCTTCCTGTCTTTCCCAAAGCCACGGTGACCACAGATGCCTCCCAGATAAGGGGGGCATTGCTTGGGAAGGACAATCCAAGGCACATGGTCCCCATCCAAGACCAATTTGCATATCAACATCCTAAAGATGAAGGAGGTTCTTCTTGCGTTGCAGGCCCTTCATGCTCATCTTCCTCTAGGAACGATCACAGTTCAGACGGACAATATGTCAGTGGTCTGGCATATCAACAAACAAGGGGAGGAACCAGATCTTATCCCCTCTGTTGCGAAGCCATGAGTGTGTGGGAATGGGCGATCCCTACCTGCCATTTTCTGGTGGCAATGCACATTCCTGGACAGTCCAACATTCTAGTGGACAGGCTCAGCAACTCTATCCTGATGCCTTACATGTGGTCTCTGTATCCTTCATTAGTGGAACAGATCTTTCAGAAGTGGGGTCATTCTTGCTGCAATCTCTTCACATCTCCTCTCAATGTGAAATGCAGTGAGTTTTTCACTCTGAACCCCCCTCAGGGGGAAGTTCTCAGAGACTCACTAATTCATGCTTGGCCTCCCTGACTTCTTTATGCTTATCCTCCATTACCCCTCATGTTGAAGTTTCTTCAGAAAGCTTGCAGGCTGGAGAGCACTGTGATCCTCATCACCTCAATCTGGCCTCGCCAAGTCTGGTTTCTCTCCCTGTGGTCTCATCTACTAGTTCCACCATAGACGTTGGATCCAGTTCCGGATCTTATCTCTCATCCCTCAGAGATTCCTCATCCAGACCTGGTAAGTCTGAAGCTCACTGCTTGACTGCTCCAGTTCCCATGATTGTTAGGACTCCTGATTTATCTTCTCCGGTTAAGGATATTTTGGTGGTGGCTCACAAGTCTTCCACCAGAAAGGTGCATTGTAACAAATGGAAACGTTTCTCTATATGGGCCTCACAGCATTGCCTTGAATCCTTTCACAGCTCCTGTGTCTGCAGTACTAGACTTTTTGGTGGGAATTTTTCATCAAGGGGCATGTTTCTCCACAGTGAAAGTTCAATTGGCTGCCATTTCTAATTTTCATGTTTGGAAAAACATGTCTTCTTTAGCTTCTTCAAAACTTTGCAAATCCTTTTTGAAAGATACCTTTCTACTTAGACCTCCAATTAAGGATCCCACTCCCCCCCTGGGCCTTACCCTTGTGCTCCAGGCATTAGTCTCCTCACCTTTTGAACCACTAGCTTCGGTAGATTTACAGTATGCATCTTGGAAGACTGCCTTTTTTGTGGCCATTACTTCTGCCAAGAGTGTGTCGGAACTTCAAGCTCTTTCCATCAAGCATCCCTATATGATGATTCATAAAGATAGAGTTTCCTTGCGCACTAATCCTTCCTTCCTTCCTAAAGTAGCATCAGAGGCAAATATTAACCAGACTATTAATCTACCAGTGTTTTTTCCAAATTTTCAAAATAAAAGGGAATATAAACTGCACTTGGATGTTCATATGCAATTGAGATTTTATTGCACAGGACTAACGCATTTTGTAAAGCGGATCAATTGTTTGTTTCTTACTCAAGACCTTTCTTAGGGAAACCAATTTCTAAAGTGACATTGCTTGTTGGATTTCTCAGTGCCTTATTCGAGCATATTCTTCTAGAGGAATTTCCCCTCCAGGTCAGGTAAAAGCGCATTCTACCAGGTCTATCGCTGCTTCAGCTGCTCTTTGGTCTAGAATATCACTGGATGATATTTGTTCTGCAGCAAAATGGCCCTTATCTCATATCTTCATTTCGCATTACAAGTTGGATATTGTGTCAAGGAACAGGGCATTCTTTGGCTCTGTGGTGCTCTGAAATATCCTTCCATGATGGCCTCCCAGGTGTTTGGTAGCTGAGTACTCTGTCTCACAGGTTGAAGATCAAATGAAGCCAACTACTTTAGATAAAGAAGTTTTGTACTCACCATAATGTTTCATCTGAGTAGTTATACTTCATTTATCTTCTGCCTCCCCCCCCCCCCTCCTTCCCCTGACCTTGTCGCTTTGGCCCTGCCAATCTACGAGTGTAAATATCCCAGATTTGCTCATCGTCAGTCTGGGAGTTTAGTTTTTTTTTCGGGATGCCAGTAAGGATGGGGTCTTGTTGGGTCAACTGTGTGTTACGAAATTAGCAGCAAACTCGACCTGAAGGGAGGAAGGAGACAGGGGGCATTATGGGTAAGAGGAGGAACTGGGAGCTCAGATCAGTAGCTGGAAAATGCGGCCGTGTCTGATCCGATTCGGATCTGAAACCCACAGGTTGAAGATAAATGAAGTATGACTACTCAGATGGAACATTATGGCGAGTACATAACTTCATGTTAAGTTGTCAATCTCGCCTTCATTCTTGCTTGATGGGTTCGGAGCCGATCCTCGGCTCCGACTCGGCACTTGCTTTAGCTCGAGAACTCCTTTTACCAGCTCGAGGCAGCCCCATATCCCATGATGCAAGGCAGTAAGTATCCAGATCTCGCTTTGCGCTTGGGAGGTCTTCTTTTTACCAGCTCCTGGTAAGTTGTTTCACTTTGTGATTTTCAAGCCCCTTTTTAGTCAAAAACTAATTTTTATATAGTTTAAATTTAATTTCTATCCCTTCCTGACAGAAATTCCCTGTCTTTTTGAATTTGTTCTTAGTTATCCCTATCCCATCCCCCCCCCTGTTAGGGTGTGTGTGTTGGTGTTTATAGAATACCTTTTTGGTATTTTTGTGTAATTTAATTTTATTTTGACTGGTGTGTGTGTCTTTTGTGTGTCGGCACCATGTCAAAGGAGAGGGTTTCAGGTTTTAAGAAGTGTGACTCGTGCTGTCAGAAAATGTCTCTGACAGACGGTCACACTTCTTGCCTGTATTGTCTGGGCCCTCTTCACCTGCAGGACTCCTGTGCTATTTGTCACTCCTTCAGCCAGAGAGTCCTGCAGGAGAGACATAACAAACTGGTTCTTAGGGGTTTCTTGCCGGAGGGCTCTCCGCTAAGTCGGCTCCACCGAAACCAGCAAGAGTTTCCAAGGCCCAGGCTTCTGTTTCTAAGCCTGCGGCCTCGGCTCCGACTCGTACAGAGTCGAGATCGGCTCCGGCTGGAGCCGATTCTGGCTTGATTAAGCCTTCGGCACCGATGGCCATCGGTGCCGAAACTGCATTGTCCACTTCGATGTCGGCTCCGATCGGCTCCGACACCCATGTGGCACAGGCATCGGTGTCGGCACCGATCGGCTCCGACACCGTTACTTTGGTGGCTGTATCGGCTCCGGCTGGAGCCGATACATCGAGGCGTTCTGTCGGCTCCGAGAAATCGGCTCCGACAGGATCCGTAGTGTCGGCTCCGATGGCTCATTCCAGGAAGAGGTCGAGGTCTCCTTCCTTGGAGCCGATACTTTCGGCGCGGCTTCACCTCTTCTGTCGGAACGGAGCCATCGGAGCCGATCTTCAAGGTCATCCAGGTTGTCTGACCATGACCTAGAGAGAGTGGTCAGCAGATTGCTCAAGTCACAGGTACTGGCCCAAATGCTTCACAGTCCGTCTCAGCAGACGACTGTTGGTCCACACCCCGTTACAGTTCCTCCTTCAACTCTACCCCAGAGCTTGGAGTTGGAGTCTTCGGGCATAGTTACTGCTACGGCTGGAGGACGGATACCCCCTTCTGTTCCTTCAGCCTCTACTCTTATCTCCTCTTCCTTAGAGGGATTCGGTGGTCGGGCTTCCATGGTCTCCTCCGAGGGGGTGAGTGGCATCGGACCCTTGTCCGAACCCGCTCTTCCCCTTGGAGCCTCGGCCTTGGTGAGCTCGGCTCCATCTGCCTCGGATGCTTCCCTTTCGGTGGTCCCTGGAGTTCCTAGCTCTTCGGAGCGGGTTCTCTCGGACCTGCCTGGGAGGGGAGCATTCGAGGTGATGAAGAGTGTACTGGCCACTGGTATCAGTCAGCAGTCTCTTCCCGTAGCTCCTCCCTCTATTGTACCTGTTGACATCTCTGCCACTTCTCTTGCTACAGGACCCAGAGATCCTCCGCCTCAGGTTTCCCCATTGGGAATTTCCCCCTCTTCCGAGGATTCTCCTGATGTTTCGGGAGATCCTCCTAGGAAGAGGACTTGTAAGAGGAAGCATGTAGACTCCCCCGAGTCTGTCACGTCGGATACTGACTTTGATGAGTCAGAGGGATCCCCTAGATCCCCCTCTGAGGATGTCTCTTTTTCAGACATCCTAGAACTTCTGAAACAGAGGGGAAACTGGCCCACCAACAATCCCTCTGAGGATGAGTCAGTATACCTAGAGGCGTTCGGATCTCGGCCCTCCACCTCCTGGGTGTCTCCGCCTTTCGACCCCCTTATGCAGGTGATTGCACGAAAGGCGTGGACAGCTCCTGACTCTGTAGAGCCAGTCCCTAGGAGGCCTTCTAAATTTATCACTGCCCCTAGTGACAAACAATTCCTTACCAAGGGTGTCCCCGCTGATGCCATGGTGGTGGCTGCGGCCACCAAAAAGGAACTTGCAGATCCTTCTGTGCCCGTCCATCCTCCTAATAAGGACTCTAGGACCATGGATAGGTACGGCAAGCGGATGTTTTCCTCAGCGACCTTTGCTATGCATTCGCTGAATTATCTTTGTCACTTCACCAGACTCCAGAGAGATATCCTGAAGGAGCTGGGGGAAGTAGTTCAGGATCCTACAGCTGCAGGGGCTCAGGAAAAGATTGCTTCGCAGCTAGGAACCCTCAATTCCATTGCTAACTCCTCCATGCGGCTAATATCTTATGCTGCGGATGGAGCGAGTAGAGCCGAGGCACAGGTGTGGCTCTTAGACGCCAAGCCTGGATGCGGCTATGTGATTTTATGGATCCCTTTAAGGCCCTTCACAAATTCTCCCTTTGATGGGTCAGCTTTGTTTGGCCCTCAGGTGAAGGAGACCTTGACCAGGTGTGAGCAGGACGGCAAGACTCTTTCTGCTGTTGGAGTCTGTTTTTCCACCCCTTCTAGGCCTTATCCCAAAGGACAGAAGGGTGGTAAGATGTGGTTCCGTAAATCCCAAGGAGTCACGCCGGATTCACGTGGTCAGTTTACCCCTAGAGGCAGAGGGGGTAACAACAACAGACGCCGCTCTAGAGGCAGAGGGGGTCCGAAAAACCAGGGAAACAGGGAGCCTCTCTCTGATAAGCCCTTTCAGCATCCCTGAGGTGTTGCCCGGCTGTCCCTCCTTGGAGGCAGTCGGGGGAAGATTATCACTGTACCCAGAAGCCTGGCATTCCCTCACTCAAGACAGATGGGTACAGTCGATCATATCCAAGGGTTACATTATTCCTTTCGAGGAAAGTCCCTTCCCCTCAAGTTCCCTTCCAGACGTACCACCCGGTCTAAGGGACATTGCAGAGTTAGAAATCGCAAAACTACTGCAAAAAAGAGCCATTCAGCCAGTTACAATAGACCATTCAGAGCCCGGAATCTACTCAAGGTTCTTTTTGGTCCCCAAAAGACGGGAGACTGGAGACCAATATTGGATCTCAGCAGACTCAACAAGTCTGTCAGGAAGACAAGATTCGAATGGTCACTCTTCAGTCAATTCTGCCCTTCTTACAGAAGGACAACTGGATGTGCTCAATAGATCTTCAGGATGCGTACTATCACATCAAAATTCACAGACGCTCCAGGAGATTTCTCCGCTTCGGCTGGGGTCCAGTCATTTCCAGTTCAGAGCCCTGCCCTTTGGTCTCACTACAGCCCCAGAGTGTTCACCAAATGCATGGCAGTGGTCACGGCTCACCTGAGACGCCAAGGATTCCAGGTGTTTCCAGATCTCAACGACTGGCTCCTATCAGCCACCACCAGGCATCAGCTTATACAAGCCAGGGATTACACAATAGACCTTTGTTCTCATTTGGGCATCTCAGTCAACTTCAAAAGTCATCCTTATCGCCCTGCCAGTCTATTACCTTCATAGGCGCAAACTTAAACACTGTTCGGATGTCAGCTACCTTTACAGAACAAAGAGTTTCAGACATTCAGACTCATGTCAGGATCATTCTGGCCAGCAAGAAAGTACAGGCCAGAATGGTTCTAAAAGTATTAGGTCTCATGGCTGCGGCCATTACTCTTCTTCCCCTGGCTCGATTCTACATTCACCTCCTTCAGTGGATGCTGTTCACACAGTGGTCATACCAGCAACTCCCAATGCGTCACCAGATTCTGGTGACACAAACATGCAAAGAACATCTTGCTTGGTGGATCACATCGTCTCAGGTTCACCAAGGCAGATGCTTTGTACCTCCGTCCCCGATAGCCACTGTCACCACGGATGCCTCCCTGATCGGGTGGGGGTCATTATCAGGGCAGGATGGTTCATGGGACGTGGCAACCGCTCGAGTACCATCTGCACATAAATGTCCTGGAGATGAGAGCAGTGCTTTTAACGTTGCAAGCCCTCAACGACTTTCTTCCCGTAGGGACAATTGCAGTCCACACAGACAACATGTCTGTAGTTTGGTATATCAACAAACAGGGCGGAACCAAGTCCTACCCCTTGTGTCGAGAAGCGCCAGACTATGGCAATGGGCGATCTCCTCTCATCGGTTTCTGGTAGCAACGCATATCCCTGGGAAAACCAACATTATAGCGGACAGATTGAGCAGAGCTATTCTCATGCCTCACGAGTGGTCTCTCAAGCAAGCCATAGCGGAAGAGATTTTTCTGGAATGGGGTCGTCCATGTTGCGATCTTTTGCTACTCCCCAAAACAGCAAATGTCCAGACTTCTTCAGCCTCTTCCTCTATCAGGCCATCCCCAGAGACGCTCTGACCCAGGATTGGCCCCAGGGACTTCTTTATGCCTTCCCCATTTCCTCTGATCCCTCAGGTGATCCAGAAAGCTACCGCTTTGAGAGCCAAATTGATTCGCATTGCCCCTTACTGGCCTCGACAAGTTTGGTTCCTGCTCCTCCATCATCACCTTTTGGTGCAGCCGTGGCATCTGGACCCAGTGCCAGATCTACTGATTCACCAATCCGGTCAGCTGCACCGGTCAATCCCTTCTCTCAACCTCACAGCATGGTTGCTCCACTTCCTTCCCTAGCCAGGCTTCCTTTGATCTCTAACCCAGTTAGAGATATCATAGTAGCTTCACTAAAATCCTCTACCAGGAGGATTTACACAAGCAAATGGAACGTTTCTCTTATTGGGCTAAGGCCCAAAATATTGATCCTTTTACTGCCCCTGTTCAGGCAGTTCTGGACTTCTTAGCAGAGATTTTTCATGCAGGCTCCTCTTCTTCCACAGTCAGAGTTCAGTTGGCTGCTATTTCTAATTTTCATGTTGGGATAGCAGATCATAATATTATGTCCCATAGGCTCTGCAGGGCCTTCTTGAAAGGAATTTTCCTACTAAAGCCTCCAATCAGGAATCCTCCTCCTCAGTGGGATCTAAATTTAGTGCTGACATCCTTGATTCTTCCCCCCTTCGAGCCAGCTGTTTCTTGTTCCCTGAAATATCTTTCTTGGAAAACTTTATTCCTAGTGGCTATTACATCTGCCAGGAGGGTGTCTGAACTTCATGCTCTTTCGGTTCGACCCCCCTATTTGATTTTTCACAAAGACAGAGTATCTTTGAGAACTAATCCATCATTTTTACCTAAGGTCTCTTCAAAAAACAATCTGAATCAATCCATTGATCTCCCTGTATTTTTCCTAACTATTCAGATAGAGCTGAACAAAAGCTACATTATCTTGACGTCCACCGTCAGCTTAGATATTATTTGGACAGAACAAAAAAATTTAGGAAATCTGATCAACTTTTTGTTTCCTATGCGGATAATAAAAAAGGCCTTCCTGTTTCTAAAGTGACTTTGTCCAGATGGCTTTCTTCGGTCATCACTGAAATTTATACGATCAGGGGAAAACAGCTGTGCTCAAAACCTAAAGCACATTCAACTAGGAGTTTAGCTACTTCTACAGCTTTTCAAGCTAGACTGCCTTTGGACACTATTTGTGCAGCGCCACTTGGGCCACTCCTCACACTTTTGTTTCCCATTACAAATTGGACTTGGCCTCCAGGGACAGAGCCAGTTTTGGCTCTACAGTCCTCAAGAGTTTGTTCCATTGAGCCACCCAGGATAGAGGTGCTAGGGATGCGGTCCCATCAAGCAAGAATGAAGGCGAGATTGACAACTTAACATTAAGAAGTTATGTACCTACCATAACGTTCCATGTTAGTTGTCTTCTCGCCTTCTTTCTTGCGACCCTCCCTCCTTCCCCCTGGCCTGGACAGACCTTGTATAAGAAACTGTTATGCTAAAGACCATTCAGACCTGGTCCTTTTTCCATCTGTAAGTTTCTTTCTTCCTTTGGGAAGTATTTTATGCTTGGTGTTATTGCCCTTTGTCAACAAACGAGATCTGGGTACTTACTGCCTTGCATCATGGGATATGGGGCTGCCTCGAGCTGGTAAAAGGAGTTCTCGAGCTAAAGCAAGTGCCGAGTCGGAGCCGAGGATCGGCTCCGAACCCATCAAGCAAGAAAGAAGGCGAGAGAAGACAATTAACATGGAACGTTATGGTAGGTACATAACTTCTTATTTTTTCATTACTGTTGTAAAAAGATGGGCTGTAAAAGTCAACTTGGAGCCAATGCAGTACGCGTTTGCTTAGACTTCAGCCTTAGGCATCCATGGCTGGTGCCCACTCCCCCAAGTCTAGTCTTGACTTGAGAGCTATAATTAAGACTGTCCTATATTTGCCTCCCCCATGTCCTGTTTAAACTGCGTCTGCCTTGACATGAGGTATTTTTTTACCTGGTCATTTAGCCATCCACGTTTAGAATTCACAGGATAGAAGTGCCAATGAAGGGACATTTTTCAGGATTAGTCATGGGTGTTGGGACCAGTGCAGGCTTCTTCACTGTCCTTGAATGTCTTCTCTGTGAGGTCCAGTAGAAGAGTCTGTGCGAGAGGAGGCAATTGGATATCATGTAGGAGTCTCCCACCCCAAATATAAAGAATGATTAGGGCGTTGAACCCCCCCCCCCCAAAAAAAAAGATGATCCCATGTTTGGTTAGTCACTGAAGTGAAAAAGGATAGAGAGAGAGAATGGCTGTCAGGTGCAATAATCTCTTCACAAAGGATCCTGCAAGAAGCCTTGTGGATCTGATAGCCTACTTCATCCATGGTCCCTTCTTCTGACAGAATGAAACATTTGGTGTTTAAAAAAAAAAAAAAATACATGAGAAAAATCTGCTGTGATGCCTGCCCCAAGGAGGCAAATCAGGATCCTCTGCCCTCCCAAAGATTGGACCTGTTAGATAGGGACTCCAAAACCAGGTTCCCCTGTTGCTGCAGAAGCCCTTAAAAAGGCTCCTGCACAGCATGTTCCTGCTGTCCAGCTCACAGATAGGGAAACGTGGGCCATTGACAGGTTTGGAGAGTGCATTTACTTGTCCTCCACTTGTTTTTTTTTTTGTTTTGTTTTGTTTTTTTTTTTGCTTTTTTGAGAAGAGTAAACTCTCTGTTTCACATGTTACGATTCCAGTTTGACCTGACTGATAAAATCGAGCCCATTACAGGAAATGTTGCTGAATCTCAAACTCTAGTTTCCGCTGTTTCATCTTCTGTCTGCCACACTATGTGGTCTGCAGGGAACTATCTTGTCTGTGGTAAATTTCAGAATGGTCAGCATCCCAGAAGCTGGAATAGTCAACTGTGTGGGTCCCATGATTATCTGGGGAATAGTCTTCTATTGCTTGAGACTTTGCCGAACGTTTTCCACTGTGACGACAGTTGGAGGGTTCTCTCCCCTTCTTCTCAGGTGCATAGATGGCCGTAATGCAGGACAGTTAATAAGAACAGTGGTATCAAGAGACTGTATCATTCCCTTCCACTCCCTTACTCATTTCTAATCATTCCCTTTGACAGACATTTCCAACTTGTCAAAAAAAAAAGAGGTATAGCAAGAAAAGATGTGTTAAAACCTCACACTAAAAAATTCCATCCAGGAGGTCCCACTAGACCAGATAGGATCAGGTTATTACTCCAGGTAGTTTGTAGTTTTGTAAATGATAAAGGAACACAGATCTGTACTCCCATTTGGGCAAACTAAATTGCTTTATCCCCAAATCAATTTTATAGGATCAAAGTGCAGTCTATCCTTCCCTGGCTGCCAGAAGTAGTTATTACTGTTGTAAAAAGTTGAGCTGTAAAGGTCAGCTTGCAGCCAATGCAGTAGGTATTTGATTAGACTTCAGCCCCAAATGTACGCATATGCACTTTAGTACCCCTGCCTCCACATAAAGATTGCCAAGGAGTCTGTGAACTTTCTGCACTTCTGGATAGGAGCCAGCCGTTATCAGGTCTGGACACTCCCATTCAGTCTCAGCCTCCAGGATGTTCACCAAATGCGTGTCAGTGGTTGCAGTGAACCAGACCCTGCAGGGCATGAAGAAGATTGCTGCAGGTGTGGTTCCTGGCCACTTCAACACTGAACAGGTTGATTTCATCTCAGGACTGTCTTCTGAGTCTCCTCAGGCTTGAGGAATTACAGTTAATACTGCAAATTCCCAGATGTGGAGATCTCTCAAATCTACACATTCATAGTGCACATGCTAATCTTGCACAGCATGTCTTCCCTTGGACAGGATCCTTCCTTTACAGTACCTGCTGCTTCAAAATTTTCACTCTAATATAGTCGTAACATTACTACTTCTCAGAGCATTGGGTGTCATAGCATCAGAGATGTATATGGTTCCTTGCAGTAGATTGTACATGGGAGTTCTCCATTGGCTTTTTAAGGTTTAGTGATTCTAGTTAAATACACAAAATGTCAGTTATCAGGACTTGCAGGTTGCATCTGAAATGGTAGCGTTACACTACAGCTGTATTCTCTTCTGACATACCGTCTGAGAAGTCTCACTTGTTCACTCCCACTATCTTAACCACTTGCTAACTGTAATTCCAACAGTGGCTAGGAACTCTTCACACCGTGCCAGGGTGCTCTAGGTGCTCAGATCTGCCCAGTGACCTAATACAAAAATGTACAAGGATAAATGCGCATAGTTTTCTCTCTGTGCTACTTGAAAATATTTGGTTCCTTTTGCAGCTCTTTTTCCAGAGTGCTAGAGTTTTTCTCATATCTTTAGCACAGCATTGAGGCGATCTTGTGTTAAGGTGCACCTTGCTGCCATTTTTGACTTTGCTGGGGTTCTGCCTCCTTGTCATCAGCATCTTTGAAATTTGGTAAGGCATTCTCAGAGATAACCTTCCTTATCCATCGAGTATCTTGTCCACCCATGGGGTTTATACTTTCTTGTATAAAAACTGAGTCTTTCTTCCTTTTTATACATCTGCAGCCTTAAATGTATGTCGTGAACTTTCTAGTGGCCATTATTTCTGCTAGAAGAGTGAGATGAAAGTCTTTAGAGTTAATCCTTTATACTTATGCTGGTGTAGAGTGTTTTTACACACTAATCTTTTATGAATAAGGTAGCCACAGAGATAATCCTCATGTCAGTCAACCTGCCTGATGTTCTTCGTGTTTCACTGTTGCAGTCATTACATTTGGGTTATCTGCTTGCAGATAGCCCTCAGTCGGCCTGATTATCAAAGTCTTGGGTCCTGCGTCGGTTGCTGTCTCATCTTCCATGACGTCAGGTAGTCAGGGGTATAAAGCATGCAGCTGATGCCATTACACCAGTTTTTCTTGCCGTCTGGTGCCCGAAGCAGAAGCATTTCGCAAGTGCCTGTCGGCCGACTCCTGAAATTTTCATTTTCAAGTTTCAGAACCGAAGTCTTTAAAAAAGCTAAGTACTTCCTTGGGGATCCTTTTTCTTGCTCTAAACCGATGTCAGTAAAAGTTAACAGTTGTATTTCTTGTGGAAAGTAAATACCTCATAAAGATTTTCATTCATACTGCATTCCTTGCTTAGGCCCAGACCACGACGTCCCTCGCTGTTGGATTTATGCCTTATTCAATCCTTGAACTGTTCATCGTCGGTTCATTTTTGCTTCAAGCTACTTTGGTACTCGGTTTAATTATCCAGAAATGGCTTCGGTAAGCCATCCGACTACCAACATTCCAAAAAAGCCCCGTAAAGACCGAGACGGACCGCATACGTCCAAAGCTGCCGATGATGCTTCCATTAAGCTAGTCGCCAGTTCGCCGGTACTCAGTGAGGTGCTTTTGCAGCCCCTGATACCCACTACTTCAGATTCGCAGGCCTCTACTGAGACCCATTCGGAGTCCGGTATGCCGCGAGATGCTTCTTCGACTATAGAACCTGTGGATGTCTCTACCTTGGATGGGTCCGGAGCCGCTGTGCAGGCACTGGCTTCTAAGGGTGTATTCAGGCCTACGGACTTGCATATCTAACCGCCATCTTTTTCTTCAAGGCCTAAAACTCGATCCACGCCTAGAAAACCGATGTCCAAACAACATGGTCAGGCCCATATGCCTAAAAAACAAATGATAAGAATGGCTGAAGACCTTATTACTCTAATTAGGGGAAGCCAGCCTTCTCCCTCTAAGAGACCTAGAACTGATTTTCCATCTGATTCTTTTGATCAGGATTCTGAAATTTCTGATGTCCTTCATGGATGCATCTGCAGTCATAACAACTGGGTTGTCCTGTCGTCAGGCAGCCCTTCAGTCGGCCGGATTCCAAAGTCCGGGTCCGGCTTCGGCTGATGTCGCACTTCACCCGACGTCATCTCTGTGGGTCTTCGGGTATAAAGGCATCAGCCGACGCCATTTTCTTCAGTCTTTCTTGCCGCTGCGCCAAGCAGAAGCTGTTCGCAAGTGCCGGTCGGTCGGATCCAGAGATTACTTCTACCGAATACTACTTCAAAGACTTCTAAAGCTAAGTACCCCGTTGGGGACTCTTTCTTGCCTCAGCCGATGTCAGAAAAAGTTAATAATTGTTTAACCTGTGGGAAACAAATACCTCATAAAGATTTCCACTCTTATTGTCTGCCTTGTTTAGGCCCAGCCCACGACATAGCAGCCTGTTCGGCCTGTGCTTCATTCAACCGACGAACGCTTAGGCGTCGGTCGGAGTTTGCTGAACAGTTTTTCGGTTCTGATTTTGCGATATTATGCCGCCGGATCCTCCGACTACCCAAACTGCTAAAAACGCAAAGATAAAGACCGACACTCATGTCCGCGGTTTCGCCGAAACCATGGTTAAGCAAATCATGAGTGTCTCGGTTTCGCCGAAACCGAAAACTGATCAAAGTACAGCTGAATCTTTCACTACCACTGAGGCCCCTGCTACTTCTATTGAATCGGCCTCAGAAATTTTATCCACTACGGTGGTTGCCACTGACTTATCAGACACCATTCCCTTGGATGTCTCTACCCCAGCACGTGGTGCTGCTAGGCCTCCAGCAGCCATGTCCATTAAGGCCTTTGCCAGGGCTAAAGCAGCCAAAACTACCAAAACAGTGCCTGTTAAAGCCCCTACAACCAGGCCCTCTTCAAGTTCAGAAATGCTTACTCTGGCAGAAGATTTAATTTCATTAATCAGGGGATCTCAATCTCACCCAGACAGGGCCTCTCAGCCCCCAGAGAAGAGACCTAGGGCAGAGCCCCGAGCCTGTGTCCTCTGATGATTCTGCCGATGAATCAGACATAACAGACCAGCCAGAGGCTCCTTTCTCCAATTATGAAGACTCAGATGCTGAAGAATCCATTCCAGCTGCTTCCCCACCAGAAGAATTTTCCTTTGGGGAAACTTTACATGCCATGCGAGAGCAGTTCCAATGGCAGCAGCAGGATTTCTCAGACTCCAGAAAAAGACTTAGGACTTTTCTACACCTTCCACAGCACAGGCCCTTAGCTATACCTCCGGTCCTCTCTGTGGTGGACGATGCCTTCAATGATGTCTGCTCTGCACCAGATTCTTTACCTCCAGCCCCTGCCAAACCAGACAGATTTTACAGGGTACCAGACACTCATCACCACCTTTACAAGGCCCCACTTGCAGACCCCGAAACTATATCCCAGGGTCCCAGGGCAGTAGCCCCGACCACAGCTAAAAACCCTATTCCTTCTGAAAGGGAAGCCAGGTCATTAGACAGATGGGGCAAAAAAGTCTACACCTCAGCTACTCTCTCAGCTAGAGCTTTAAACTGTCAGTTTCACATGATACAATACCAAGAGTTTATGCTTGATCAGTTAACAAAAAAGCTATCCTCTGATGACTCTATTGATAAGAAATATGTATTAGAAATGGTAAATAATATACAACAGGTTAGTAACCATTCCTTAAAATGTGGCTATGATGCACTGGAGGCTTCATTTAGATCAGCCATGACTGGCACAGTGATAAGAAGACATGCATGGCTAAAGGAACAAGCCTTACCGGATCATGTTAAAGCTAAGTTATTAGATGTTCCTATGGATAAGACCAGCTTGTTTGGTACACCTGCCCAGCAGGTAATGAAGAAAATGGAAGAAAAGGCAAAATCTGTTCAAACGGTTAAAGATTTCTTGCAGGTTCAACCCCCAAGGTATAGCAGGAACTGGCCTGCCAAAAATTGGTCCTTTCCTGACTCCACAAGATCCCAAAGGGGCAGGAATAGACGTGCCAGAGGCAGAAACCAATCCAGAGGAGGTGCCTACAGAGGACGACAGTGGCAAGGTAACAACAGAGGCACAGACACAACCACTGCCACTACAACAACACAACCACAGTGACTTACCTCTACATCCGCCTACCAGGGAACAAATAGCAGCTCCATTAGACGGCAAATTAACCTTATTTTCGAAGAACTGGCACTATATCACAAAAGACAAGTGGATTTTACAAACCATAGATCAAGGTTACCGGTTCCACTTCCACACTTTACCAGTCAAAAGAGGAATGCCAAATCTACCTCCAAACCAAAAAACAGAGGCTCTACAACAGATAATGCAATTAGCAAACATGAGAGCTGTGGAAAGAGTGCCAACAACAGAACAAGGAAAGGGATTCTACTCCAGACTATTCCTAGTTCCAAGAAAGGAAAAAAGTTGGAGACCTATTCTCGACCTGTCCACCTTAAATACATACATTATTGTCCCAAAATTCAAAATGCTGACCCTACAGCAACTTCTTCCCATGCTGGGCAAGGAGTGTTGGCTGGTAACTCTAGATCTCAAGGAGGCATACCTGCACGTCCCCATTCGACCAATTTGCAGAAGATACCTCAGATTTCTTGCAGGATCAGAGCATTATCAATTCTCAGCATTGCCCTTTGGCTTATCTACTGCACCCAGAGTATTCACAAAATGCCTGGCATCAGTAATCGCCCACTGCAGACTACAGGGAATTCAAATTTACCCATACCTGGACGACTGCCTGCTACAAGGGGACAACAAAAGCAAGCTGACAACAGATTTACAAAGGGTCATTTACTTGCTACAAGCACTGGGATACACAGTCAATTTACAAAAATCAAGGCTGATACCATCCCAAACAAGGACATTCTTGGGCTGGAATTGGACACAGTAAGACAAATGGCATTCCTAACTGCAGAAAAACAAAGAACTCCCTCTTTACTTCTTGGCTCTAACAAAACAGAACAAGTTAACAGCAAGAAAAGTGCTGCAGGCCTTGGGCTTCATGGCATCATGCATAATCTTGGTCCCACTTGCCAGACTACATATGAGAAAACTACAGTGGTACCTAAAGAACTTATGGTCCCAACACAGGCACAGCCTAGAAACAGAAATTCCACTAATTCCATGCTTAAAACAGGAGTTCCTATGGGGGGCTCAAGCATGCCAGTCAAACCCAGGTCTACCCTTTCGCAGATGTCAAGCAAACCAGACCATCACAACAGACGCTTCAGACCTAGGATGGGGGGCCCACATGCTGGACAAATGCGTGCAAGGATTGTGGACGAGGATCAACTTCACCTGCACATCAACCTAAAAGAAATGCTGGCAGTAAAACTGGCAATCCAAAAGTTCAGACCATTTCTCAAAGAGGGCCAGTTGATAAGGACAGACAACACCACAGTCATGTGGTACATCAACAAACAGGGAGGCACTCATTCATACCCCCTATGCAGAATGACTTTGGAGCTGTGGAACCTGGCACTCGGCTACAACATCCAGTTACAGGCAATATTTGTACCGAAAGGAGAATACTCTAGCAGACATATTAAGCAGAACCACATCGGATGCCCACGAATGGATGCTACACCCGGACATCTTCAAGACCATCTCAAAGAAATGGGGAATGCCTCAGATAGATCTATTCGCTTCCTCTCAATCACCAGCTCAAAAATTCTGCACAAGGACATTCCACCCACTCGCATGGAAAGTGGATTCGCTCTCCTTCAGCTGGAAAGGCCTAACAGCATATGCATTCCCACCTCTTCCCTTGATACACAAGGTATTACTAAAAATCAAGGAAGAACGTCCAAGGATAATCCTGATAGCTCCAAACTGGCCAAGACAACACTGGTACCCACTGCTGAGGAGCATGTCTCGGAACAATATGTGGCCAATACCTCTGATGCCTTTGATGTTAACTCAGAACAACTACAGCATCATGCATCCGAACCTAAAAACGCTGCAACTGACTGCATGGAACATCACATAGCAGCAGCTAATCCAGAACTTTCACAAAGAGTTAAAGATATTATTCTTGAAGCCCGCAGACCTTCAACAAGAGGGAACTATGCAGGAAAGTGGAAAAGGTTTGTCATTTGGAGTACTGAAAGAGGAAAAGATGTGTCAAACATAGATATGCCTAACATTCTGGAGTATCTGGCAGAACTTCTACATACAGGCCTGTCCTACTCCTCCATCAAGATACATGCATCAGCTATATCAGCAGAATACAGCTTTGATCCACCTGTCTTTTCACATCCTTTACTCAGACAGTTCCTCAGAGGAATCAAGAATGTAAAACTTCCAATGAAACCACCATTGCCAGCTTGGGACTTGAACTTTGTGCTAGAAAAGTTGACACTATCACCTTTTGAACCAGCAGCAACAGCAGACCTACAGCATTTATCGTGGAAAACTGCTTTCCTACTGGCAATAACCTCAGCCAGGAGGGTTTCTGAACTTCAGGCCCTAATGGCAGTACAACCCTTCCTAATCTTCCACCAAGATAGAGTGTCCATGAGGACTAATCCTACATTTATGCCTAAGGTGGTATCCAGAGTGTCTTTAAACCAGGCAATCCACCTACCTACCTTCTTTCCCAACCCACAAAACAGAGGGGAAAGAATACTGCATACCTTGGATGTACATAGACAGCTACGCTACTACTTGGACAGAACAAAAGGTAGCAGAAAACTGACCAGCTTTTTGTAGCCTATGCAACAGGAAGGGAAGGAAAAGCTATTTCCAAACAGACAATCTCCAAATGGATAGGAAATTGCATACGATTCTGTTACTCCTTCCATGGAAAACCAATTCCACAGAACATAAGACCTCATTCTACAAGGGCAACAGCCACTACCACAGCCTTCTTACGAGGAGTGGCAGCCAAAGACATTATTGAGGCGGCTACTTGGACCTCCATGCATACATTTGCCAAGCATTATAATTTGCCTCTATATTCCAGATCCCGAGCAGGGTTTGCCACTGCTGTACTGCAAGGGATCCTAAACACACCATAATCTAATTTTTCCTCCTCCCCTAGTTGGCTATGGTATTCTACCCAGTTGTTATGACTGCAGATGCATCCATGAAGGACATAGTACAGTTTTGTACCTACCATAAATGTAGATGTCCGAACTGGATAGCATCTGCAGTCAGGATTACCCTCCCTCCTGCCCCTCTGTGGTACTCCTAGGGTGTTTACCCTCCTAATAGCTAGCTGGTGGGGGGAGTCTTTTATGGTGTATTTGGTTCTATATATGTACATACATGCTTATTTTTGTGTTTACCTCTATCTTTTTGGAAACATTGGCATTTATCCAAATTTTAGCCTTCAAGAAGGCTACTGGCATCTGGGGCAAGAAACACTGAAGAAAATGGCGTCGGCTGATGCCTTTATACCCGAAGACCCACAGAGATGACGTCGGGTGAAGTGCGACATCAGCCGAAGCCGGACCCGGACTTTGGAATCCGGCCGACTGAAGGGCTGCCTGACGACAGGACAACCCAGTTGTTATGACTGCAGATGCTATCCAGTTCGGACATCTACATTTATGGTAGGTACAAAACTGTACTTTTCTTCTGATGACCAGGATTTGCCCTCATCTACCTATGAGGATTCTGATGCAGTGGACTCCATACCCTCTGCTTCCCCTCCAGAAGATTTTTCTTTTGGTGAAACTTTGCACACTCTTAGGGAGCATTTCTGCTGGGAAAGCCAGTATTACTCTGACTCCAAAAAGAGACTTAGGGAATTCTTACTCCTACCTCAACACAGGCCTTTAGCTATCCCTCCTGTACTTGACATTGTAGATGATGCCTTCTTGGAATCTAGCCTGGCCCCAGACACACTACCTTCGGCTCCCAGGAAACCTGACCAGTAATAGAGTACCTGACTCTCACAAGTTCCTCTTTAAGAATCCCACTGTGGACCCAGAGACAATTTCACAGGGACCCAAAGGCATCAGGCCACTACTGCCAAAAACCCTGCCCCCTCTGATAGAGATTCCAGGGCCCTGGACAGATGGGGTAAGAAGGTATACACTTCTGCTACTTTGACCATTAGGGCCTTAAACTGCCAGTTTCATATTTTAAAGTATCAGCAGCATATTACTGGATTACTTAAACAGAAAATGATGTTGATTCCTGACTGTGCTGAAAGTAAAGAATTACAGGATTTAATACATTCTGCTGAACAAGTTGGTAAACATACTTTGCAGTGTGGTTTTGACTCCTTAGAGGCATCTTGCAGGGCTGCTGTCACTGGGTTTGTTCTTAGAAGGCATGCTTGGCTTAAGGAGCAAACTTTGCCAGATCATGTTAAAGCTAAATTACTGGATGCTCCCTTAAACCAAGACCGCCTGTTTAGCAACAAAGCAGAAGTAGTACTTAAAAAGATGGAGGAAAAAGCTAAATCTATGCAACTGTTAAAGATTTCCTGCAAGGACAGCCTCCCAGATTTAGTAGGCATTGTCCTACTAAGAATTGGTCTTTTCCTGTCACTTCCAGGCCTTCTCAGTCCAAACCCAGGAACAGCAGACCACCTAAGCTACAGTCTCAAGGTACTCACAGACCTAGGCAGTGGGGGGCTCCCACTTCCAAAGCTGGAAGTAGTAAGACACCCCCTATGGTAAACTGTCACAATGACTTAACCTTAAATCTTCCAAGCCCTGCTCAACTTACTGATGCTTTAGGGGGAAAGATCGCCCTGCATGCAAAAAACTGGGAACTCATTACCAAAGACAAATGGGTTTTATAGTTTCCCAAGGATACAGATTCCACTTCCACACCTTACCAACCCCAAACGGTTGGCCAGACCTACCCCCAAATCAGTGGGCAGAGGCTCAACAGCAGATTCTCTCTCTCTTCTAAGTATCAGGGCTAGCCACCCTGTCCCAGAAGAGGAATGGGGACAAGGTTTTTACTCAAGACTTTTCCTGGTACTCAGAAAAGACAACTGGCGTCTTATCCTGGACCTGTCTATCCTAAACACCTTTTTGGTAATCCCAAAATTCAGAATGCTAACTCTACATCAGCTGCTTCCCATGCTAGGCAAAAATGCCTGGTTGGCAACCTTGGACTTAAAGGAGACTTACCTGCACATCCCAATAAGGGAAACTTGCAGAAAATACTTACGCTTCAGAGCAGGCTACATGCACTGTCAGTTTTCTGTACTGCCCTTTGGCTTATCTACTGTGCCCAGGGTATTCACAAAGTGCCTAGCTCCAGTCATTCTAATGTCTAATTCAGGCAGAAAGCCAGGACATACTATTAAATCATCTGGCATTTGTAAGTAAACTGCTAGCTTCACTGGGATACACCATAAACAAATAGAAATCCCACCTAGTACCCTGCCAACAAATTGTATTCCTGGGAGCAAGCTTGAATACAGCTTCCCAGATGGCCTACCCCATGCCAGAGAAACAAGTTTATTTGACAGCCTACTTCAAACTACTGGCCACAAAGACCTAGCTATCTGCAAGGAAAATACTGCAAGCCCTGGGGTTCATGGCCTCTTGTAGTCAACTAATTCCATATGCAAGACTGTATATGAGGAAGCTACAATGGTATCTAAAAAGCCTATGGTGTTAACATTCTCAGGACCTGGAATCAATGATTCCTATCATTCCTTGTATAAAGACAGAATTCTTTTGGTGGGCAGAGGCCTGCCACCACAACAAGGGACTGCCATTCACTCTACCCCCTGCCGCCCAAACCCTAACAACAGACGCATCAGACTATGCTGGGGGGGCTCACTTGGCAGGGCAGTGCATTCAGGGCAAAAGGAACCAGAGTGAAATGCACCTGTATATCAGTCAAAAAGAAATGTTAGCTGTACAGAATTCTCTGACAGCCCTCAAGGACCACATTCTTCCAGGACAGTTATTGGGAAAGACGGGCAACACCACTGTTATGTGGTACATAAGCAGGGGGGAACCCACTCATACCCTCTCTGCAGACTAGCCATGGCTCTGTGGAACACAGCCTTGAGCTACCAAGTGCACCTACAAGCTCAATTCCTGCCAGGCAATCTAAATTCACTGGCAGATGACCTAAGCAGAAATCTCATGAACCCACACAAGTGGAAACTGGAACCCAATATATTCAACATTTTGAGAAACAAATGGCTGAGCCCAGAGATAGACCTGTTTGCCTCCCCTCAGAACTACCAATTGGACAAATTCTGCACTACGACTCCCCACAGACGAGCTTGGAAAGTGGATGCCCTGTCCTTCACCTGGGAAAGCCTCTCAATTTATGCCTTTCCCCCTCTGCCTCTCCTCTCGAAAGTTCTACTAAAGATCAAACAGGACTAACCAAGGACAATACTAATTGCACCAGACTGGCCTCGCCAACACTGGTGTACCCCCTCTTGTGCAGTATGTCACTGTTGGAACCATGGCACCTGCCACAAACGCCTTCCCTGCTGTCCCAGCAGGAGGGCCATATTCTGCACCCCCAGCTTCAAACCCTGAACCTGGCAGCCTGGCTAATTACGTGGGTTCTCCAATACCACCCCTTGGCAGGCAAGTGCTGGATGCCATCCTGGAGGCAAGGAAGCCTAGTACTAGAAAATCCTATGCTGAAAAGTGGAAAAGATTCTGTTCCTGGAGCCAGACTTGGGGGATGGGCACAGCGGTGCCCAGTTTACCGCATATTCTTCAATACTTAACAGAGATGCTTCACAAGGGCCTTTCCTTCTCTTCTATTACAGTCCATGCCTCAGCCATTTCAGCACATTATAATACTGAGCCACCCCTCTTCTCTCACCCCCTGCTGAAACAGTTCCTCAGAGGGGCCAAAAATTTAAAGACCACCCAGGAGAGCCCCTACTCCAGCCTGGGACCTTAACTTTGTATTGGAAAAGCTCACTCTACCTCCTTTTGAGCCAGCCGCAACTGCAGAGGTGAAATTCCTTTCTTGGAAAACAGCCTTCCTTCTAGCCATCACTTCAGCAAGAAGGGTGTCTGAATTACAGGCCCTCATGGCAGTGGAGCCCTTCATCATCTTTCATGCGGACAGGGTGTTCCTCAGGACCTATCCTTCCTTTATGCCCAAGGTGGTATCCAGTGTGGCCCTTAATCAGTCCATTCATTTGCCAACCTTCTTCTCTAATCCACAGAACAAAGGAGAACGAATACTGCACTCCTTGGACGTGCACAGACAACTTAGATTTTACTTGGACAGGACTAATCCTCTCAGGAAATCTGAACAGCTGCTTAGTTGCCTTTGCTGCAGGGGCAGAGGGGAAGGCCATTTCAAAGCAAACCATTTCTAAGTGGATAGGCCATTGCATTCATTTCTGCTATAAGCACAATGGAAAACCTACCCCACAGGGGATAAGATCCCATTCCACCAGGGCTGCATCTACTTCTACAGCCTTTTTCAGAGGTGTTCCTACCAGGGACATCCTAGAAGCTGCTACCTGGAGTTCTGTACATGCCTTCACCAAGCATTACCACTTGCCTTTTTTTTTTTTTTTTGTAAATCCAGAGCTGGTTTTGCCACTGCAGTCTTGCAGGGCCTAATAGCTGGTCCTAATGCTCTCTAATTGCCTCCTCCCTTCCTTAGCTTTGGGAATCTACCCAAATGTAATGACTGCAACAGTGAAACACGAAGAACATAGTACAGTTGTGTACACTTACCATAAATGTAGATGATCGAGTGTATTCACTGTTGCAGTCCTGGTTAACTTCCCTCCAGCCCCCTAACTTATATTGACTATACCTCTCTTCTTGTTTACTGTATTTAAGCGTTCTGGTGTATTTGCTTTTTGTTAGAGGTGTAACCTTGTATATAATTGCTTCTCATTATGGGGGCACCTGACATCTGGGGTGATGTAATGGCGTCAGTTGCATGCTTTATACCCTTGACTATCTGACGTCATGGAAGATGAGACAGCAACCGACGCATGACCCAAGACTTTGATAATCTAGCCGACTGAGGGCTACCTGCAAGCAGATAACCCAAATGTAATGACTGCAAGAGTGAATACACTCGAACATTTACATTTATGGTAAGTGTACACAACTGTACGTTTTCCTTCATAGTTACTGTAACATAGACAGATATTTGTTGTTACATAGCTGTCCACAAACAGCTCAGATTTTATAACTGGACTTTGACAGGAAAGTCTTGTAACTGTCTTTGTCTCCTTTTCAAATAAAAAAAGAAAACGGGCTGTAAAATTTCTTAAATTATTTTAACAGGATGGTTGCAGTAAATTATTTAATGAGAAATAAAAGAGCCAACTTCTACTCCTGAATGAGTTTTATGCAATCTCTCAAGCTTTTTTCAGTAATGCTTTTTAACTATGATATTGGCTTCATTTAGTACTTTCACAAGCTGTTGTGAGTTAGGTATGATCTGTAAAACTACTACTTTGAGGGCCACAGTTGTTAAGGATATGTTTCTGGGAAGTTGACTACCCAGAAGACTAATTTCAGGACTTTGCACTACATTTTCAAGGGTGGACCTTCATAAGCCAGATAAAATTAAATACTTGCCTGAACCATTTAATCTGCATGAGCAGGTTCATTCATGTCAACATACCAACCTTTCATGCCCACAGGGTTTAGTTCTGTCTCTGTTGTATGGCAGTACTCTGTATCTTTTGTCTCTGTTGTATAGCAGTACTCTGTATCTTTGCACTGCTTTACTTCATCTGAGACCTTTCAGTGATGTAATACATGCATAAATAATACATATACCTGAACTGGCAGACTCATCTACAGTATATGGTAGAATTTGAGACTGCCTGTGAAGTTGTGGAATGTTATTTCAGTCATAAGTTAAGAAATTAGTTTTGCTATAGTATTATTTATTCACATAAATTTTGCATTGTTTGGGTTCTCCATTGCTGGTTAATTTTTGAGTTTTATGAAGTTGTATTCACTGTGTTAGTGGTGGATGGTCGAGTCTGGCTTGTTAAACAGATTGTTTTTTTTGCTGTGATAATATTTAACTCGCCTATTTTTTTGCTTTGATAATATTTAACTCACCTAGTTTATTTAGCCAGTTATATGTTTTAATCTGTTTCTAGTAGTAGTATAATGTGGTGGAAATGCAGTGCTTATTGCGAGATGCTTTTTTTTTCATTTTAATCCATTTTATTGGCATTTTTATTAAAAGATGGAAAGCAAGTATTTGGTTCCTGACTTTTCATTTATTTCTTAGAACACAGGGCCTTACAGTTAAGCAGAACAAGAAGGCAGAGGAGGAGAAAGAGAAAGTGAAGAGACTGTTCCAAGAAATGACAAAAGCAAAAGATGACTTTACTCAGTGGTGCGAACAGATGCTAAGTGTCCTCAGCAGTCCCAACGATTTGGATGGTAAGACTCAGATGCATTAGCAGATGTATCAGACTTCTCGTACCTAACATCTGTATCTCCAGAACCCCAAAAATGCCATTACCATTTACACCATTCTGTTGTTCTTATCTGACAACGTAATCCTAATTAGGACTTGAACCTTAGGTCAGTAAATCTCTCTCTAAGCTTAAAACAGCTCACCTCCTATAACCTTAAAACAACTTGTCTCCTATCAGAAAAAAGTACTGATGCCAGTAAAGAATCTTAAATTTCTCCACACAGCAGAAGCCTTTAAAATTAAAGCATGTCACTTGCCTACTCAGCTCTTTAAATTACCACCTCTAGTTTTGTCCATGATTTCCAATAAAAAAAACTCAAACCACCACCAGTGCATATTAACCACATACTTTTTTCCAGTGTCAAAGGAAAGCCTACCGCACTCTGAACTTCAGAGCTTAAATTGGTCATCTCTATTTGAACCTGCCTCCTACCCTACTGTAGTGCATACAATTGTCTTACTGTACCCAGTGGTAAAAAAGTTCTTTCTCACAATTAAACTGAAAATCAAAGATAAAACCTATCCATAGCTTAGAAAAACAAAAAAAAAAAAGAAAAATCCATTCTAAAAGCTGGGAATAATGTATGACGTAATGGAAAGCCTCCTTGTAGCTGAGTAATCCTTCAGAATACCAAAAACTAAGGCAGGAATGTAAGCTAACCATACTCAAAACAGTATATCTACATAAGAAGAAAGCGGCTAGCAAACACTCCAGTCCAAAAACATTCTGGAAACTTATCAAAGACTTGGCATAATTTGTAAGTTTTCACAAGAAAGAACTTGCCACAGATATTTCATCAGTTAACATTGCCCTCCTGTTTTCACAGGATGTTGTTCTTCCCCCTTATCTCCTCAACCACTCCACACAAAACCCTGCACTGCGCCTGTTTTGAGTTCATTCTCCAACTTTGTAATAAAACTACTACATATGCTTGAAAGTAAAATTAACAATATCCCAAATTCAACTTATTCCTCATTTCTGTACGGCTTCTCCTCCATGCCTCAAATCACTGGCAGCACTTATTTTCAGTCTTTTGCTTATTGCTGGAGTTATCCCACCACCAGTCAGACATGCTTTAATATTACCCAACTTGTGAAGGTCCATACGCAAGCTGTCTCACAAGATTACAGGCCCCCTCACCAATGTTATCTGACAGGACAACGGGCCCATATCCATTCTCTGTAAGTTGTGTGGCAAAATCCTCAAACAGATAAGCAAGTACTGCATTGTGATAGCCAACAAGGGTTTAGTAGGCAGATCACTATTGCTGCCCTGTACTCCCTCCCTAACAAAATCAGTACATCAACAGATGATCACCTCCATGTTGGCTTTATTTTCATAGACTTGATGTGAGCTTTTCAAAATGTCATTCATAAGATCATCATTTGTAAACTTCAAATTTTTATCTTCATCTCTTCTCTTTCCTGGTTTTCAAACTCACTATTTCTAGGGACCTTCTCCATTGCTAACTTGAAATACTCATTTGTACCAGGAATCCTCATCCCTTGAGTCCCCCAGGATTCTTTGCTGAGTCCCAGACTCTTCTGATGCCCTATTCCTATGTTGCATTATTCTAGGTGTGGGATTTCCTGCCCTCAGGCGACTTGTACATCGGCTTCTATACAAAAGCTTCAGCTTGGCTGCTGTAGTATGCGTGGGACGTCACACATAGGGCCATAAACCAAGCGGCCTTAAATGTGACATCTGCACGCACAATCCTCAGAACTTTTCAGCCTCAGATGACATTTGCATCGTACGATCGCTTCTTCACAGACGTCGCATCTTAAAGATAAGTAGCCCTTTGGGTTTCAAATTTTCTTATTTCTGACTATTCTAGCTAATGCTTGGTTGTTGTAGCCTTTAGCTGATGTCAGGAAAAAAGGGAAAGTGCCAATGCGGGCACCAGATACCCCATAAGGACGACCATGACAGGTGTGTTTTTTGCCTAGGCTGGGAACACGATCACTCCTTCTGTGTTATTTATCAATCGTTTGTGCCTAAGACATTGTGCAGCCGTCTAGCCGCATTAAATCTCTACCTCGAGAACCAATACCTCAAATGGTTAGCTCTTAGGATAGATCCTGCATCGGAGGCCGCACCTGAACCTTCGTGCAAGAAGGCCAAGGTTCCTAGGCCTTCTTCACCTGCCGCTCCGCTTCCCGATGCACTGCCAACTGCCAATCTAGGGGTTAAGTCACGCTCGGACGATCAGTCAACTGCAGCAACGTCCCTCGAGGAAGCCGTTTTGCAGCTGACTGGCACATCCTTGGAGCTCACTCAGACATCGACACCCGTCAAGGTCGAGGGGGAACCAGTTTCAGTGGTACCTTCTGCAGGAATCAATACTTCCGATGTGCTAATCTCCAGACCCGACACCAGGCAACTCTCTACTTCCTCTCCGGCCAAAAAGAAGCAGAAAACTTAAACATACCTCGTCTTCTTCAGAAGTCATACCGGATTAGCAGGCCTTCACTTCCTCTCTCATGCAGGCCTTCATGGTCCTTAGGCTTTCAGCCTCCGCAGCTTCCACCCTGCCTCTTCTGAGCCCTAGACTTGTCTCTGCTTTTTTCCTCACATCCATAACCCCTCAGGTCAGGGAAGAAGAACATGATTGTTCCTTCTCTTCATCAGAGGAGTCCATTTCTTATGTTTCCTGGATTGCCTCCCCTCAGGAATATTACTCTCCGGATGAGGAATCTGTGGAGGAGGATTCTCCCCCTGAGGACATTACTTTTGGTGAAACCATCACCAAGATGGACTACTTTAAATGGGACACTTCCCAAATGACTGACACCCAAAAAAGATACCTTGAACTGCTGCAAGTGGAATCATCCTCCCCTTCAGCAGTTCTCCCTGTTCTGCCTGCTTACTTGGATGCCTTCAGTGCAGCCTCTAAGGCCTCTGACTCCTAGCCTCTGGGCCCCTAAGCATCCTGACTACTTCTATAAAGTACCAGAGGACCACAAATTGTTAGTTAAGCCACCCTTGGTGGACCCAGCTGTTATTGCCACCACGGCAGATAAGCAGTCTAGACTGCTACCCACTGACAAAGACAACTACGTACATGGATAGGATGGGGAAGAAGGTGTACACTCCTTCTACTTTGGCTTTTCAGAGCCATAAATTATCAGACCCACGTGACCAAGTATGCATTAGACTTGGTCACTCAAGCCTCCTCCATGCTGGCTTCCTTGCGTGACAGTCACAGCAAGATGGACTCTCATCCAAACTTTCCTTGGCCCAATAGGTAGCCAGGCACTCCATATGGTGCAGCTACGATACTGCAGAAGCATCAACCAGGTCTTGCAGCATCTGTTTCAGCCCTCAGGAGGTACTCATGGCTAAGACTCCAGAACCTCCCAGAGGACTTCAAGGCTAAAATCCTGGATGCCCCTCTGAACCACAATGTGCTGTTCGGAAAAAGTCCACTGATATTTTTAAAAATCTACAAGAAAAAAGCAAAGAACTCCCAAGACATTGCACCCATACCCAAGTGTTATAGGAACTACCCTGCTAAAGCCACCTTTGTAAGACGTACTCCACAGCCCTCCTCTTCCAGGTCCAGGAGAGAGGGACCAGAAGACCTACTACAGATCCTCTGCTCCACCACAGCCCTTTCAGGATACTCACACAAGACAAAGGAACTCTCCTATACTCACAGATACAGATATTGTCTCTGACTCTGTGGGTGATGAACTTTTGATTACTTTCAGAGACCACTACTCAGAGAACGTGCTTTCAGTCCTAAGGGAGGCAAGGAAACCTACCACCAGAAAATCTTACCTGGCTAAATGGGAAAGATTTGCAAAATGGTGTCTGCAAAAGGGAAGGGACCCCAGCTCTGCCGAAGTTCCCCTGGTTCTGAACTACTTGTGTCAATTGATAAAAAGTGACCTTTCTTATTCTTCTGTAAAAGTACATCTCTCGGCCATATCTGCCTGCCCCTGGAGCCCCCCTTGCTGGCCAGGCTCGACATAAAGCTCTTCCTTGAAGGGGTCCTGCACATGAGACCACTTAGGAAACCTATCCCTCCGCCTTGGGACCTTAACTACATCTTAGCGAAATTAACCCAACATCCCTTTGAACCTGCCGGGCCTTTTTTTTTTACACATGTGTACATGGAAGACGGTCCTTCTGGTGGCTATCACTTCAGCCAGAAGAGTGTCAGAACTGCAGGCTCTAATGGCCTGTTCCCCCTACACCGTCTTTCATAAACAGAAGTGTGTCCTTGCAAACCAACCCCTTCTTTATGCCTAAAGTGGTCAGTGATCTCTCTCTTAACCAATCCATTCATCTGCCCACCTTTTTTTCCTCACCCAGTAATGAAGAGGAGAGGATACTGCACTCCCTGGATGTGCACAGACAGCTTAGATTTTACCTGGATAAGACCAAAGCCATCAGAAAGACTAACCAGCTCTTTGTCTCCTTCCACCCCAGAGCCCTGGGCAAGGCAGTCTTCAAGCAAACCATTACATGCTGGATCAGGAAAGCTATTTGCTTCTGCTACTCTCACCATTTAAAGGAACCCCCCAAGGGGAATCAAGTCCCATTCCACTAGAGCTGTGGCCACCTCAAGGGCCTTCATGAAAGGCCTTAGACACAGCATCCATTTTGGAAGCAGCCACCTGGGCCACTACGTGCACCTTCACCAAGCATTGCAAATTGGACCAAGTTTCCAGAGCTAGGACAGGATTCACCAGGGCAATCCTGCAGCGTCTTGTAGAACCCTCTGCATCTGCCACCACCCTTTCATCCTCTTAAGCTGTGGTACGCTCCCTCACCTAGAATACTGCAACATAGGAATAGAAGGACATAGAATGGTTGTATAAAATCTTACCATAACCATAGATGTCCTTCTCTTCCATGTTGCAGTATTCCTTCCCACCCATCAGTCCCTTCAGGACTTATACCTTCCTGTACTACCTACATTTCAGTAGGTCTCCAAGTCACACACCTGTAAACAACTGGCACACCTCCTGCTGGGCCTTATTTTCTGCCTGCTGGCCTTCAAGTTCTGAGGATTGTGTATGCAGACATCACATTTAAGGCCCCTTGGTTTATAGCCCTGTGTGTGATGTCCCATGAACACTACAGCAACCAAGCTGAAGCTTTTGTATAGAAGCCGATGTACGAGTCGCCTGCGGGCAGAAAATCCCACATCTAGAATACTGCAACATGGAATAGAAGGACATGTATGATTATGGTAAGATTCTACACAACTATTATTTTTTTAATGATGTAACCACTTCTTTCCATCCCTCTAATATCACTGTCTTTGTTGGAGATAGTTACATATAGCACTGTTTCATGTGTCACTGATGTATGCAAAACATTCAAACTGATCATTGGCTGTTTAATTGGCTAACTAATAATTGACTTTCCATTAACATACCTAAAATGGCTTCTGTACTCGTCAGTCCAAATCACAAACCACTTGGCTCTACACAATTATGCATATGCATCCCCAACAGAAGCATGATCTAGTGTCATTCACTTCAAATATCTGGGACTTCTCCTTGATCTTTCTCTGACATTCAGATCTTAAACTGAGACAGTTTTTTGCATTAAAGTAGCAGAACAGCAGCTGTAGGCTTGCAGCTGTTTTTTAACCATCTTACACTGCGTGTGCAGCTATCGCCAAGAATGAGGTATATAGACAGAAGAAGGTAATAAAGATATTAAGTTATATGATCAGAGAGAGAGCAGTTACATTTTCCTAGAGTCTTGAAGTGTGCTTTCATTTTTGAACGTAAAATGGGATAAGAGGAATGAGTTGTAAGAAAAGAAGGGAGAAATTCTCACAGTTTTTAACCAAGAACTGAGAAAGCATGGTCTGAGCAGAGATGCCTAGTTTGGGTGTTTGGAGTATCTTCTGAACAATAAACTCATAACCACAAAAAGTAGAGGTAGCGCAGTTAAAAAGACCAATGAACACAACAATACATCATTTGAACCTTGTACCAGATTAGCTCCAACCAATAATTGCCAATATAATTCATGATATTCAATTCTAGTTTTCCAGGGACCACCACCTGGGGTCAAATGCCATCTCTTCTAAAACAAAAAAATAGGAGTTTACTGTCCACACATGCCTTTTTGTGTTTAGTAAGTGCATTTGTTTCCTTTTATTTTCTTTTTTGGAAACAATTGCAGGAGGGTTCAACGAGGACAGGTTTGGTGCTATTTATTAGACATCCAGTTAAATTATCTGGACCCATGGAAGGGGTGTTTTTAGTTTTTGTTAACACAGTCAGATCCTGCTCCTTAATCTTGGGGTGTTCAGCATACCCTAGGATTTGCAGAGTTTCACTTACTGTCCCTGGGGTAAAGTTAATACTAAGTCTGTATGCAGTTAAATTTAGCTGTAGCTTTAGGGCCAGCATTGGTAATTCAGTTTAGGACTACTACAGAACTTTACTGGATGTTAATTTATAATTTCCTGATATAATTGAAGAAGGATTGTTATCTGTGGCATTCTGATACATGACCTCCCTTTTGCAATAAGAATAGTGTTAGTTGTCGTGTTTGAGGTTTTGAATACCACAGTTTATAAAGTTAGAGATAATACATTCAATGGCCTTGGCAATTTAGGCTGGTTACTTTATTTCTTATTCCCTTCCTCTCATCATATATCGCTACAGTCCTTCAGCTTACTTATTACTCCTTCCTGCTATGTTGTTTGCCCTGTCGATCACTGCAAGGCAAACATAAGTTGGCCTGCCTTTTATATCATCTCAGACTGACATAACTGGATTCCTTGCCCAAAGAATGACACTATCTGTTTATCTGCTATCTTTCTGGAGGTCATTTTTAGTTCCTTGCTAACCTTTTTGAGAAAATCAAGCTCTTGTGTGTAGCTTTCAGTTTGCTGTAAGACTTTAAAAGTGCCTTTTTTAAAGAGCTTATTTATACTGGTTGACCACCAATGTGATTTATTTTTAAATTGTTTGTCTGATTGTAGTGGGGACTGATAGACCTACAGCTATGTAGGTGGGAATAGAGCTCAGTTATCCAAGTTTTAGTTAATGCCTCATGGTAGCTGATAAAGTTATGGTTGTTTTGAGATCTTGTCACAAAATCTAAATACATTTATATGTCTAAAGTCTTTAAATTCAGAATTGTTTACAGTAGTGTAGTTTGCAACGTTAAAGGAGAAGGTTACTAATTTGTGGTGTGACTTGATCAGAGACGAGGAAACTATTAGGATAGTCTAAATATAAGGTTTCTACTGTTTTTCACTCTCTCTTTTCCTCCTAAAACAATCCCAGCTCTCCAATTTGAGTACACTGCTCTAGGACACAGAAACTAACAACCTGAAGAACAAGGACCCTGTCCCAACTCCCTTCAGTCTCCACAGTTGAGCAACCTATCCCTGTACTTTCTCAGTAACGGGAGCATGAAAGTATGTGTCTAAACTATCATGGCCACTATAATGTATTATTAGATCTAGGTAGCTATAAAGTGCTAGCCAGGAAAACCAGCAGCTTTACTCCCTCCCGACTCTGTAACCAGTCTAATCTACTTTTTCCACCATTTAAAGACACTCGGAACCACTACTCTTTTTCTTGCATTAGGAACCTAAACTCCCTCCTTTTTTACCCTGCTTACAATAAATTAATTTGGGCCACCAGACTTGTCCCTTCCAGGCCTTGAAGCTTTCTTCTGACCTGTACTACACCTTTGCTATATACTGTTTATCCACAGACTTGCTATTAAACTGTAGCCCATAACATCTATTTGTTTTTATGGTTAGCTCTCACACACCCTCCAAATAGCTCTATTATCTACTCTCTTAACTTTTTTCCAGTATTTAGGGTAACCTACCTACTGTAATCCCTGCTTCTACTGATTGTTCTTTTCGGCTCCTTACCTCTCTTGTCTCTACCCGCTCTGTTCGCCCTGTGGGCTCACTCCCCTCCCCTACCCTACCCCCAATTCCCACCCACCCCTACTGCTACTAAGCTTATACATCCTCACCACACCCTCTTTCTCTACATTCCAATCGCAATAGTCATCTTGTTAACATTCTACATACACCTCTCTCTAATCACCCCTATTATAACTCCTCCCCTTTAAAGAACACCAGTAAGCTTATTAGTCACTATGCAAACACGACCTTTCCAAATCCAACTAAGGCTCCTAATCATTGTCTTTCTCCTACTTTTTCTAACAGCAGCCTACCTACTAACCTCATATGAACAGTCAAAATATTTACAGCTGAACTTCCCTAATGCACAAACAAGTACTATACCTCTAATTAACTCCCCAGAACACATAAATATAACATCTTTACCTAACTATGTACCTGCTAAATATCGCAGACTGACCCATATCAAATACAACAATCTAAAACCTAAAAAACCTCTTCACCATTACTTTAACCTCCACAATCCCTTAAACTATTACACCTTTCCTTACTAAATGGAGACATTCATCCTAACCCAGGACCAGGGCAAAAACAAGCACAGAACCACAAATTTATGTTCCCTCTACTCCAAATATCCAATCTAAATCTCCCAACTCACTCTATATAGCTCACCTCAATATTTGCAGCATAAATAATAAACTTGCCCACCTCCATGCTCTCCTGGATGTTCATTCCTTTGATGTACTTTAACAGAAACATGGCTAAAACCCACTACACAAGATGTTGAAATTATTCCATCTGGGTACAACATCTTGAGACAAGACCGCAAAATAAAAAAAGGAGGGGGTGTTGCTATCCACTATAAAGAAGGGCCACAAATATCTATACTAGATCTTGTTTCCTCTTCTGAAAATGCAGAAATCATTAGCACCAAACTTCAACTTAATCCCAGCAAATCCCTAAATATAATATGTATCAACTTGCCTCCTGATAACATCACCACCACTTTGGAAGGTATCCTTGCTGAACTCTCCATAAAACTTCCCCAAGAGACAATTATTCTTGGAGACTTTAATATAGACTGGAAGGACTGCTCTACTGAATCACCAGCCTCCCATATTAACCTTAATGGCTTCTCACAAACAATTAACTCCCCAACCAGAATTAATAAACACAATAACAAAGAATCCATCCTAGACTGGATACTAATAAATAATCACCAACAACTCTATAATGTAGGGGACCCTCTCTGACGATGTAAGTGACCATTCTCTCACTTACATAATTAGGCAAAGGTCGAGCTCACACAACCCAACCATATATAAAACAATAAGAAGCAATAGAAACTTTAACCCCAATAACTTCCAAGCTGAACTAAAAGAATGTGATTGGTCACCTATAAAATACCTCCCACTTGACAAAGCAACAAACAACTTTAACTCAAAATTCTTAACAATCCTTAACCACCATACACCAAAGCGTTCCATCAAAATTAAATCTAAACCCGCCCCATGGCTTACAAAGTAAACCAGGCAGAAAATTCAACAGAGAAATAAAGTTTGGGCACTATGGAGAACAACTAAAAACCCCGTAGACCAACAACAATTCAGGCAAAAAAGAAATGAGACTAAGACAGCTATACCCGAAGATAAAAAAAACTTTTACTTCCACTTCCAACAGATCAACCAAAATAATCCACAAAAGTTCTGGGCTAGAATAAACAGACTACTTCAACTGGGCCAGTCTGCAACACCACCCCCTACAGGATCAAATTCCGACAATCCAAAGCAAACTGCTAATGCTTTTAATACCTTCTTCACTGAGACCATCCAAACACTTGCTAATCAACTAACAGCCGATAGCTCTGCCCTTCCAACCAATATTACTAACTCTCTCTCAAATCTAAACCTGCAACCTGTCCCAACTTCCCTCATCTGCAACCTCTTAAGTAAACTAAAACCTACTACCCTCTCAGCTGACCAGCTACCTGCTGAATACCTGCAAAAGGCAGCCAAAGTCATAGCGTATTCAGTATCATTGCTGATAAATAGAACCATACAAGAAAGCACTATTCCCACCATCTGGAAAATCTCCTACATTATCCCCCCTACACAAAGGTGGAAACTCCAGAGAATATTCTAACTATCGTCCCGTAGCTCTACTTTCCCCATTAGCTAAATTAATGGAAAAGTGCATCCACAGACAGTTACTAGACCACCTACTCCAGAACAATTTACTAGCCAAATCTCAACATGGCTTCAGGCCTTTCCACAGTACAACTGCACTCCTATCCTTCACTGACAGCATCAATAAAAACCATAATAACAGTCTTCTCTCTTCAGCACTTTTCATTGACCTTTCAAAAGCATTCGACATGGTCAATCACCACTTCTCAATATTCTAAAATCCTTCTCTGTGGACACACATAAAATGGTTCCAGTCCCTACCTTGATAATAGACAGCAGGCAGTGCTATGGGACAACAACCTCTCATCCCATCTCCCAGTTAACCCTAGGTGTTCCTCAGGGCTCTATATTGGGCCCCCTTCTTTTCTCAATATTTATCAGTGACCTCAACCTAGCTATTCCTTTAACTGTGTACAATAAGCAGATGATTCGACAATAATCTGCTCAGCTAAATCTCAATCCCAACTACAGACTCTAACTCAGACACTGTTCAATAAAACAGAAAATTGGATGTCCTTCAAGGATGCATCTGCAGTCATAACAAATGGGTTGTCCTGCCTCAGGCAGCCCTTCGGTCGGCCGGATTCCAAAGTCTGGGTCTGGCCTCGGCTGATGTCGCACTTCACCCGACGTCATAACTGCTGGGGTATAAAGGCATCAGCCGACGCCATTTTCCTCAGTCTTTCTTGCCGCGCGGTGCCCGAAGCAGAAGCTGTTCGCAAGTGCCGGTCGGTCAGATCCAGAGATTTCAACATACCGAAGACTTCTAAAAAGCTGGTACCCGTTGGGGACTCTTTCTTGCCTCAGCCGATGTCAGACAAAGTAAATAATTGTTTAACTTGTGGGAAACAAATACCTCATAAGGATTTCCACTCTTACTGCCTTCCTTGCTTAGGCCCGGACCACGACGTATCAGCTTGTTTAGCCTGTGCTTCCTTCAACC
The DNA here is from genome assembly GCF_019279795.1 of Protopterus annectens. NCBI lineage: Eukaryota > Metazoa > Chordata > Ceratodontiformes > Protopteridae > Protopterus > Protopterus annectens. The sequence continues at coordinate 821,572,517 of NC_056734.1, read as the reverse complement.
GACGGACTCTTAGATGTCGGTCGGAGTTTGCAGAAGAGTTTTTTGGCTCCACTTTTGCATATAAAATGCCGTCGGAGACTCCGACTACACATTTAGCTAAAAAACGCAAAGAAAAGGACCGACACTCTCGACCCGCGGTTTCGGCTGAAACCACGGTTAGGCCTACCGCGAGTGTACCGAGACCTCGGTTCTCCCTTCGGCCGAAAGCATGCCTCCGATAACCGAGGCCACACAGGCCATGGCTGAGTCGGCTACAGAAATTCCTGCTGAAGTAGCAGGCACACAAGAGTTGTCTGACACTATTCCGTTGGACATCTCTACTCCTGCACGTGGGGCAGCTAAACCCCCTGCTTCTATGTCTATCAAGGCCTTTTCCAGGGCTAAAGCAGCCAAACGTTCCAAGGCCTTACCTTCAAAAGCTCCCTCTCACAGGCCTACCTCAAGTTCCCAGATTCTCAGCCTTGCTGAGGACCTTATTTCTCTGATCAGGGGAACCCATCCTCACCCAGACAGGGCCTCACAACCCCCTCCTGAAAAGAGGCCTAGGACTGAGCCCCCTGAACCTCTGTCCTCTGACTACTCCTCGAATGGTTCAGATGCATCGGACCATCAGGAAGGCCCGTACTCACCTTATGAGGATCCTGATGCAGAAGACTCCATTCCTTCTGCCTCACCTCCAGAAGAATTTTCTTTTGGGGAAACCCTACACTCAATGAGGGAACACTTACAATGGCAGGGTCAGGATTTTTCTGATTCTAGGAAAAGGCTAAGGACTTTTTTACACTTACCACAGCATAGGCCTTTAGCCATTCCACCTGTACTATCAGTTGTTGATGATGCATACAATGATGCCAGTACTGCCCCTGATTCTCTTCCCCCAGCCCCTGCAAAGCCTGACAGATACTACAGGGTCCCGGATTCTCACTACCACTTGTATAAGGCTCATGCTGCAGACCCAGAAACCATTTCTCAGGGCCCTAAAGGTGTTGCAGCTGCCTCTGCCAAAAACCCACTACCATCTGAAAGAGAATCTAGAGCTTTAGAGAGATGGGGTAAAAAGATTTATACATCTGCTACTCTTTCTGCCAGGGCTTTAAACTGTCAATTTCACATGATACAGTACCAGGAATTTTTGTTAGATCAGCTGAATAAAAAGCTGGCCTCTCCTGAACCTTTAGACCGTAAGTCCCTTCAGGATTTGGTACACAATTCTCAGCAGGTCAGTAATCATTTCTTAAAATGTGGCTATGATGCACTGAAGGCTTCATTTAGATCAGCTATGACTGGAGCAGTGATTCGAAGGCATGCCTGGTTAAAAGAACAATCATTACCAGACCATGTTAAGTCTAAACTCCTGGATGCCCCTATGGAGAAACAAAGTTTGTTTGGCTCCCCTGCACAGGAGGTTCTAAAGAAAGTGGAAGAAAAAGCAAAATCTGTCCAAACAGTCAAGGATTTTTTGCAGGTCTAACCTCCGAGGTTTAGCAGAAATTGGCCTTCAAAGAATTGGTCCTTTCCAGACAACTCCAGAGCACAGAGAGGCAGAAATAGACGCCCAAGAGGCAGAGGTCAATCTAGGGTGCCTACAGGGGTCGTCAGTGGCAACCTGCCAACCAAAGAAGTGCCGCCACAGCTGCGACTGCAACCACTTCTACAGGACAGACACAATGACTTGGCTCTGATTACGCCTACCAGGGAACAACTGGAAGCACCCTTGGGCGGAAAGCTAGCCTTATTCTCAAGAAATTGGCATTGTATTACAGGAGACAAATGGACTTTACAAACAATAGACAAGGGCTACAGGTTTCACTTCCACACTCTACCAAAAAAGAGAGGAATGCCAAACCTTCTACCAAGCCAGAAATCAGAGGCTCTAAAACAAATCATCAGTTTACTAAGGATGAGAGCAATAGAAAAGGTACCATCTATGGAACAAGGCCAAGGATTTTACTCCAGACTATTCCTTGTACCAAGAAAAGAAAATCAATGGAGGCCTATTCTCGATTTGTCTGCACTGAACACATACCTCATTGTTCCAAAATTCAAAATGCTGACCCTACAGCAACTTCTTCCCATGTTGGGCAAGGAGTCTTGGCTGGTGACTCTAGATCTCAAGGAGGCATACCTGCACGTCCCTATATGACCAGATTGCAGAAGACACCTCAGATTTCTTGCAGGATCAGAGCATTATCAATTCTCAGCATTGCCCTTTGGCTTATCTACTGCGCCCAGAGTATTCACGAAATGCCTGGCATCAGTAATTGCTCATTGCAGGCTTCAGAGAATTCAAATCTACCCATACCTGGACGACTGCCTAATACAAGCGAACAGCAAGACAAAATTAATAAAGGATTTGGCCAATGTCATACAACTGCTGCAAGCCTTGGGATACACAGTCAACATACAAAAGTCAAGACTAGTGCCATCTCAAAGGATAACATTTTTGGGTGCAGAACTGGACACAATAACTCAGATGGCTTTTCTCACAGAGGAAAAACAAAAGCAACTACCAGTCTATTTCATGGCATTAACAAGACAAACACAGCTTACTGCAAGGAAAGTCCTGCAGGCCCTGGGTTACATGGCATCCTGCATAATATTGATCCCACATGCCAGGCTGCATATGAGAAAGTTACAATGGTACCTAAGGAATGTATGGTCTCAGCACAGACACAGTCTAGAAGCACAGATACCAATCATTCCATGTCTGAAAAAAGAATTCCTGTGGTGGGCTCAGGCCTGTCAGACAAACAGAGGATTGCCTTTCCACAAACCACATCCAAGGCAGACTATCACCACGGACGCCTCAGACCTAGGCTGGGGGGCACACATGGAAGACAAGTGTATTCAAGGCCTATGGTCACAAGACCAGCTGAATCTACACACAAACCTAAAGGAGATGCTGGCAGTGAAACATGCAATCGAGGCATTCAGACCATTCATCCAGCAAGGACACCTGCTGATAAGGACGGACAATACCACAGTCATGTGGTACATCAACAAACTGGGAGGCACACATTCATACCCTCTATGCCGGACGGCAATGGACCTGTGGAACTTGGCCCTGAATCTCAACATCCAACTGCAGGCCAAATTTGTACCAGGAAAAGAGAATTTACTAGCAGACAGCTTAAGCAGGACTACCACGGATGCTCACGAATGGATGCTGCATCCAGATATTTTCAAAACCATAACAAAGAAATGGGGAATGCCAGAGATAGACCTGTTTGCCTCCCCACACAACCACCAACTGAAGAAATTCTGCTCAAGAGTATACCACCCACTTGCCTGGAGGGTGGACTCCCTTTCTTTCAGCTGGAAGGACCTGACAGTATATGCCTTTCCACCTCTTCCTTTGATGTACAAAGTTCTACTGAAGATCAGAGAGGAACAGCCAAAGGTAATTCTGATAGCTCCAGACTGGCCAAGGCAACATTGGTACCCGCTACTGAGAAGCATGTCTCTGACGCATTCATGGCATCTACCTCTATGTCCTTTACTTCTAACGCAGAACAACTACAAGACCCTGCATCCAAACTTAAAAACACTGCAGCTAACTGCTTGGAAAATTGCATAAAACAAAACCAACTTGATTTATCTCAGAGGGTTAAGGACATTATCCTGGAGGCTCGCAGACCCTCCACAAGGAAAACATATTCAGCCAAATGGAAAAAGATTCCTCATTTGGAGTGCAGAAAAGGGAGGAAATGTCACACTAGCAAACCTAGCACACATCCTGGAATACTTAGCAGAATTGTACCACAATGGCCTGTCCTATTCTTCCATTAAGATACATGCATCAGCAATTTCAGCAGAGTACAACATGGATCCTCCTGTCTTCTATCATCCTCTCCTCAGACAATTTTTGAGAGGGATCAAAAATGTAAAGCCTCCAAGGAAACCACCTTTGCCTGCATGGGATCTCAATTTTGTGCTAGAAAAATTAACACTTCCCCCTTTTGAGCCAGCAGCAACAGCAGACTTACAGTTCTTATCTTGGAAAACTGCCTTCCTGCTAGCAATCACTTCAGCAAGAAGGGTATCTGAGTTACAAGCATTAATGGCAGTGCAGCCTTTCCTTATCTTCCATCAGGATAGAGTGTCTCTGAGAACCAATCCTACTTTTATGCCAGAGGTGGTATCCAGGGTATCCTTGAACCAAGCCATACATTTACCTACATTCTTCCCCAACCCACAGAACAGGGGGAAAAACTACTACACACCTTGGATGTACACAGACAACTGCACTACTATCTGGACAGAACCAAGGCCAGCAGAAAAACTGACCAGCTTCTGGTAGCATATGCAACAGGAGTGCAAGGAAAAGCAATTTCAAAACAGACAATCTCAAAATGGATAGGAAATTGCATTCGATTCTGCTACTCATTTCATGGAAAGACAACTCCTGAAAATATCAGGCCTCACTCCACAAGAGCTACAGCCACCACTACAGCTTTCCTACGAGGAGTGGCTACCAAAGACATTTTAGAAGCTGCTACTTGGAGCTCCGTGCATACATTTGCCAAGCATTATAATCTTCCTTTATACTCCAGATCCCGAGCAGGTTTTGCAACTGCTGTTTTACAAGGGATCTTAACTACACCATCATTATCTTAGTGCCTCCTCCCCCAGTTTGGCTATGGAATTCTACCCATTTGTTATGACTGCAGATGCATCCTTGAAGGACATAGTACAGTTTTGTACCTACCATAAATGTAGATGTCCAATAGGTATGCATCTGCAGTCAGGATTACCCACCCTCCTTCCCCTCTGTGGTATTCCTAGGGTACTTACCCCTCTTTTAGCTAGCTGGGGGAATCTATTATGGTGTATTTGTTTGTATGTATATATGTATATATATTTTGCTTTCTACTGTTTGGAATTATCTGCATTTATCCAAATTTAGCCTTCCTAGAGGGCACCTGGCATCTGGGGCAAGAAACACTGAGGAAAATGGCGTCGGCTGATGCCTTTATACCCCAGCAGCTATGACGTCAGGTGAAGTGCGACATCAGCCGAGGCCAGACCCAGACTTTGGAATCCGCCGATCAAGGGCTGCCTGAGGCAGGACAACCCATTTGTTATGACTGCAGATGCATACCTATCGGACATCTACATTTATGGTAGGTGCAAAACTGTACTTTTCTACAACACTGCCTCCTCTTGAACCCCCCCAAAAAAACAAACTCTTCCTCTTCATTCCTACCCGTAAATCACTCCCAATGAACATTTCAGTCTTATCCAGTAATGGTACACTCATATCTCCCGATGCAACAACTAAACTTCTAGGGGTAACAATTGATAACCTGAACTTTGAAAGCCATATCAACAAAACCATAAAAACTGTCAACAGGAAACTAGGCTCCCTCTATAGGATAAAACTCTTTCTCTCCCCACTAGCCAAAACCACTATTGCCTATTCCCACCGTATCTCCACACTTCTCTATGCTTCTTCCATATATACTAACTTGTCAAAAATAACCTTAACAAGCTAGCCAATGCTTACAATAGCATTGCCAGATTTGCTACTGCTTCCTCCTTTAGGACCCATCACTGCCATAATCTGAAACACTTAGGCTGGTTAGAGCTTTTGAATTAGATTCACTTTAAACAACTCACCATTGCACACAAAACCCTTTTCCAACCTACCAATACCCCAATACTTGCTAGTCTCATTACCCAATATAAGAACCTTTCAACTTTACGCTCATCTAATAAACTACTTGGATCAACATGTAAATCTAATAGCATGGCAGGAGATGCTCTGTTCTCAAATGCAGTTGGAAAGTATTGGAACCAACTCCCCCATGAACTTAATCGCTGTTAAACACAATCTATGTCCCTGTACAAATCCAGACTAATCTCATACTATATCCCAAATACCCTCTCTTAAGACCTAATTCCTGCTCTATCTGTCTTTTTAGATCAAGGCCTATTCTTGGCAAAAACATATCTTATTCTAATAGAGATAATTTAAAATACCTAGTTAAATTTTTCTGCATATAATTCTAAAGCATCCTACCTAAGGCAGGCAACAAGTATTGTTTAAACTGTGAGCATTGCTGAACTGTTGAAACTTGAAGTATGTATTTGTTTAACAATTACTTTCTAGTTACTAATGAAGTCTTGTACATAAAGTCTAAAACATCTTATCTAATGCTTGTAACATGTTTTTTGTATAAACTGTGAAGATTCCTGAACTGTTTAAAATTTGTAGTATTTAAGCGTTGTCGCCTCACAGTAAGACGTTGTCCGGTTCGACTCTCAGCTAGAGCGTCTTCTGCGTGGAGACATGCATGAATGGGCATACCTTCGTTGAAGGTTGTGGTCAGGGCTGGTAACTTGGCACGTAAAAATCAACTACCAATCATTAGCGGACCGGAGTTCCTCTGTGGCGACCCCTAACCGGGAAAAGTCAAAAGAGAGAGACAAACAAACTGTATAACAACTAGTACCTGTATGTTAGTAGTCTAGTAATCTCTTGGAGCTTATCTCCCCAGGACTCTACTGAAAATGGACATAAATCCAGTTAGACTATCCCGGTCAACAGATGTAAAATAAAATTAAAAAAAAAAAATAAAATATTAGCATTGTACACTTGGGGGTTATCTTGATAAGGACTAACTAGGTCTAGAATTTTCTGACTCCCGGTGGGCTGGTTAATTATTCATTCTAGGAAGTTGTTTGCAAGGTCCAGGAATCTTTCGGCATACCATGCTTTTTGAGGTGTATGTATACCAGTTAATCAAAACATTATTGACGTCTGCTAACATAAATGTATTTTTCATTAAGGGTAGGTAGTTCAGTGAGTACCTTTAGGAAACTGTTGGTGTTCTGGGGAACTGGACTATACCCATTAGTGGACTGTAAATTGATAATTTGGTGCTATACTGGTAAGATAGAGTTCAATAATTTCAGTTAGTGTGTCTCTGAGAATCTGCCTAGATATGATGTGGTATCTGAGAGGTTTGGGAATGCCCCCACAGTTCCCCTCAAGCCTGATTACATGGTATGCAGTAAAAAGGGAGTAATATCCATTAAGTGAAACCAAGTTTCTGTTGCACTGCAGATGTGGATACGGAAAAGTTGCATTATAGCCTCAAGGCATGTAATTTATTGTTCCGACTTCTGACATTGAGAGTTGCAACCTTGCTATGGCCAGAATCAGAATTTGGTGCAACTTCCTGCTGTGTTAGGATGCCCAGCAGCTGGACTTGGCATAAAAATGGCAGTGTGCAGGCAGAGACGACTTTGACCAATAAGAAGGCATAGAACAAGAAGTGTAGTTTATACCTTAAAAGGAAAGTTTGCCTTTCATCTCATCCCAGGCTGATGGATACTAGACTCCCCTCCCCAAGAATGACATCAGCTGCTTAGGTAGTTGTTAAAGCCAATTATCTTTGTGTTTAGGCATCGTTCTAGGCAGAGGTAAGATTCCATTTAGTACCAGAGCCCTGACTGTATTGTCACATACATAGCAAGATTCAGCACGTCTTTCTTCATGTCCCTTAGAGTTGAACACTGCAAGATATTCCCACCCAGATAGACGTGTTGCCACTAGGTTGTACTTCTGTTTGACTGGGTCAAGAGACTTGAGATGTCCTTGTGCCATCACAGATCCTGGCACTAGAGAGAGAACTTACTGTCACTGTATCCTTGTCTAGATTTGTGAGCTTGAAGTGTCTGTGTCTGACGGTGAAAGTACCAATTATAATGACACTTATCTGTATTTCCTAAATTAGTGACAGTGTAATGTTTACAGTCTACAGACTGGTGACTCTCTAATTTGTGCGAGGACAGTGATATGGTTATATGGCTTTTATACTGAGACTTAGATTTTCTAGTTATAGGAGGCTTAAGAAACAACTTTTTAGTAGTCTCAGCATATTCATAGATTACTAGTCTAATGACCTTTCTAAACATAGCCATGTTTTCCCGAAAGAATAATGACTTCCTATACCCAGATAAAACATTGATGGCCAGGCATTTTTAAGTTGCCTCGGTCCATAAATTTCCTATTCCCTATCCACTGGTCTAGGTTGCAGTTAAATTGGGTAATAAACTCAGCTTCACATGGATGGAAAGCCTGTTCCATAGGAGGAGCAGTCTCAGTTACACATACTTCTCTCCAACATGTTCTGCTTAAGTCACAGACAAAATTCAGGTCCCTAGACCTTGTATTCCTGGTACTGATTGACTTATGAATATGCAGGAGGTTTCATAAGTGTGGGGTTTGCAGATGCCTTGTAAGCCAGACATAGATCACCCCTCACCAAAATGTAGGAGACTGAGTAGAGGAAAAGAGATTTAAGGCACTGCTGCATAAGGCAGGTTTGGTACGCCTTGTATTCCTTTTTGTAAGGAACCTCTGAGGTCAGTCTAGTTGCTGCATTGGCCTGGTCAGGTACATACTGAAGGGAGCATTGTGCTCTATAATTGTTCTGATAAGGGTATAGCACAGTGTGATAAAGGCCTCTTTAGACCTAGATGCCATGCCTTTATTTATAATTTGCGCAACATAAAAGGATGTCCTCACCACTATGCCCACATGGTATTCGGAGGTAAGGCTACTGTGTGTGCGCGCGTACCCAAATCCCTGACCAATAGGTCGACTCTTAAGGTTGTATTATCATCATGGTAACTAGCTGGGATAGTTGCCTTCCCAAAGGGTGCATTTCTTAGCATTTAGTTTAAGACCATAGCTTTAGCTACATTTGTTATTCAGAGAAAGGCCTTTTTGAAGAATGCTAGTGCCTGCAAGGCAGTCGGTTATAACCCCCAGCTTGCAGTCATCTGCAGTCTTAGTCAGTTGTAAGCCTTCAGCATTTGCTTCCATTTCAGAGAAATAGGTATGGACCGAGAGGACCGAGTAGCAAGCCCTGGGGGACTCTGCTAGTGAGTTTAGTTTTTGAAGTGTTAATTAACCCTTTTAGTTGCCTGTTTAGATTGGTCAGGGGGCTTTTAGTATGTATGTAGGGCTTTGTTCCTCGCATGCTTGGCCAAGATTTTTTTTTTCGTGTATAACAAATTGACATTTTAATTCCTCCACAGTGGTTTTCTTTTGAGTTTGTTGCATTCTTAATATGAATGGGCACTGCTTGCTCTATACAGCAAATAGCTCAGCATATGCTGAGGTGTTTACTCAGTGTTGGGGTGCTTGGAATTTAGCAAAGGTGTCTCTCAGTAGAGAGGTTTTAGCCTTGGAATAATTAACAAAGGTTTTTGGTTTCGCTAGTTCCCTGGATTTAATTTTTATTTCAGGAAATACCTCCCTATGATCAGATCTGATGAGCAAAGACATTATAGTGAGTGAGGAATATTGCTGTCTCATGTCAGTGATTATGTGGTCAAGGATGTTTGTACCTTTGGTAGGAGAATGGGACTAACCATTCCAGGATGTTGGTATTAATGATGTTTAGGAGTCACTGGGCTTGTACATTAGAAGTGGAGTAGGATTCCCAATCTGTAGTGGGGTAGATGAGATATCCCATAACTGTTGTATTGGATTGAATGGTGAAGGACTGCAGTACATTGAGAGAAGGGGGGGGGGGCTGTAGGTTGCAAGGATATGGTATAAGACTCTATTTATGTTGAGTTGCACATATATGAGTTCCAGTGGGTCATGCAGTTTAACTAGTCTGGATGTGAGGTTGTTTGTAATGTAGACTGAGACTCCACCACCACCAGTTCCCTCCTGTGAGTAGCTGGGTTAAAGGTGTAAAAGCATTATAACCTTGCTTTGCCGTGGTAGTCTCTGCAACTTTAGACCAGGTGTCCGTTACTACACAGATGTCTACACTCTCCAGGGCGAGGAAGGCTTGTAGGGAATGACGTTTCTTGGTAAGACTTCTAGAATTAAGCAGTCCCACCTTCAGGTATTCCTCCGTAGGTTCAGTTAAGTCAGTTTCATCTCTTTGGCATTGCCCAAAAAAAGCACTGTGGAGGTGTAAAAGGTCTTTGCCATTATTCGAAAGCCTAGAGGGGATAAGTGCAGACACTCCATTGCAAATCAGTGTGGTTTGTCAACCATGTCCTCCCAGGCCATCAAATATTGTACCCCCTTGGACTGACACCAGCAGCTAAACCAATTGTTAAAATCAATCATTTTCTGTTCTTAACGTGGCATCATCCTTGTAGCGAAAGTAGTATCCTGCTCACAGATAGGCTCATACCTGCCTGAGGCACATCAGCAAGCTGGATCATGTCTTGCTTCATATAGTCAAGGGAGGTATGTCTCAGACAGAGTCGTACTGTTGCCTGTTGTTCAGTGACCTAAATGCCTGTGTGACTTGACAGATCTTATCCATGGAAAGGCAGCTGTAACTTTCTTCTTACTCAGTCTGGTGAGGGGAACATCAGTGTGCCTCAATATAGAATCGCCGGTGACCAGGAAATTTGGCTTTGTGCTGGTTTCCTTTAAGGTCTTACCAGTAGAGGCATTGGATACAGTGTTACTATGTGTAGCTATGGGTGGTGTTTTATCACAGTGTTTACAAGATGGCTGAGGACCCTTTTTGAATTGTGCAGTGCAGGAGATCTTGGTACTTTAAGGTTACCTGTAAGTGCCTCAGCCTAAGTAGTTTTATGTTTAAGGTCTTTACCCTGCGCAGTAGGCATGGTGCAAGTTTCACTGGCAACTTCTATAAGATTAGTTTTGATTGAGGTAGTTTTGTCTCCAGTGCTAGTGTATTTACACGTCTCGCATTCTTTATCTGTTTTATTAAGAGCAAGTGGGCAGTCTCTGTACATGAGGCATTTGCTAAAATGCCTCAGAATACATCTCTCAACCTCTTAGAGCAAGAAATCTGGACAAAGTCATAAAGAAAAGTGGGACAAAGGCCCAAAAATAGGGGCAATGTTTAAATATTACTCTTACAAACTTTGAAAGTTGATAGAAGAACAAGTTTTGCATTAGCATGAATTTTCTGAAGGATATGAAGTCTGAAACTCAAATCTGTGTCATTTAATGATTTACCAGTAATTTGCTAGAAAAAGACAATTTTATGAAAAACAGACCAAAAATATCAGGCCAAAATCTGGACATTCTGTGAAAATCTGTACAGTTGAGAGTATGATACCCATCTCAACCAGACTGACTACAGAGAGAGTTGGAAAGGTGCATATCCATGGCTACTGATCTACCAGAGAGGGATGAGGGAAATTTAAATATTGAATAGTTCAATAAGACAAGGAGATTGACAAGCAAAGCTCAGCTGTGTGCAAGCTAGATACTGTAGCAGTTAAAAAAAAAAAAAAAAAAAAATCTGTCTAGACAGGGTATTTTAAGGGAGACTTATGCTGCGAGATATCAGCGACTGTACAGATCATTGCTAGGCACCACTGCACAGAGAGCAGCTGTTCTAACTAAATACTGTTAAAAAAAAAAAAAAAAAAAAAAAGGTCAAAAATTGCAGATGGTCAACACAAAAACACTCAACGCAGCTGTGAAAAAAAAAAAAAGTGTTGAAACGGTGAATGTGGTTATGTACTTCTTAGTTTGCTTGTAGGTTATGACCCAAGCGTTGTGCAACTGTGGCAGTTAAATAGCAGAGGAGAGTGAACTAAAAAAAAAAAAAAGAAAGAAAAAAACAAAGGCCTTTGGAACTCTGCCTAGGCCTTTAGACATTCTAAAGTTGCAGAATCCGTCAGAATATTCACCTGAAAGTGCCTGCGTAGATATTTGTGTATCCACAGTTGTTGTGTCTTTCGGCTTTTCCCGGTTAGGGGTCGCCACAGCGGAACTCCGGTCAGCTAATGATTGGCAGTAAATTTTTACGTGCCAAGTTGCCAGCTCTGACGCACAACCTTCAATGAAGGTACACATAAAAATGAATGTAGAACACAGAAAAAACAATTTAAGACACAGTGTTTACCTGACAAGCTGCTGGCATATCTGGCATCCTGGAAGACATCTGTGAAAAAATGAAAATTAGGTGGAACCTTGCCTAGGCCTTTAGATATTCTTAAGTTACAGTATCTGTCAGAATGTTCATATGGAAGTTCCTGCTTAGATATTTGTGTATCCACATTAAAAAGTGAAAATTGAGTGGAACTTTGCCTACACCTTTAGATATGCTGCCAGATTCTGGAAATTTAGAATATTCGCATGGAATTACCTACACATATATTTTTATACTCTGATTTGAGCTGAGATTATGTTCCAAGATGCTGATGGTTATTTGCTAGAGATGTGGTATCGGAGAGAAAAGGCTTAGAAGCACAAATTCTGGAAATGAAAAAGTGTAATGGAATTGAAACAAAGGTCATATTTGGCTTTACTAAATATGTCTTCTGGGAAAATCTGACTCGGTAAGGAAGTGCTTTCACTAGGATGGGAGAAGATGGGAAAATTGAAACATACTAAAGCATTAATTGCATTATTGGTTTAAGGAGCAAAAAAAGCATTTTGCAAGAAAGTGGCAAACAAAGAGCAAGCACACGTTTGAAGAGGTTAAATATACGTGAGAAAAGTGGAATTAAGATGTGAGAAACAAAAAGGGGGAGAGTAGTACTAAAATAATGTGGGAGTAAAAAATTTTAAGTTCTAACTCAGAAGATGAGCGCAATTAACATTTGTAGGAAGGTAAATTGGCTGTATTCTGGCAGAAATATACATAGTTCATAGTTCATAGTTCTAGTACTAGGCTAACTGCCCTTGTGGACCATTTTAAGCCTAGCCAATTACCCCATGTGAGTATCAAACCCTGCACCTGGTGGCTATAAGGCAAACACCTTAACAATTATGCCAACCTCCCACCCATACTTTTGTGAGGTTAGTAAAATGTGGTCTGTTTATTAACTTTTTTTATATATATACAAGTTATAGTTAGTGTTAAGTAAAAATAATGTATCTGGTGACACTGGGTGAGTTGTAGGGCATTTATGACCAGGAATGATTTAAGCAAATGTAATTAGTTCAATGTTGTTTGAGTTGTGCACACTGATATTGGACAGATTCCAGGAGGCAGAAAGTAAGAGAGAGACATAAAAATGAAGAAAGGAGGATCAGATGCCATAGTGAAGAGAAATGTGCATGAGGATTGTGCGGTTTGCAATGATGGTGTTTTATTGTTTAAAGAAGTATCACTGCTACTGAAAAAGAAAGCAAAAAGGACAACTACACAGGCAATGTCGGCCGACCGGCACTTGCAAACTGCTTTGGGCACCGCACGGCAAGAAAAACTGATGTAATGGTGTCGGCTGCATGTTTTATACCCCTGACGACCTAACGTCAAGGAAGAAGGGACAGCAACCGACGCAGGACCCAAGACTTTGTTAATCAGGCCGACTGAGGGCTACTGCAAGCAGATAACCCAAATGTGATGACTGCAACAGTGACTACACATGATTTTAACCTAATTTGTTCCCTGGGTTAATGAGATGCCTAGAGTGCAAACTCTTAAATGCAAAAATCAGGCTTCTTCCGTCTTCGTTAGTACAAATTAACCAAAACACAATAGAAGCAGTATTTTGTTAGTTTAAAATAGAAAATAAATGCCATTCTTGATTTAGAGGTGTTAGTTATAGGTCAAGTCTAGCAGTACAAATGCAGCAAGAGTTCTGTTGAACAACTCATTGTTCCAGCATTTCGTAGTCTTGCCACAAAGTAAGGAGTCGGTACTTCTCTGCCACAGTTGTGCTTAGAGCAGTTAACTCTTCATATCATCTGTCTTTTTTCCAGGCACACCTGAGGTTGGATAAGGACCTACAGTCTCAGCTGAAGGATCTTTACAGGATCGTGACTTTTGCATCCAAGGGAAGAGTACCTTGTAACCCAGTGCAATCTTTTTTCTGACTGAATAAGATATTGATGTTCTTCGTGTTTCACTGCTGCAGTCATCACATTTGGGTTATCTGCTTGCAGTAGCCCTCATTCGACCTGATTAACAAAGTCTTGGGTCCTGTGTCGGTTGCTGTCCCTTCTTCCGTGACGTCAGGTTGTCAGAGGTATAAAACATGCAGCCAACGTCATTACATCAGTCTTTCTTGCCATGCGGTGCCTGAAGCAGAAGCAGTTCGCAAGTGCCAGTCAGCCGACTCCTGAAATTTTCATTTTAGAGTTTCAGAACCAAAGTCTTCAACTAAAAGCCAAGTACCCTGTTGGAGAAACTTTTTCTTGCTCTAATCCGATGTCAGTAAAAGTAAATAATCGCATTACTTGTGGAAAGCAAGTACACCTCAAAGATTTTCATTCGTACTGTATTCCTTGTTTAGGCCCTGGCCACAACATACCTCGCTGTCGGTTTTGTGCCTTATTTAAACCACAAACTATCCGTCGTCAGTATATTTTCACTTCTAAATATTTTGGTGCTTGGTTCAATTATCCTGACATGTCTTCGGTAAGCCATCCGACTACCGACATTCCGAAAAAACGCAAAGATAGACAGAGACAGGCCGCCTAGGTCCAAAGCTGCCAACAATGCTTCTCCTAAGCCAGTCGCCATTTCCCCGGTACTCAGTGAGGTGATTTTGCAGCCCCTGATACCCGCTACTTCAGATTCGCAGGCCTCTACTGAGACCCATTCGGAGTCTGGGGAGCTGGATAGATGGGGTGAGAAGGTGTACACTTCTGCAACTTTGGCTATTAGTGCCTTATACTGACAGTTTCATATGTTAAAGTATCAGCAGCATATTTTTGGATTGCTTAAACAGAAAATATTGATTCCTGATTGTGCTGAAAATAAGGATTTACAGGATTTACTGTATTCAACTGAACAAGTTGGAAAACATACTTTGTAATAGGGTTTTGATTCACTAGAGGCATCTTGCAGGGCTACTGTAACTGGGTCCATACTTAGAAGGTATGCTTGGCTTAAGGAGCAATCATTGCCAGATCATGTTAAAGCGGAATTACTGGAATGCTCCTTTAAACCAGGACCGCCTGTTTGGCAACAATGCAGAAGAAGTTCTTAAAAAGATGGAGGAAAAAGCTAAATCTATGCAAACTGTTAAAGATTTGTTACAAGTACAACCCCCAAGGTTTAGCCTTTCCTGCCTCTTCCAGACCTTCTCAGTCCAAACCCAGATTAAGCAGAGCTCCCAGGCTTCAGTTCCAGGGTACGCACAGGACTAAGCAGTGGGGGGCCTCCACTTCTAAATCAGGGAGTAGTAAAACTCACCCCTGTGGTAAACTGTCTCATTGACTTATTTTTAAAACTTCCAAGCACTTCTCAACTGATTGCCCCTTTGGGGGGAAAGATTGCTCTTCATGCAAAGAACTGGGAACTCATTACCCAGGACTAATAGGTTTTAAATATAGTGTCCCAGGGATGCAGATTTCACTTCCACACGTTACCAACACCAAGCGGATGGCCAGATATACCCCCAAATCAGTGGGCAGAGGCCCAAAAGCAAGTACTTTCTCTCTTAAGCATGGGGGCTATTCATTTGGTACCAGAAGAGGAAAAGGGGCAAGGTTTCTACTCAAGACTTTTTCTGGTACCCAGAAAAGACAATTCATGGTGTCCTATCCTGAACCTGTCTTCCCTAAACACTTTTTTGGTGATTCCAAAATTCAAGATGCTGACTCTTCACCAATTGCTCCCTATGCTAGGCAAAGATGCCAGGTTGGCAACACTAGATTTAAAGGAAGCATACCTGCACATCCCAGTCGGGGAATCTTGCAGAAGATACCTACGCTTCAAAGCAGGCTACACGCACTATCAGTTCTCTGCACTGCCCTTTGGCTTATCTACTGCACTCGGGGTATTCACAAAGTGCCTAGCTCCAGTCATTGCATTTTGCAGGCAAAGAAATATTCAAATATACCCATACCTGAACGATTGTATAATTTGGCAGAAAACCAGGACATACTTTTGAATCATCTGGCCTTTGTACAAAGGGTGCTAACTTGTCTGGGGCACACCATAAATCACACCTGGTACCCTGTCAACAAATTATATTCCTGGGAGCAAGCTTGAATACAACTTCCCAGATGGCTTTCCTCATGCCAGAGAAACAAATTCATTTGACAACCTACTTCAAAGAAGTGATCACAAAAACCCTGCTATCTGCAAGGCAGATGGTACAAGCCTTTGGGTTCATGACCTCCTGCATTCTTCTAATTCCATATGCAAGACTGCATATGAGGAAACTACAATGGTATCTAAAAAGCCTATGGTGTCAAAATTCTCAGGATCTAGAAGCAATGATTCCTATCATACCTTGCCTACACCTAGAGTTTCTTTGTTGGGCAGAGGCCTGCCACCAAAACAAGGGACTACCACATTCACACTACCCCCTGCCACCCAAACCCTAACAACAGACACACCAGAATATGCATGGGGGGGGCTCACCTGTCAGGGAAGTGCATTCAGGGCAAATGGAATCCAAGTCAAATGCACCTGCATATATATCAAAAAGAAATACTAGCTGTACAGAATGCTCTGATAGCTGTCAAGGACCACATTCTTCCAGGACAATTAATGGTAAAGACGGACGACATCAGTGTTATGTGGTACATAAACCCCCTCTGCAGACTAGCCATGGCATTGTGGAACACAGCCCTGAGCTACCAAGTGCATCTACAAGCTCAAATCCTGCCAGGAAAACTAAATACACTGGCAGACGAACTAAGCAGAAATCTCATGGACCCACATGAGTGGAAACTGGAACCAAGGATTTTCAACATGTTGATAAGCAAATGGGGGAGCGCAGATATAGACCTGTTTGCCTCCCCCCGGAACTACCAATTGGACAAATTTTGCTCAAGGACTCCCCACAAAAAAGCTTGGAAAGTGGATGCTCAGTCCTTCAGCTGGAAAAACCTATCAGTTTATGCCTTTCCTCCTCTGCTTCTGCTCTCCAAAATACTACTAAAGATCAAACAACACAAACCAAGGATGATTTTAATTGCAACAGACTGGCCACGCCAACACTGGTACCCCCTCTTGCGCATTGTGTCACTGTTGGCCCCGTGGCACTTGCCTCAGACTGCTACCCTATTGTCTCAGTGGGAGAACCAGATTCTGCACCCTCATCTTCAAACACTGACCCTAGCAGCCTGGCTAATTACCTAATCTCTCCTTTACAATCCCTCAGTAAACCAGTGATGGAAATCATTTCAGAGGCAAGGAGGCCTAGTACTAGAAAATCTTATGCTGGAAAATGGAAAAGATTCTGTGCCTGGAACCAGTCTCAAGGGATCAGCACAGCAGTGCCCAATTTACTTCAGATTTTACAATACTTAACTGAGATGCTTCACAATGGGCCTGTCTTTCTCCTCCATCAAGATTCACGCCTCAGCCATTTCAGCTCATTATAACACCGAACGTCCCCTCTCCTCTCATCCACTGCTCAAGCAGTTCCGCAGAGGGGCCAAAAGTCTACAATCAACCAGGAGACCTCCAACTCTAGCCTGGGACCTTAACTCTGTACTGGAGAAACTCACTATTCCTCCTTTCGAGCTAGCTGCTTCTGCAGACTTAAAATTCCTTTCTTGGAAAACAGCTTTCCTTTTAGCAATCACTTCAGCAAGAAGGGTATCTGAATTACAGGCCCTCATGGCAGTGGAGCCTTTCATCATCTTTCATGCGGACAGGGTGTCCCTCAGGACCAATCCCTTCTTCATGCCCAAGGTGGTATCCAGTGTGGCCCTTAATCAGTCCATTCATTTGCCAACCTTATTTTCTAATCCACAGAACAAAGGGGAGCGGATACTGCACTCCTTAGATGTGCACAGACAACTTAGATTCTACTTGGACAGGACTAAACCTCAAAGGAAATCTGACCAACTGCTGGTGGCATTTGCTACAGGGGCAGAGGGGAAGGCTATTTCAAAGCAAACAATTTCTAAATGGATAGGCCATTCCATTCATTTCTGCTACAAGCACCATGGAAAACCTATCCCACAGGGGATCAGACCCCACTCAACCAGGGCTGCATCTACCTCTACAGCCTTTCTCAGAGGCGTCCCTACCAGAGGCATCCTAGAAGCTGCTACCTGGAATTCTGTACATACTTTCACCAAGCATTACCATCTGCCATTTTTCTCTAAATCCAGAGCTGGCTTTGTCACTGCAGTCTTGCAGGGCCTTATAGCTGGTCATAATGCTATCTAAATTCCTCCTCCCATCCTTAGCTTTGGGAATCTACCCAAATGTGATGACTGCAAAGTGAAACACAAAGAACATAGTACAGTTGTGTGCACTTAGCATAAATGTAGATGTTTGAGTGTATTCACTGTTGCAGTCCTGGTTACCCTCCCTCTAGCCCCCTTGCATCTTTTGGCTATACCTCTACTCTCCTTTACTATGCTCAAAAGCTTTTTGGTGTATTTGCTTTTTTGTTGGAGGTATAACTTTGTATATTTATAGATTTAATTGCTTCCCATTGGGGGGCACCTGACATCTGGGGCAAGAAAAACTGATGTAATGGCGTCGGCTGCATGTTTTATACCCCTGACGACCTAACGTCACGGAAGAAGGGACAGCAACCGACGCAGGACCCAAGACTTTGTTAATCAGGCCGACTGAGGGCTACTGCAAGCAGGTAACCCAAATGTGATAACTGCAGCAGTGAATACACTCGAACAGCTACATTTATGGTAAGTGTACACAACTGTACTTTTGTTTTCCCTTCCGATGATTTTCTTCTTTTTGAGACGATCTAAGATTAAGGAGTTTTTTCAGTGGAAGCTGAGTGAAGTTCCTGTGGCACAGAAAATATATTATGATTTGTTGCAGTTGAGTATGCCTGAATATGCAACTATTCCCCTCTGTGTTGCCTGCTTTAGAGAATGTTTTTCTTACTGCTTCTAGTCTGATAGTCACCTCCTTGTCCCTAGGAAGCCCAACAGGTTATACGGGGTACTTCAGACTCGTAAGTATTTGTTTACTAATCCTAAAGCAGATCTAGCTCTGCTTTCTATATCTAAAACTGCTTTTGCTAAACAATGTACTGCTGCTAACCCAATTCCCTCCACTAGTAAGAACGGGAAAGCATTCCTAAGTTGCGAGCAAATGTGTATTTTTCTAGAACTTTAACATTCAGGATTTTGAACTGTGAGTTTCTTATTTATAAACCATCCTTTGAATGGTTCTGTAATATCTGCGTCTGATGTTACTAATCTTATTTTAAAGTATGATTGTGATGCTGCTGATTCTTCCTCCCAGAGATGCTGCTTCTGGATCAGTATTGAGAAGACTGGCTTGGCTTCATTATCAGAACTTTCCCAAAGATGTTAAGATTGAAATTTTAATTTTCCCTTAGGACCCTTCTGAGGTGTTAAAGAAGTGTAGTGAACGAGGAAAGCTGATTCAAGGAGTAACTCAGTTTTTTCAGTCATCCTTTTTCAAAGCAAATAGAAATCTTTTTCCTCCTCAGCTCCCCTTTTTACCAAGCAATTTAAGCACAAGGAGACAACAGGAGTTTAAAAAGCAATGGCAAGAAGGGTCCAAAAGGGAAGGAAAAGCCTCAGAAAGTCAAGTATAGTCCTCTCCATCAGCATAACTGTTAGCCTGTTTGGGTTGTTCTCCCTTCCCACCCTGGCACCCTCTCAGTATCTCTGAGGCCTCATTTCCCTTTGCAGCACCAGATAGTTACAGACAGATGGGTTTTAAATGTACTCCAGCAGGGGTGCACTTCACAATGGAAATTCCTCCCTCCTTTCCAGGTGATTCCTTCTTGCCTCGTGAATCCATGAGTCAAGCCCCCCCCCCCATTCTGCATCAAATGCTTGCACAGGGAGTTATAGAGCAATGTGGTTCATTGCCACTTGGACAAAGGCTTTTATTCAGAGATTTTCCTTTTCTCAAAAAGGAAAAGTCTTAGAGGATCTTTCCTTTTGAAATCTTTTTTACCAGGTTCCAAAGTTCAAACTGTTATCCATTCTATCCTTTATACTTCTGATTACCTGTCTAATGTTCATGGTAAAACTATGTTAAAAAGATGCCTGTCATATTCCCATTGGCAAGCAGTTCAGGAGTTTAAGATTTACTGTGTTTGGCTCACATTATCAGTTTGCAACCAGCACTAAAACTTCATATCCTGCGAGTCCGCTGAAGCTAGCACTCCAAAAAAAAGATGCCAGTTGTGGATACACGTAACTTAGTTTATTAAGTGCTTTTGTTTGCTTATAGCTAAAGATTTCATCAGTTCTCTCTTACCTTTTGGACTTTCCACTGCGCCATGGGTATTCACAAAGTGTCTAACCCCAGTCATCATAGTTTTCCATACTTGGGGATGATTGTGTGATCTTTGCAAACTGTCAGGAGTCTTCAGCACTTAATAAAAGCCTTAACTGCATAACTTTAAAGTAGTCATTAAGGAGAATAACAGCAGTCATACTAAATGTATCTTTAGAGTAATGGAAGATGTCCTTCTATTCCCATGTTGCAGTATTCATAATATGAGGGATTCCCCGCCTAGGCGACCCAAACATCTGGCCAGTATGCCAAAGACTTTACTGCAAGGTGTGTGTGACACTGCACATTGAAAAGCAGCCGACGTAGGCCATAAAAGTGACATCTGCACATACCATCCTCAGAACTTTTGTCACCAGTCCAAATACCATCTTCTCCTGTTCATTTGATTGCCAAGTGGTTGCTGTTTCAGATAAGTGCCCGAATGGGGAATTTAATTGTGTTTCTTGCTACTGCACGTTTTTCGAGGTTAATGTCATCCAAGAAAGGCAAGTGCCATTGTGGAAGATGCATTCCACACAAAGATAACCACAGTCATTGTCTTTTCTGTCTGGGGTCTGCTTACAACTATAAGATTGTGCAATTTTTCAGGCGTTTGTCCCCAAGATGCTGTGCAGTCGTCTTTCTGCCCTGAACATCTGCCTCGAGAATCAAGAGACTCAAGTGACTAGTGCTTGCAAAGGAGGGTACATCGGGTCCATCTGGTGAGCCTCCGAAGAAGGCAAAAAAGGTTAGTCCTAAATCTTCGGCTGTGCCTCTGACCCCTGACATCCCTCTTGAGGTCAGTGAAGGTCTGTGTGGTGTCTGGTTCTCTTCCTGCAATGGATACTATGGAAGCCGTTAAGGAGAGTTCCATTAGCACATCCACAGAGGCCTTGCAGATGTCCATTCATGACAATAAGGGGGAACTGTGGCTCACTTCTTTTGACGTCCCTTACAGTACTACTTTTGTTTAGCCACTGAAAACAGCCCTACACCTGTGCCAGAACCTAGGCCCACATTGTGACATCTGTCCCAGCCTAGGGTTGATCCTCCCCTTAAAAAGAAAGAAAACCAGGTTTCCACCTCTCGGGATCCTTCCCCAGACTGGCTAAGCCCTTTCTCGTGGAATTTTTTAATGCTTTTCTAGCACTAAGTTTCTCCTCCTCTTCCTTTGATTATGAGCTCTGCTGTGGAACAGGAGGCCTTTGAGGAAGAAGAGTCATCCTCAGATGAGTCTCTGGCTTATTTAGCACAAATTGACTCTGCCTTGGGTTATGCTTTCCCTGAAGTTAATTCCAGTGGTGGTATCTCTCCTGAGGAAGACATCTTTTGTTGAAACCATCTCAAGGATGGGAGACATGTTCTTCATCTCACATTGCTGCAGTCCTTACACTTGGGTAGTCCGCTGTCCTCGGTCGGCCCGAATATCAAAGTATAAGGCTGACGTCGGTCAAGGCGCATTTGACTGACATCAGGACGTCAGGGTACAAATGCGCATGACCGACGTCATATCCTCAGTCTTTTTTGCCGCATGGTCCGATGCAGAAGCAGCATTGCAAGTGCCGGTTGGCGTTCTGAGATTTTTCGATTTCGAAGTTTCAGACCGAGTTCAAAGTTGGCTAAGTACCCCGTTGGGGAATATTTTAGTTTTTTCTTGCCTCAGTGATTTACCGGATGTCAGAAAAAGTCAATAATTGCATTTCTTGTGGGAAACAGATACCGCATAGAGATTATCATACTTTGTGTATTCCTTGCTTAGGGCCTGAGCACGACGTTGTTGGCTGTCGCTCTTGTGCTAGATTTAATAAACGCACTATAAAGAGGAGGTTGGATTGTGCAAGGTTAGTCTTTGGGAAGCGGTGCAATTACAAAATGCCGTCGGATGCTCCGACGCCCGCTTCTTCGAAGAAGCGCAAGGACAAAGCAGTTAAGCCTAGGCTGGAAGAACCGTCTGTACCGGCCGGTTCTTTAGAGGTGTCGGTGGAGCCGGTGGCTCCACCGGAGGTTTCTTTGTGTTCCCAGGGTGAGACTTTAGTATTGCAAGATGTGGCCTCTCAGGAGGCAAGTCAAGCTGAGGGGCTTCTCAGGTTACTATTCTCCCTCCCTTCCTAGGGTGGCTAGGCCCTCTCCTTCTGTTTCTAAGGCTTCTCCCAGGGGCAGGCCAGGTTTAGCTTCAGTAGGTGTTACCCCTAGCTCTTCAGGTACTGTGCCCAAGAAGCATATGCTTAAAATGGCAGAAGATTTGATTACTTTGATTAGGGGTTCTATGCCCCCTCCTGATAAGAGGCCTAGGGTGGACCCTGAGCCTGGGAGTTTTGAGCAGGCTTCAGATGTGTCAGAGTCTTCGGCTGAAGACTTGCAGGAGTACTCTCCTTATTCTGATTCTGATGTGGATGATTCTACTCCTTCTGCTTCTCCTCCTGAGGATTTTTCTTTTTCAGAAACTCTACATTGCATGAGGGAGCATTTTAAGTGGGAAGGTCAGGACTTCTCTGATTCCAGGAAAAGGCTTAGGGAATTTTTGTTTTTACCCCAGCATAGGCCTTTGGCTATACCTCCTGTTTTGGATGTAGTGGAAGATGTTTTTACAGAGGCTTCTCTTAATCCTGATTCTTTGCCTCCTGCTCCTGTCAAGCCGGATAGGTATTACAGGGTGCCTGAAGCTCATAAGTATCTTTTTAAGAGTCCTAGGGCAGACCCAGAAACTGTTAGCCAGGGGCCTAAAGGTGTTAAGGCTTCTGTTGTTAAGAACCCGGTTCCTGCAGACAAAGAGGCTAGGGTCTTGGATAGATGGGGAAAGAAAGTTTATACTTCTTCCACTCTTGCTATGAGGGCTTTGAATTGCCAGTTTCACATGTTGAAATATCAAAACTATCTCCTTTCACAATTAAAGTCTAAGGTTGATGCTCTGGCAGTAGGTATTGATTGTAAAGAGTTGCAAGATTTAGTGCATGTTTCTGAACAGGTGGGTAAGCATTCTTTGCAATGTGGTTTTGATGCTGTACAGGCCTCGTCTAGGGTGGCTGCCACTGGGTCAGTTCTTCGCAGGCACGCCTGGCTTAGGGATCAAAATTTGTCTGAACATGTTAAAACAAGGATTTTAGATGCTCCTTTACAATCTGACGTGTTGTTTGGTCCTCCTGTTGAGGCAGTTTTAAAGAAAATGGAAGACAAGGCTAAGTCTATGCAGACTGTTAAAGATTTTTTGCAGGTTCAGCCTCCAAAGTTTAGCAGAAATTGGCCTGCTAAAGGGTGGACGTATCCTTCTTATGATTCCCAGTCTAGGGGTAGATCTAGACGTGGTAGGGGCAGAGCTCAGGGCTCTTTCAGGCCTAGAACAGGGAGTTCTCCTGCACAGTCTTCAGGTGAGGGCAGGGGTCAGTCCTTTCGTAAACAGACCCAATGACCTACCTTTTCAGCTGCCAGAGCCTTCTCGTCTGGCAGCACCTTTGGGAGGAAGGTTGGCACTTTTCAAAGAAAATTGGAGTTTAATTACCCAAGACAAATGGGTATTGGATATCATACATCAAGGTTACAGGTTTTATTTCCATACCTTGCCTCCTTTCAGGGCATGCCAGACGTTCCTCCTCAACAAAGAATAGAGGCTCACAAGCAAATTTCTCTGTTACTTCAACTAGGGGCCATACAGCCGGTCCCTATGCCAGAAGTGGGCCTAGGATTTTATTCTCGCCTGTTCCTAGTACCAAAGAAGGGGAACACGTGGAGACCAATTTTGGATCTATCTATCCTCAACACTTATCTGGACATTCCCAAGTTCAAAATGTTGACGTTACAACAGCTTTTGCCTCTGCTGGGCAAGGATCATTGGATGGTAACTTTGGATCTCAAGGAGGCTTGCCTTCATGTTCCTATCAGGCTAAGTTGCAGGAAGTATCTGCGTTTTCGAGCTGGGACTTTTCACTATCAGTTCTCTGCATTGCCCTTTGGCTTATCTACTCCGCCCAGAGTGTTCACAAAAGTTCTGGCTCCAGTGATAGCTTTCTTCAGGCTGAAAGGAATACAGATCTATCCTTATTTGGACGACTGCCTGATTCTGGCTCAAGGAAGAAGAGCTCCTTCGTCATTTGGAATATGTGATAGCAGTGCTAAGATGCCTAGGGTATTCTGTGAACGAAATAAAGTCCAGTCTAGTACCCTCTCAAGACATGTGCTTTCTGGGTGTGAGACTGAATACAGCATCCCAGATGTCCTTTTTAACCCCGGACAAACAAAAGAGTCTATCTCTTTACTTCCATCAGCTATCTCATCAGTCCGGGCTGACTGCAAGGACAGTCCTTCAAGCCTTAGGGTTCATGGCATCTTGTATTCTGGTGCTTCCCAATGCCAAACTGCATATGACTAAGCTACAATGGTATCTCAAAAATATATGGACACAGCACTGCCAGGATCTAGACACTGTCATTCAAATAATACCTTGCATTCAAAAGGAATTTTTGTGGTGGACTCAGGAATGTCACCTAAACAAGGGACTCTCTGTGACCCGGCCAGAGGCGAGTCAGATTTTAACGACAGATGCCTCAGACAAAGCTTGGGGAGCTCATCTAAATGGAAAGTGGATACAAGACAAGTGGCCTGCCAGACTACAACATCTACATATCAATCTAAAGGAGATGTTAGCAGTCCAGTTTGCATTAATAGCTTTCAAGGATTTACTTCTTCCAGGGCAGGTGTTGATTCTAACAGACAACACAACTGTCATGTGGTACATCAACAAGCAAGGGGAACATTCTTATCCTCTATGCAGGCAAGCAATGATTTTGTGGGAGACTGCTCTCAGTTTACAACTCAATCTTCAGGCAAGGTTTCTGCCAGGAGCACAGAACTCCTTAGCAGATGTGTTGAGCAGACAATTATGGATCCCCACGAGTGGAAATTGGATCCTCATGTGTTTCAGAAATTGACAGTGTCATGGGGAACTCCAGACATAGATCTGTTCGCTTCTCCACTAAACCATCAGCTGCCAAAGTTTTGCACAAAAAGGTTTCATCCCACAGCTTGGAAAGTGGATGCTCTTTCTTTCAATTGGAACAATCTTCATGTGTATGCCTTTCCACCTCTGCCTCTCCTCCCAAAGGTACTTCTAAAGGTCAGACAGGACAAGCCAAGGATGATTTTTAATAGCTCCAGATTGGCCTCGACAGCACTGGTACCCATTATTGAGAAGCCTGGTACGGAAGCCTCCATGGCCTTTGCCTTCGATTCCACACCTGTTGTCACAGGAGGACAGCCATTTGCTCAATGTCAAACTTCATTCTCTTCACCTAACAGCCTGGCATATTCTGTTTTGAACCATAGAGGGCCTCAACTTCCACAACAAGTTTTGAATGTGATTTTGGAAGCTAGAAGGCCTAGTACAAGGAAAGTGTACGCAGATAAATGGAAGAGATTTTTATTTTGGAGTGCAGCAAAAGATTTTGATGTTTCTGAGCCTAATTTGAGTGTGGCTCTTAAATATCTTACTGAGTTACTGGACAAAGGTTTGTCTTTCTCTTCTATTAAGGTTCATGCTGCAGCAATTTCGGCTCACTATGATTGTGACCCACCATTGTTTTCTCATCCTTTGTTCAAGCAATTTCTTAGAGGGGCAAAGAATATAAGACCCCCACGAAGAGCTCCTACTCCTGCTTGGGATCTCAATTTTGTGTTGGAGAAACTCACTCTACAACCTTTTGAGCCTGCAGCTACTTCTGAGTTGAAATATTTGTCATGGAAGACTGCTTTTTGTTGGCAATTACCTCTGCAAGAAGGGTTTCTGAATTGCAGGCCCTTATGGCGGTTGAGCCTTTCTTGATTTTCCATAAGGGTAGGGTATCATTAGGCACTAATCCTTCCTTTATGCCTAAGGTGGTTTCTAGTGTGGCTTTAAACCAAACTATTCATTTGCCTACTTTTATGCAAATCCCCAAAATAAAGGGGAAAAGATTTTGCACACTTTGGATGTACACAGGCAGTTACGATATTATTTGGACAGAACTAAAGGGTTCAGGCAGTCTCAGCAGTTGTTTGTTTCTTTTGCTTTGAGTTCTCAGGGCAAGCCTGTGTCAAAACAAACTATTTCTAAGTGGATTGGGTTTTGCATTGCTTTCTGTTATTCCCATCATGGCAAGGAGATTCCAGCTGGGATTAGGCCTCATTCCACTAGGGCTACTGCCACTTCAATAGCTTTTTTGAGGGGAGTGGCAACCAAGGATATTTTGGAGGCAGCTACTTGGAGTTCAGTGCATACTTTCTCTAGGCATTATCACCTGCCACTTTACTCTAAATCCAGGGCTGGTTTTGCCACTGCTGTTTTACAGGGCATTTTGGCAGCTCCTGCTTCCTTGTAGTTAGCCATCCTCCCTTACCTCTGCTTTGGGATTCTACCCAAGTGTAAGGACTGCAGCAATGTGAGATGAAGAACATAGTACAGTTTTGTACCTACCATAACTCTCATATCATAGCTCTGCAAATTGTAGCATGTTACAGGCCACCCTCGCAAACTCAGGAACCTCACATGGCCTTCTTGAAAACACTGGAGGGGATAAATGTATCTCCGAACACCATCATACTAGGTGACTTCAACTACCCTAATATAGACTGGGAACACTACTCAAGCCCAAACACTCTAGCCCAAAAGTTCCTGGAATTCATAAACTCAAATGCCATGGAACAACTAGTCACCATCCCCACAAAAGGAGAGAACATACTTGATCTCATCATCACGAACATGGGAGCACAATGTTCAACGCCAGAAGTATACCCCTCACTGGTGAGATCTGATCACAAACTAATCTCGCTGGAGGTCCTCATCCCGCCCCCACCTGAAATGAAAAAGACCACAGTAAAGAACTTCTCGAAAGCCGACTTCACACTTCTAAAGACTAGTGTGGTCTCCTTTAAGGCCCCTGAGCCGGTTAACATTACTCAAACCGCTGAATCACTTAAAAATGCCTTCTACCAGCACCTGCAGGGCTGCATGGATCAGGCAATCCCAAGCAAAACAAAGACTCTTTGTACCAAAGGCAAGCGTCTAGTCTGGTGGACCCCAGCCATAAACAAACTCTACAATAAAAGGAGAAAGCTACTACAAGATAGAGCAAAATCCTTAAAAGGTAAGACACCGCTGATCACTATAAGTAAAAAGCTAAGAGCTCTCATAAAATCATCCAAAGCTAATTTTGAGAAAAAAATAGCAAAGGACTCTAAAGACAACCATAAAGCATTCTTTAGCTATGTCAGAAACCTAGGAGGAAACTCCCAGATATGCTCAGAATTAGTTCAAAATGATGTGAAGATTACTGATCCTACAGACATTGCCAACATACTGGCTGACAGGTTCAGTGCAAACTTCTCCCACCCTCCCGCCTAAAGAAGAGATATCTATACCAAATGATTGTAGCCCCCAAACATCTCCAACGCTCAGGTGAGAACTGCTCTCTCAAGGCAAAGAACACAGCATCCATGGGACCTGATGGTGTCCCCGGCTGTGTGCTCCATGAACTCAACGAGGAATTAAACCCACAGTTAGGACAGCTGTTTAATCTTAGTCTCACCTCCGGATGCATTACCCAGGAGTGGCGTACAGCGACTGTGGTCCCACTCCACAAAGGCGGTGCCTCCACCGACCCTGGAAATTACCGTCCCATTAGCTTGACAAGCCTGATCTGCAAAGCCATGGAAAGGATCGTAATGGATCTCATAAATCAAGACATAGGGAATTTGCAGACTTTGGATCCAACCCAGTTTGGCTTTGTCAAAGGCAGATCATGCCTTTTAAACTTGGTTGACTTTTTGAA
Source organism: Protopterus annectens (assembly GCF_019279795.1). NCBI lineage: Eukaryota > Metazoa > Chordata > Ceratodontiformes > Protopteridae > Protopterus > Protopterus annectens. The sequence continues at coordinate 821,544,598 of NC_056734.1, read as the reverse complement.
ACAGTCACCAAGGCCATTGTGAGGAAAGGCAGTCCATACAGCCTACCTAGACCTGGCGAAGGCTTTCGATACAATACCCCACTCGGGTATCATTGAAAAACTCATCAACTTAAATGTAAACCCATACATTACAAGATGGGTTGCAAACTGGCTGAGTGACAGAACCCACAGGGTCAGAGTTGCTGGCGCCATGTCAGACTCTAAGCCTGTCACAAGTGGTGTCCCACAGGGCTCAGTCCTGGGCCCACTCTTGTTTGGCATCTACTTTTCTGAAGTACAAGCAAACACAGGAGGGTTATGGCTGACAAAGTTTGCAGATGACTGCAAACTGGGTGCCATAGTTGAGAACACATCCGAGACAGATATCCTTCAGAAGGGTCTCACAGAAACGGATAACTGGTGCCAGAGCCATGGCCTCAAGTTAAATGCCAAGAAATGCATAGTCATACCCTTCGGGAAAAATAAGGTTACCCCTAGCTACCATATAGGTGGCAATCCCCTGAACACAGAAGAAGTTATTAGGGACCTGGGAACCCAGGTTGACAGTAGCCTTTCATTCGACACTCATATTGCTAAAGTAGTTAGGAAGACCTTCTACATTGCCCACCCTATCATGAAGGGATTCACATCTAGATCAAGGGAAGTCATAGTCTCCCTATACTCATCACTCATCAGACCAATGATCGAGTACAATGCCCCATTCGGAATGTATCTGACCCAACACTTGCAGCAGCTGGAGAGGCCACAAAAGTTCCTCACCAAAAGGATAAAGGGTCTCAAAAATCTGTCTTATGCTGCACCACTGAAAGAACTCCAGTTATATTCAGTTGCGTCAGCTTGCTCAGAGGTGACCTATGCCTGACATACAAGGCCATGTCAAACCCAGATTTGATGAATATGCTTCATCTCAAAAAATCTAGATCCCTCAGAGCCACAAGGGCGGGTGACTTAAACCTCGACACGGTTATTAATAGGACGTGCTGGAGGGATAGATTCATCACCCAAAGACTCCCTATGCTGTGGAACAAAATCCCGGTTTATGTGAGGCAGAGCACCTCGCTGGCCTTGTTCAAGAGGAATCTTGACCAATGGATGGGAGATCGCAGATACACCCCAGGGGTTACCTCAGTGCCACTGCTCGACAGTGGCACAGCTAAATAATGGGCATAGTTTCTCCAAACTAAGGGGTGGCGTAAGCCACAAAACTATGGGCTAGGCTTATAAATGCCCTCGGGCAGATAGCCTAGTATGAACCTATGAACCTATGAACCTATAAATGTAGATGTTCGAAGATCCACATTGCTGCAGTCCAATTTACCCTCCCTCCTTCCCCTCTGTAGTTAGAGGTGGTTGTGTGGGTTGGGTTGTACATATTGTGTATTTTGTATATATTGTACATATTGTTAGTGCAAGGGTGGTGGTTTGGTTGTTTGCTGTCTTTTGGTTTTGACCTTTATTTTTAGGGTCTTCTGACATCTGGGGCAAGAAAAGACTGAGGATATGACGTCGGTCATGCGCATTTGTACCCTGACGTCCTGATGTCAGTCAAATGCGTCTTGACCGACGTCAGCCTTATACTTTAATATTCGGGCCGACCGAGGACAGCGGACTACCCAAGTGTAAGGACTGCAGCAATGTGGATCTTCGAACATCTACATTTATGGTAGGTACAAAACTGTACTTTTTTCAAGTGTGAAAGCTCACAAGTTTCCGAAGTGCAGAAGAGGTACTGCAACCTCACAGAGTTGGATTCCCCTTCTCCTTCAGCTATTCCTGCTGCGCTTCCTGCTTTTCAGGATGCTTTCCTTTCTGTGCCCAAAAACCCATATTCACAGTCTCCAGCCCCAAAAAGGCAGATGGGTTTTACAAGGTCCCTGAGGTCAGCAAATTTCTTTTCAAATGTCCCCCTATAGATCCTACAGATAGATGTCTGTAGATAGACCTTCCAGATTTCTGCTGTCCACTTCCCTTCTACTCTCAAATAAAGACAGCAAGATGATGGAGAGGATAGGTAAAAAAAAAAAAAAAAGTCTACACATCCTCTACTGTCGCCTTCAGGGCCATGAACTGTCAGACTTTTATGTCCTAAGTAAGTTCTGGCTATGCTTTCTCCGGCCTCACAGTAGTTGACAGATCTTCCAGATTCTGTAGCCAAAGCACAGCTTTCCTCTCTCTTGACAGCCTCCTCCCAGGTAACTAGACACTACATAAAATGCATTTATGATGCAGCTGAGGTATCTATTAGATCAGGTGCATCTGGATTTGTTCTTAGGAGATATTCTTGGTTAAGATTGCAGCCTTTGCCTGATGATATCAAGGCAAAAATTATGGATGCACCTGTTGACTATTATTTATTTATTGCCATTTGATTACCAGGAAAGTCCACTGGGCTGAAGAGCCCATTTTCAGTGGAGGCCTGGGGAGAAAAGCGCTAAATAACATAATACAAACTTGAGCAATTTAAGTGAAACAGATAGGTAAACATCACAATTCCCATACTTATAACTGAATACATTTCAAAAATACTCTTATGTAAAAAACTTTACAATACTGGCAGGATCATTCATTAGAAAACATGATTATAGGCAGTTATCATGATCACTTTTGACAGTGAGTCGAAGTGATAGCATGGAGGAAGGAGCAGGGTTGGTGGAAAGGGAGACAAGGAATTTTTGGGATTGTTGTTGTTGGACTGGAATTTTGGGTCATAGTCTTTTTTGTCTTTGGTTATTTGTTTCTTTAAATGGTTACAGAGTTGCCTGTAATGTTGCAGGGTGTTAGGATTTTTGTGTTTTTCCCAGCGCTTCCATACTTTGTCTGTTTTGCATTAGTTTTCTTGACCTTGTTAGCCAGGGGGCTGAATTAAATTTTACCCTTTTCATGCGAGTAGGTGTAAATTTATTTAGGGTATCAAGGAATAAGGTGTTGAAGCAGCTGACAGCTTCGTTTAGGGGAATGTTCTTTAGAATATTATTTGTATTTAAAAGTTGATGAATAGTTGGCGGTCAAAGTTGGTTAGGTTCCTGGAGTGTTTGTAGTGGTGGTCGTTTTGAATGGATGGGGAAGTTCTGAGGATGAAAGCAGGGAGATGATCGCTTAGAGTATTAGGGATAATGCCTGCTGAGGAGATTTTGTTTGGGTCAGTGACCAGTATCCAATCTAGGATGGAGCCTTCAGAGTGGCATTTGTTAAATCTAGTGGGGGATGTAATTAGGTGGGTAAAGTAAGATGTTCTTTTGTTCTCATGTTACAGTATTCATAACCTTTGGGTTAGCCTCCGTCTCACGATCTGAACATTCGGCCAGAGTACAGAAGGTTTAGTCACTGCAAGGTACATGGGATGTCTGAAGTTGGCCATAGGGCACATGGACCATAAAAGTGATCTCTGCATGTACCTTCCTCAGGACTTCTCTGGCACCAGTCTAAACATCAGCTCATCCTGCCGTGTCTGCCATTGGATCCTGCGATTAAAGGTAAGTACCCTGTTTTGGCTTTTTTTCTAGATGTTCTTCGTGTTTCACTGTTGCAGTCATCACACTTGGGTTGTCTGCCTGCAGGTAGCTCTCAGTCGGCCCAAATACCAGAGACTTAGTATTTCTGCGTCGGTTGCTGTCGCTCCAGGACGGACATCAGGCCATCAGGGGTATAAAAATAGGCAGCCGACACCATTACATCAGTCTTTCTTGCCAAGGAGCCCAAAGCAGAAGCAGTTCGCATCTGCCGGTCGGCCGCTACCTAGGTTTTCGTTTACAAATTGATAATCCTGAAATCTTCTAAAGCTAAGTACCCCGTTGGGGATTCTTTTTTCTTGCTCTAACCATTCTCAGAATAAGTTAACAATTGTCTTGCCTGTGGAAAGCAAATACCTCATAGAGACTTTCATTCTTACTGCGTCACCTGTTTAGGATTAGACCACGACATCCCTCGCTGTCGGTTTTGTGCCTTGTTTAATGCCCGAACCATTCGTTATCGGGCTCTTTGTCGCTAAATTCTTTCGCGCTCAATCTCCGTATTCTGAAATGGCTTCGGTAAGCCATCCGACTACCGATGTTCCGAAAAAGCGTAAGGATAAAGACAGAGACAGACCGCACAGGTCCAAAATTGCCGATGACGCTCCCGTTAAGCTAGTCGCCAGTTTGTCAGGACTCAGGCACTTTCGCAGCCCCTGATACCCGCATCCATGGATTCGCAGGCCTCTACTGAAACCCATTCGGAGTCTGGTATGCCACGAGACACTTCTTCGACTATGGAACCTGCAGATGTCTCTACCTTGGATGGGACCAGAGCCGCTGTGCAGGCACCGGCTTCTGAGGCAGTTCTTCTCTCAGCCGATGTTCAAATCAAACTGACGACTTTTTTAACCAAAACTACCGAGTTTCTTAGGCCCAGAGTGCGCACTACGCCTAGAAAATTAATGACCAAAGCGCATGCTCATACTTCCATGCCACAAAAACAAATGCTTAGAATGGCTGAAGACCTTATTACTCTCATTAGGGGAAGTCAGCCTTCCCCTGCAAAAAGACAAAGAACCCAGTCCCCTTCAGGTTCTACAGACCAGGAGTCCGATGACTCTGAGGTTTCTGATTATGAAGACATGCCCTTATCTGCCTATGAGGATTCAGATGCAGAGGAATCCATTCCCTCTGCCTCCTCCCCTCCAGAGGATTTTTCATTTGGTGAAACCTTGCATATACCTTAAGAGAGCATTTCCATTGGGAATGCCAAGAACTACCCTCAGTCCAAAAAAAGACTTGGAGAATGTCTAGAGTTGCCTCAGCACAGGCCTTTAGCTATACCCCTGTCCTGGATGTTGTGGATGATGTTTTTATGGAATCCAGTCTTACTCCTGATACTATACCTCCTACCCCTAGGAAACCAGACAGGTACTACAGACTACCTGACACACTCAAATTCCTTTTCAAGAATCCTACTGCTGACCCAGAGATCATTTCCCAGGGGCCTAAAGGTATGAAGGCTACTACAGCCAAGAATCCCACCCCTTCGGACAGGGATTCCAGAGCTTTGGACAGATGGGGTAAGAAGGTATATACCTCTTCTACTCTTGCTGTTAGGGCATTGAATTGCCAGTTTCACATGCTGAAGTATCAGCAACATATTATGGAACTAATTAAACAAAAAGTGGCAACCTTTTCAGACTGTGCTGAAAATAAAGAATTGCAGGAGCTTATGCACTCTGCAAGCCAAGTCAGTAAGCATACTTTACAGTGTGGCTTTGACGGCCTCGAATCATCTTGCCAGGCAGCAGTCACTGGCTCTGTACTGAAAAGACATGCTTGGCTGAAGGAGCAGACCTTTCCAGACCATGTCAAATCAAAGTTATTAGATGCTCCTTTGAATAAGGATTGCTTGTTTGGCACCAAAACAGAAGAGGTTCTTAAAAAGATGGAAGAAAAAGCTAAATCTATACAGACCGTTAAAGAATTCTTACAAGTGCAAGCCCCTGGATTCAGTAGGCATTGCCCTTCAAAACACTGGTCTTTCCAGCCTCCTCCAGGTCGTCCCAAACCAGACCCAGGGGAAACGGACCATGCAGACTACAGTCTCAGGGTATGCAGAGATCTAAGCAATGGAGTAGCCCACCCCTAAAGCAGGGAGTGGTAAGCCACCTCCTTACGGAAAAAGCTTGCAATGACTTCTTCACTCCACTTCTCAGCCATGCCCAATTGCTTGTACCCCTAGGAGGAAAGTTGCCCTTCATGCAAAAAACTGAATGTCCATCACTTAGGACCGTGTGGTCCTCAACATTGTAACCCAGGGGTACAAATTGTATTTCCATTCACTGCCAACCCCAAGTGGGTTTCCAGCCTTCCTCCAAACCAGTGGTCAAAGGCTCAAAAGCAAGTACTTTCCCTGCTCAATATCCAAGCTATTCAGCCTGTTCCAGTAGAACACAGGGGTCAAGGATTCTACTCCAGACTCTTCCTGGTACCCAGGAAAGAGGGCTCTTGGTGCCCAGTCCTGGATCTTTCAGTTCTAAACACCTTCCTAGTGATGCCAAAATTCAAAATGCTTACCCTGCAACAGCTTCTTCCACTGCTAGCCAAGGATGCCTGGTTAGTCACCCTAGACTTAAAAGAAGCCTGCCTGCACATCCCCATTAGGGAGTCATGCAGGAAGTATCTATGCTTCAGGGCAGGATCTATGCATTATCAGATGTTCATCGTGCATACAGCTGCAGTCATAACAGATGGGTTCTCCTGCCGTCAGGCGGGTCCTCGGTCGGCCGAATTCCAAAGTCTAGGTCCGGCGTCGGTTGTCATCGCTTCTTCCCTGACGTCAGTGCGACAGGGGTATAAAAGAATCGGCCAACGCCATTTTCTTCAGTCTTTCTTGCCGCGCGGTGCCCGAAGCAGAAGCAGTTCGCAAGTGCCGGTCGGCCAGCTCCTGAGATTACGAATATTTCTCAACCGAAGACTTCTATAAAGCTAAGTAATGCAGTCCAGGTTTCCCTCCCCTCTTGGGACAGGCCTTATGGCTAGCACCTCCTCATACAACCTCATTGGGGTATTCTTTTATGGTGTATTTGCTTGCAACTACTGTTTTTTGATTATATTGCATTTGCTTTACTACATCAATTTATGTTTTGCCTTCCTTCTGGGGGCACCTGACATCTGGGGCAAGAAAAACTGAAGAAAATGGCGTTGGCTGGTTCTTTTATACCCCTGTCGCACTGACGTCAGGGAAGAAGCGATGGCAACCAACGCCGGACCTAGACTTTGGAATTCGGCTGACCGAGGACCCGCCTGACGGCAGGAGAACCCATCTGTTATGACTGCAGCTGTATTAGCACTCGAACATCTACATTTATGGTAGGTACAAAACTGTACTTTCTCTGCACTACCCTTTGGCATATCTACTGCGCCCATTGTGTTCACAAAATGCCTGGCTCCAGCCATTGTTTACTGCAGGCAGAGAAATATCTAAATTTACCCATACGTGGATGACGGCCTGATTCAGGCGGACAGTCAGAAATTGCTACTGCAGCACCTGACATTTGTAAAAAATCTTCTCACTTCCTTGGGGTACACCATCAACGGAAAGAAATCAAAACTGGTACCCAGTCAAAAAATTGTATTCCTGGAAGCAAGCTTGGACACAACTTCCCAGATGGCATTCCTCACCTCAGAAAAACAAGTCTACCTGTCAAACTATTTCAAACAAATGGCCTCCAGAATCCAGCTACCCGCAAGAAAAATACTGCAAGCCCTAGGGTTCATGGCCTCATGTAAACTGCTAATTCCATATGCAAGACTGCATATGAGGAAACTTCATTGGTACTTGAAAAAGTTTTTGGTGCCAACATTCTCAGGACCTAGAAACAGACATTGCTATCAGACTCTGTCTCAGGACATAGTTCCGTTGGTGGGCAGAAGCATGCAACCACAACAAGGGACTGCCATTTACTCAACCCCATGCTGCCCAGACCCTAACCACAGATACTTCAGAGCATGCCTGGGGGAGCACACATGTACGGCAAATGTATTCAGGGCCAATGGAGCCCAAGTTAAATGCATCTACACATCAACCAAAAAGAGATGCTAGCTGTACAAAATGCCTTGACAGCTTTCAGATCCCTAATCTTCCACGGGCAACTGCTAATAAAGACAGACAACACCACAGTTAATGTGGTACATCAACAAGCAGGGGGGAACCCATCGCTATCCACTCTGCAGGATAGCCATGGCCCTGTGGAATACAGCCTTGGACATTTAAGTCCATCTACAAGGACAATTCCTGCCAGGCAAACAAAACTCACTGGCAGACGACCTAAGCAGGAGTCTCCTAGACTCACATGAGTGCCAGATGGAGCCCAGTACCTTCAACCTTCTGATTTAGAAATGGGGGACCCCAGAAATGGATCTCTCTGCCTCCCCCTCCGACTACCGGCTGTACACATTCTACAAAAGGAACCCTCACAGCAGGGCCTGGAAAGTGGATGCCCTATCTTTTCAGTGGGAAAAGTTCTCAATCTATGCCTTTCCCCCTCTACCCCTTCTCTCAAGAGTACTACTAAAGATAGAAAAAGACAGGCCAAGGACAATACTGATTACCCTGGACTGGCCACGCCAGCACTGGTACCCACTTCTGCGAAGCTTGACACCGGTACCACCCTGGCACCTATACCAGACCCCACCCCTACTCTCTCTGCAGGAGGGACAGATTTTGCATCCACATCTGCAGACCCTAAATCTTGTAGCCTGGCTTATTCCTTGAATTCTTCCCCAGAATCTATAAGCAAGCAGGTCTTGGATGTCATTCTTGAAGCCAGAAGACCCAGTACAAGAAAATCCTATGCTGGCAAGTGGAAAAGTTTCTGCTCATGGTTTCTATCCAAATGAGAGGACACTTATGTGCCTTCCCTACTCCTTATCCTGGAATACTTAGCAGATTTACTCCACAAAGGCCTGTCCTTCTCCTCCAGTAAGATACACGCCTCAGCCATTTCTGCACATTACAACAGTAAGACGTTGTCCTGTTCGATTCTCAGCTAAAGCGTCTTCTATGTAGAGACATGCGTGAATGGGCATACCTTCATTGAAGGTTGTGTGTCAGGGCTGGCAACTCGGCACGTAAAAATCTACTGCCAATCATTAGCGGACCAGAGTTCCACTGTGGTGACCCCTAACCGGGAAAAAGCTGAAGGATACAACAACAGCAACAACATTGAGCCACATCTCTTCTCGCACCCCCTGAACAAACAGTTCCTGAGAGGGGCACACAACTTAAGGCCACCAAGGAGAGCACCCACACCTGCTCGGGACCTCAACTTTGTACTGGAAAAGCTCACGCTTCCTCCCTTTGAACCTGCTGCTTCAGCAGAGTTAAAATTCCTCTCTTGGAAAACAGCCTTGCTTCTAGCCATTACTTCAGCTAGAAGAGTATCAGAGCTGCAAGCACTGATGGCTGTGGAACCCTTCATTATTTTTCATGCTGACAGGGTTTCCCTCAGGACTAACCCTTACTTTATGCCTAAGGTGGTATCCAGTGTGGCTCTCAACCAATCCATCCATTTGCCAACCTTCTTCCCCAATCCTCAAAATAAAGGGGAAAGGATCCTGCACTCCTTGGACGTGCACAGACAGCTCAGATTCTACCTTGATAGGACTAAGTCCTTCAGAAAATCTGACCAGTTGTTAGTCAGCTTTGCTACAGGGGGCACAGGACAAGGCCATTTCAAAACAAACCATTTCCAAATGGATAGCACACTGCATCCATTTCTGCTACAAGCACCATGGGAAACCAACCCCTCAGGGGGTCAGAACACATTCCACTAGGGCAACATCTACCTCTACAGCATTTCTCAGGGGAGTCCCTACTAGGGACATCCTGGAACCTGCTACCTGGAGTTCTGTACACACCTTCACCAAGCATTACCACCTGCCTCTCTTTTCTAAATCCAGGGCAGGTTTTGCTACAGCAGTCCTGCAAGGCATACTAGCTAGCCCCAACTTTTCTTGACTGCCTCCACCCTTCTTCAGCTTTGGGAATCCACCCAAGTGTGATGACTGCAACAGTGAAACACAAAGAACATAGTACAGTTGTATACGCTTACCATAAATGTAGATGTTCGAGTGTATTCACTGTTGCAGTCCTGGTTTCCCTCCTTCTGGCCCCCTGGTTTTCTCTTTCTCTCTCCCCTCTCTATACCTATTACTCACGCCTTCTGGGTAATTGGTATTTACTTTTTGCTGGTGGTGTTTTCCCCACCACAATTTAGCTCCCTATTTGGGGGGCTCCTGACATTTGTGGCAAGAAAAACTGATGTAATGGCATCGGCTGCATGTTTTATACCCCTGACATCATGGAAGAGGCGACAGCATCCGACGCAGCAATCCCAAGACTCTGATATTCGGGCCAACTGAGGGCTACCTGCAGGCAGATAACCCAGGTGTGATGACTGCAACAGTGAATGCACTTGAACATCTACATTTATGGTAAGTTTACACAACTGTACTTTCTTCTTTGGTCACTGCATGCCTGCCCAAGTATATGCCATCCAGAAAAGGAAAATGTAAGTGCGGATGCCAGATCCCACATAAGGACACCCACGACCTATGTCTGTTCTGCCTAGGGTCCAACCATGACCATAAGGCCTGCGCAATTTGTCAGGCCTTTGATCCAAAGACTCTTCGTAGCTGTCTGCACTTTCTTAATATCTATTTAGAGAACCAACGCCTCAAACGTCCCGCTCTTGCAGTGGAAGGGCCATCCAGCCATACCGCCGAGCCACCGAAAAAGGCGGCCAAAGTTACCAGGGCTGAGCCTACTGCTGCACCTATTCCACCCGATGTTCCCCCTGTGGCCAAGGTATGCCTGGAGGAATGTATGGAACCAGATGACTCTGGTATAGCAGGTAGTGTTCCGGAGGCCACAAAACCAAGGTCTGAAAGCACGTCTGTTGAGGTAATGCAGACAGGTGCTGATGAGGTGGAACCTAGGCTTGCTGTGGACGTTCAGACTGGTCCTTCCACCGTTAGTGAGGCTTTTGAACTTAGCCCCTGCTTAGGCCCTATACCCTCCAGGACTGTTCCTTCTTTAAAAAGGAAACAGAAAACCAAACTTGTCTTCACCTCCTGAGAGCTTACTTGATTGGCAAGTTTTCTGTCAGAGCTTGTTCAATGCCTTTATGGCCCTTAGGCCTACCATGGCTGTTTCTGTTATCAGCCCTAGGCCTCAGACTGCAGAACCTCTTTCAATAGAGGCCAAAGACTCTTCAGATTCTTCTTCAGAGGATTCTCTGTCTTATGCTTCACAAATGCCTTCCCCAGTAGGGTATGCTTCCCCAGAGGAGGGCTGTGCTGAGCCGGCTTCCCCTGGGGCGAACTTACCTTTGGAGAAACCATCTCTTGAATATGAGAGTTTTTCAAATGGGACCCCTTAGAAATGTCTGAAGTCCATAAGAGGTGCTATGAACTGCTACAAATAGGTATCCCTTCTTCTTCCATTCCACTAGTCCTCCCAGTTATCTTAGACGCTTTTTCGACAACTTCTAAAAATCCTGATTCCCAACCCCCTGCTTCTAGGAGGCCTAACAGATTTTATAAGGTCCCAGAAGGGGCAAAAATTCTTACTTTATGTCCTTTTCCAGATCCTGGTACCATTTCTGTCTCAGCAGACAAACCCTCTAGACTGCTACCCTTTATCTCTGCCCTTCCTACTGATGAGGACAGCAAGACTACGGAGAGACTTGGCAAGAAGGTGTACACCTCTGCCACTCTGGCATTTAGGGCTGTCAACTATTAGACACATATGTCTAAGTACCTCCTGACCCTTTTGACCTGGGCTTCAAAGCTCTTGGATGAGCAGTCTGATTCAGCCACAAAGTCACAAATCTCTAACCTGATCTCCTTGTCCTCACAAGACACTCAATCAAATGCAGTTAGGATGCTGCAGAGGCCTCGGACAGATCTGCAGCTTCTGCCTCAGTGCTCACAAGGTACTCTTGAGTGAGGCTCCAACCCCTACAGTGGCAAAGCCTGCCCTGGATTTAGAAAAGAGAGGTAAATTGTAATACTTTGTGAACATATGAACTGAGCTCCAAGTAGCAGCTTCTAGAATGTCTCTGGTAGGAACCCCTCTGAGAAAAGCTGCTGAAGTCGAAGCAGCCCTGGTGGAATGGGATCTGATCCCCTTGGGCACAGGTTTACCATGGTGCAAGTAGCAGAAACAAATACAATGGCTTATCCATTTAGAAATAGTCTGCTTGAATATAGCCTTCCCCTCGGATCCTGCAGCAAATGCCACAAGTAGTTGCTCAGACTTTTTTAGAGATTTTGTCCTGTTTAAGTAGAATCTTAGTTGTCTGTGTACATCCAATGAATGCAGAATCCGCTCCCCCTTGTTCTGCAGATTTGGGAAAAAAGTTGGCAGGTGAATTTACTGGTTAAGAGCCACACTGGATACCACCTTAGGCATAAAAGAAGGATTGGTCCTGAGGGCCACCCTGTCCGGGTAAAAGATAATGAAAGGCTCCACTGCCATGAGAGCCTGTAGTTCTGAAACTCTTCTAGCTGAAGTGACTGCCAAAAGAAAGGCGGTCTTCCAAGAAAGACATTTTGTATCCGCAGTAGCAGCTGGTTCAGAAGGAGGTAGGGTGAGTTTTTCCAGCACAAAATTGAGGTCCCATGCTGGAGTTGGTGCTCTTCTGGGAGGCCTCACATTTTTGGCCCCTCTGAGGTGCTGTTTTAGCAGGGGATGAGAAAACAGTGGAGTCTCTGTGTTGTAATGAGCCGAGATGGCAGAGGCATGGATTTTTATTGAAGAAAAAGATAGGCCTTTGTGAAGCATCTCAGTTAAGTATTGCAAAATCTGAGTAATATTGGGCTTTGCTGTGTCTATTCCTTGTGCTTGGTTCCAAGCACAGAATCTCTTCCATTTATCAGCATAAGATTTTCTAGTACTAGGCCTTCTGGCCTCCAAAATGACATCCATCACAGGTTTACTGAGAGATGTGATTGGTGAAATTAGTTGAGTAGCCATGCTGCAAGATTCCGAGTTTGGAGCCGAGTGTGCAGAATTTGATAGTTCTGCTGAGACAATAGGTGAGGTGTTTGAGGCAAGTACCACGGAGGAAGGTGTGACATATTCCTTAGAAGTGGGTACCAGTGTTGGCGAGGCCAGTCGGGAGCAATTAGAATCATTTTTGGATTTCCTGTCTGACTTTTAGTAAGACCTTGGAGAGTAGAGGCAGAGGGGGAAAGGCATAGACTGATAGGTTTTTCCAGCTGAAGGATAGAGCATCCACTTTCCATGCTTTTTGTGATGAGTTCTTGTGCAGAATGTGTCCAACTGATATTTTTGGGGAGAGACAAATAGATCTATGTCTTGTCTCCCCCAATTTCGTGTTAACATGCTGAAGATTTGTGGATCCAGTTTCCATTTGTGCGGGTCCATAAGATTTCTGCTTAGGTCGTCTGCCAGAGTATTTTGCTTTCCTGGCAGGAATTGAGCTTGAAGATGTATTTGGTAAGTCAAGGCTGTGTTCCACAAGGCCATGGCTAGTCTGCAAAGGGGTAGGAGTGGGTACCCCTTGCTTATGTACCACATAACTGTGGTATTGTCCGTCTTTATCAGTAGTTGTCCCGGATGAAGGAAGACCTTGAAGGCTGTCAGAGCATTCTGTACCACTAGCATTTCTTTCTGGTTGAAATGTAGATGCATTTGGTTTGGGCTCCATTTGCCCTGAATGCATCTCCCTGCCAGATGGGCCCCCCAATCATAGTCTGACGCATCTGTAGTTAGGGTGGCTTAGGGGGTAGAATGAATGACAGTCCCTTGTTTTGGTGACATGCCTCTGCCCACCAAAGGAACTCATGTTGCAGGCAGGGAATGAGAGGAATCATTGTTTCCAGGTTGTGACAATGTTGACTCCATAAGCTTTTTAGGTACCCATTGAAGTTTCCTCATATGTAGTCTCACATATGGAATTAGTAGAATGCAGGATGCCATGAACCCCAAAGCCTGCAGAATTTGTCTTGCAGATAGCTGGGTTTTTATTGCCACTTGTTTGAAGTATATTGTCAATTGAATTTGTTTGTCTGGCATGAGGTAAGCTATCTGGGCAGTTGTATTCAAGCTTGCACCCAGGAATGTAATTGTTTGAGAGGGTACCACTTGTGATTTCTTTTCGTTTATGGTGTACCCTAGGCATGCTAGAAGCCTTTTTACAAACGCCAGATGCTGAAGAAGAGTGTCCTTGTCCTCTGCCTGAATGAGACAGTCGTCCAGATATGGATAAATTTGAATGTTTCTTTGTCTGCAAAATGCAATTACTGGTGCCAGGCACTTTGTAAAGACCCTGGGCGCAGTAGATAAGCCAAAGGGCAGTGCAGAGAATTGGTAAAGCAAATAGCCTGCTTTGAAGCAGAGGTATCTTCTGCAAGATTCCCTTATTGGGATATGCAGTTATGCCTCTTTTGTCTAGAGTTACCAACCAGGCATTCTTGCCTAGCATAGGCAGTAGCTGTTGTAAAGTCAGCATTTTTAATTTTGGAATGTCCAGAAACGTGTTTAGAATGGATAAGTCCAGAATTGGATGCCATGATTTGTCTTTTCTGGGTATCAGGAAAAGTCTTGAATAAAATCCTTGTCCTTTTTCCTTTTCTGGCACTGGTTGAATAGCCCTTATATCCATGAGGGACATGACTTGTTTCTGGGCCTCTGCCCACTGATTTGGTGGCAAATCTGGCCATCCATTTGGAATTGGCAATGTGTGGAAATGAAATCTGTACCCCTGGGATACTATATTTAATACCCACTTGTCCCGGGTAATTAAATGTCAATTTTGAGCATGAAGTGCTAGTTCCCCCCCCCAAAGGGGCTGTCAAAAGATAAGTGCTTGTAATGACAGAGGAAAGGCATTGAGACTGCTTACTGTAGGGTTGTGCTTCGTTACCTCCTGATTTGGAGGTGGGAGGCACCCCATTGTTTTGACCTGTAAGATCCTTGTGATTGAAACCTGGAGCCTTTGGAGCATCTGGGTTTGCCCTTAGCGGCTCTGGTGGACAAAGGAAAGGACCAATTCTTAGTAGGCCAGTGTCTACTGAACCTGGGTGGCTGTACTTGCAAGAAATCTTTGACAGTTTGCATAGATTTAGCTTCGTCTTCCATCTTTTTTAAAACCTCTTCTGCCTTATTACCAGACAGACTGTCCTGCTCTAAAGAAGCATCCAACAATTTAGCTTTAACATGATCAGGCAGATTTTGCTCCTTGAGCCAAGCATGCCTTCTCATCACAGATCCAGTTACGGCGGCCTTGCAAGAGGCCTCTAAGGAATCAAAACCACATTGCAAAGTATGCTTTCCAACCTGTTCTGCTGAATGCAATAAATCCTGTAAATCTTTATTTTCTACACAATCAGAAATCAACATCATTTTCTGTTCCAGTAAGCCCATAACATGCTGTTGATATTTAAGTATATGAAACTGGCAGTTTAAAGCCCTGATTGCCAAGGTTGCGGACTTATAAACCTTCTTTTCCCATCTATCCATCACCCTGGAGTCTATCTGAAGGGGTAGGATTTTTGGCTGTAGAAGCCTTAACACCCTTGGGACCCTGAGAAATAGTCTCAGGGTCAGCAGCAGGATTTTTGAAAAGAAATTTGTGGGAGTCAGGAACCCTGGAATATCTGTCTGGCTTACTAGGAGCCGGAGGCAGGGAATCTGGAGCCATGCTTGATTCCAAGAAAACATCATCAACAATGTCTAATACAGGAGGTATTGCCAAAGGCCTATGCTGAGGAAGAAGAAGAAAATCCCTAAGCCTCTTTTTGGATTCTGAAAAGCCCTGACTCTCCCAATGAAAATGTTCCCTTAAAGTATGCAAAGTCTCTCCAAAAGAATAATCCTCAGGAGGAGAAGCAGAAGGGATGCATTCCTCTGCATCAGAGTCCTCATAAGGTGGAATAGACAATTCCTAATCAGAAGAGGGATCAGAAGAAATGGAAACCTGATCTGAAGATTCATAATCAGTGCCTTGCCTAGGCCTCTTAGCAGGGGGGGGGGGGGAGTTGGAACCCCTAATCAATGTAATTAAATCCTCAGCCATTTTGATCATTTGTTTTTAGGCATAGGGGCCTGAGAACGTGGCTCATGCGTTGGTTTTTTAGACATAGAAATCGTTTTTGGCCTTGTTTTTGATGATGGCGTCTGTTTAATATACAAATGTTGAGGCCTGAAAACACCCTCAGAATCCGGTGCCTGCTCAGCGGCTCCGGACCCATCCAAGGGAGAGACATCCTCGGGTTCAATGCTTGCAGAATCTCGTGGCATACCGGACACCGAATGGGTCTCGGTAGAGGCCTGCAACTCAAAAGTAGCAGGCATCAGGGGCTGCGAAAGTTCCTCACTGAGTACCAGCGACTGGCTTAGGAGAAGCTTCGCCATTGGTTTTGGACCTCGACGGTCTGTCTCTGTCTTTTTCCTTGAGTTTTTTGTGAACTCCGGTAGTCTGATTGCTAACCGACGACATTTCAGGATAATTAAATCTTGAGCCAAAATATTTAGAAGCAAAAATATACCAACGCTTAATAGTGCGTTGGTTAAATTTAGCACAAAACCGACAGCAAGGCACGTTGTGGGCCTAGGCAAGGAATACAGTACAAATGAAAATCCTTATGAGGTATTTGCTTCCCACAAGTAATGCAATTATTAACTTTTACTGACATCGGTAAGGAGCAAGAAAAAGTTTCCCCAACGGGGTACTTAGTTCAGGCCGACTGAGGGCAACCTGCCAGCAGATTACCCCAAATGTAATGACTGCAACAGTAAATACACTCAAACATCTACATTTATGGTAAGTGTACACAACTGTACTTTCTAGATGCTCCCCTGGACAATACTGCCTTGTTTGGGGCCCAAGTGGCAGAACTTTACAAAGCTCTTCAACAGAAGGGGAAAAAACTACAGGACTTGAAACGTGTGTTTATGTCACCTATTCCTAAATTCCATAGAAATTATCCTACTAAGATCCATTTCATTAGAAAACATTCTGCTGCTCCTCCTGCTAGCCTCAGAAAGCGTTCCAGAAAACAGCAGCCACCTTCCAGGCCTGCTCAGACACCAACCCAGAAACCTTTGTTTCAGGACAAGGCAGGTAGTCTGTGACTACCTGTTTCCTCTACCTCCCCCTCCACATACTATTCTCTATCCCAGAGACTCTCTCACTGTCTCCTTCTCTGGAAAAGCATAAAAAAGCAATATATATAAAAGCACAGCCACCAAAGGACCAGCTGCCCCTATTCCAACCAGTCTTGGACAGTCTCCTCTCTCAAGGGACTATTCAGACAGTCCCTGCGGTCAGAAAAAGGGAAGGGGCTTTTACTCCAGACTTTTCCTGGTCCCAAGAAAGGATGGCCCATGGAGACCCATCCTGGATCTCTCTCTCCTCAGCCTTTTTCTTCAAGTACCCACTTTCTGCATGCTTACACTTCAGAATATAATTCCACTACTAATGCCTCAGGCATTTTTGGCTACCTTGGACATCAAAGATGCCTACCTATATATCCCTATCCGACCCAAATGTAGGAAGTACTTATGCTTCTCTGTTGGTTCCTCGCATTTTCAATTCTCTGCTTTACCCTTTAGACTAATTAGTGCTCCAAGGGTATTCACTAAGTGTCTGGCTCCCGTGATAGCCTATTACAGGGTCTTAGGGATACAGATTTTCCCATACCTGGACAACCTCCTGATCTTGGCAGATTGAGTACCCTCCAGAACCCATCTCTAGACCGTCTTTTCTGTTATGCAGTCTCTGGGTTTCCCCATCAACGTCCTTATATTTAGCCTAAACCCCCTCCCAAGACCAAGTCTTTCTGGGGAACCACTTTGCTGTGAAGGAAAGGTTAGTTTGCTTTTATTTTTTGTATTTTGTATATTTTAAATACTGTAGTTTGTTTTCTTTACCTTGTGTTTTACTTGCATTCTGCTTTAACAACATATTAAAATTTCAAAAGAGACCGCAGCTCTCTCTCTCTTCTGAGTCGGGCAGAATTTTTTTACTGCCCTCCCACCCAGTCACAGTTGTGTTGTTAAATACCACTGTCTTTCTAGTTGCCTGCCTCTTACGTTAATCTGACCGTATATCTCATTTCCTCTCTACTTTCACTGGCTTGTGTGAGTAATCACTAAATCAAAAACCCCTCCCCTTCAACTATTTAAATTTATTGGCCATCCTACTGTATTCCCATAGTACCAGAATACAAAAGTGACCAACCCTTTCAACCCATCTTGCTGTTTTAAAAATAGTAACTCTCCACTAAACCTTAACTTTTTAAACAGGTATAACTTAAGTTACCTACTTTCACGTCTAACTTCTCTAGTGCACACTGCAGTGTGCATTTTTTTCATCTTACTTTTAAGCATCCCTTTGACTAGCACTTTCTCTAATACCTGCTGGAAAGCACTAGGAAGCCTTAAACTGATACAAGCACTCAACTCTCCTTGTTAATCAGGAGAAATTAATAGTAGGCACTAAACAGCCTATAATTGCAAAGTACCTTGCTAAGGTAAGGGAAAACAGCTCCTGTACTTTACAAAAAAAAAAAAAGCACCAAACCAGGCATGTCCAAGGGTCAACTTCCGGTGGTTTCTCCTGTCCACCTGGTGAATCTGGGCATACTGGGGCAATGCAGCAATTGCCTCATGTACACAGACAACCCTCTCCTCCTACCACCCAACACTACAACCTGTGAGAGATGCACTTCCATAGCCAAAATGGAAGCAAAGCTCTCTCCACCCAAGATTGTGCTAGACAATCAAGAGGAGAAGGTTAACACCCACACTACACCTCAAGCAACACATAGCCCCTCTAAACCCACACCACCAACACCCACATATAGCAACGCTAAATCTACATATGCAGAGGCCCTTAACTGTAACCTGCCCAAGCAACAAGGACCTCTGAAGCAGAAACGCAAACAAACACCAATCACTACCAAAGTGTCACATAGTTCACAACACCAGTGTGCCACCCAGCAACAGCCCCTAAGGCAAGACAATGTACCTAACACTTTCGTCATAGGTGACTCTATAGTCCGGCACACTGATGTCCCTCTCACCAGGTTGAACAAGGAGAAAATTACAGTCAGCTGCCTGTCGGGTGCCAGGATTCGCCACATAATGCATGCACTCAAGTCACTCCACAACAAGTACAAATATGACTCTGTCATTGTCCATGTTGGAGTGAATGACTTGAGACATACCTCCCTGGACTACATGAAAAGAGACATGGAAGAGCTTTCGGATCATGTGGCCCAGGCAGGTATGACCCTAGCCCTGAGTAGCATCCTGCCTTTGCCCAGAATGATACCACAATATAAGGACAAAATGATTGACTTCAACAATTGGCTAAGCTTCTGGTGTCATTCAAAGGGGATCCAGTATCTGTCTGCCTGGGATGACATGATTGACAGACCACGATGCTTTGCCAGAAATGGTCTGCACCTGTCGCCCCTGGGATTCAAGTTACTGGCTAAGGCTCTTGCCACCCCTATAGTGCCTTTTTTAGGCAAAGTTCAAAGGACAAAACCACCACGGTAACAGGTACAAGCATGCAAAATCTGAAGGTAATGCTACTCAATGCTAGAAGTCTAAACCTCAAAATGCACTCTCTCGAGGCACTCCTAAAAATGGAGAACATCGATATCTGTGCAGTAACTGAGACCTGGTTCAAAGCTCCAGAGAGCACCCCTGCAATACCAGGCTACAACTCTTACCACACTTTCGGCCACCAAAGCAGGACTAAAACACTAAAGGTGGAGGAGTGTCAATATTCACCAAGGATATTCACACCACCAGGCTAGTTGCCCAACACAATGCGTCTGAAATTCTCCAGGTGCAACTAACACTAGGTAAGAATGCAATCCAAATTGTAACTTGCTACAGATCCCTCACCATACCCCAAGATTCTCACTACACCTTTCTAAACATACTGGAAAATATTAAGATAGAACCAAACACCCTAATACTGGTTGATTTTAACTACTCTCCCATTAACTGGGAAAACTACTCATGTACCAACACCTTTGCCCAGCGGTTCTTGGAATTCATAAATTCCAACGCCCTGGATTAACTAATCCATAGTCCCACCAGGGGCTCCAATATCCTAGACCTGGTCATTACCAAAATGGGAAATCGATGCTCCAAACCTATGGTCACCCCCTCGTTAGTCAGGTCTGACCATAAGCTAATCACCCTTAACATCCACATCCCACCTCCCAGTAAGGAAACCTCCATAAAAAACTTCTCCAAAGCCAACTTCATGCTACTCAAGTCAGAAGTGACAAACTTCATGACACCCATGCAGACGGGAGCTGAAAGTTCAACTGCTGAATCCTACACTAAGGCACTGTACGAGCACATCCACTCATGCATAAATCGTGCCATCCCAAATAGAACCAAGATGCTGTCATCCAAAAAAAAGAAGCCAATCTGGTGGTCTCCTGCCATAAACAAACTTTACAACAAAAGGAAGAAACTGTTGCAGAAAAGAGGAAAATCCCAGGATGCAAAAAACTTCCTTACCAGCCTTAGTAAGAAACTGAGATCCCTCATAAAATCCTCCAAAGCTAGTTACGAAAATAAAATTGCCAAAGATTCCAAAGACAACCACAAGGCATTCTATAACTATGTCAAAAATCTAAATGGCAATGCTCAGATCTGCCCTGAGCTACAACAGAATGGCATTAAATATACTGATCCCAAGGATATTGCCAATATCCTGGCAGATCGATTCAGTGCCAACTTCACCCCCCTCTCACCCCCTAAATGGCCCATCTCAATACCGGAAGATTGCCAAATTCCGGTAATAATGGCCACACAGGTAAAAAATGCACTCTCCAAAGCTAAGAATGCAGCATCCATGGGACCAGATGACATCCCGGGCTGTGTACTACATGAACTACAATATGAACTGGAACCTCACCTAAGTGTCATGTTTAATCATAGCCTCACCTCAGATTTCGTGCCCACTGAGTGGCACAGAGCTACAGTTATCCCACTCCACAAGGGGGGATCCACCTTGGATCCCGGAAACTACCGTCCCATCAGTCTGACAAGCCTCATCTGCAAGACCATGGAGTGTATTATCATGGAACTTATAAACAAAGACATTGGCAACCTTCAAACACTGGACCTCACCCAGTTTGGGTTCGTGAAGGGACGATCTTGTCTCCTGAACCTGATTGACTTCTTCGAATCAGTCTCCAGAGCCATGGACAAGGGTAAGGTGGTCTAGACCTTGCCAAGGCCTTTGACACCATCTCCCACTCTGGAATTATAGATAAACATACTAAGCTGGGCATTAATCCCTACGTCACCCAATGGGTTGCTAATTGGCTTACTGATAGAACCCACACTGTAAAAGTAGCCGACTCCAAATCCAGCTCCAGCAAGTGACAAGAGGAGTACCTCAGGGTTCAGTCCTGGGACCGCTCTTGTTTGGCATCTACTTCTCTGAAGTACAGGCCAACACTAAGGACTCTGGATAACAAAGTTCGCAGATGACTGCAAACTGGGAGCCATTTTTGAATCCCCAAATGATGTGGATACTTTACAAAAGGGCCTTACAGAAACAGATGCTTGTTGCCAGAGCCATGGGCTCAAGCTCAATGCCAAGAAATGTATAGTTATCCCCTTTGGGAAAAAACATGTATCCGTGAATTACCTTATAAGTGGCAGTACACTAAACACAGAAAGTGTGATAAGAGACTTAGGGACACAGGTGGACAGTGGTCTCACCTGTGATAACCTCATCGCCACAACAGTCAGGAAATCCTTCTGTGTGGCACACCTCATCACTAAGGGCTTTTCATACAGAAAAAAGGAGGTCATTGTCCCACTGTACTCATCCCTCATTAGACCCATTATAGAATACAACGCCCCGTTTGGTATGTACCTCTCAAGACATCTGCAACAACTGGAAAGGCCGCAGAAATACCTCACTAAAAGAATCACAGGCCTAAAGCAGATGCCCTACGCTGACCGCCTTAAAAAACTCCAGCTATACTCTGCCGCATATAGTCTACTCAGAGGCGATCTTTGCTTAACTTACAAGGCCATGTCAAACCCAGAGCTGTTGGACATGCTCCACTTAAAGAAATCCCAATCCCTCAGAGCCACACGCTCCAGGGATCTAAACCTTGTCATCACAGTAAACAAAACATGCTGGAGGGATAGGTTCCTGACCCAGAGACTCCCCAGAATCTGGAATAGATTGCCCATACATGTCAAGCAAGAGTGCCTCTTTGGTCCTCTTCAAAAGGAACCTTGACGATTGGATGGGAGAAAGGAAATTCACCCCGGGGATCACATCAGTCACCCTGCTAGACAGGGGTCCAGGGAAGTAAATAGTGTGGGAAGAAATAGCCAGGGAATTGTTATGGCTAGGCTTGTATAGGCCCTAGGGCTGATAGCCTAGTACCAACCTATGAACCATCTCCAGACCATCATTTCTGTTCTGCAGTCTCTGGGTTTCACAATTGCCTAAACCCCTCCCAGGACCAAGTCTTCCTGGGGTGCAGAATCAGGTCATGTTATGATGGCATTCTTCCCACCCCAAAAGGTGGAAAGCTTGAAGGAATACCTGTTGTCTGTCATCCACACCCCTGCAATAACAGCAAGGGAATACCTCAGATTCTTAGGGCATATGGCTTCTACAATCCCCATGTTGCCACTGGTAAGACTCCACATGAGGAAACTTCAGTGGTACCTGAGGTCCACATGGACCCAACACTCCCACCCCTTGGACCACTCTATTCCCTTCCTACCTTGCCTAAGGAAGGATATCCTTTGGTGGGGTGGATCAAGTCTCTCTGAACCCAGGACTTCCCTTACAACCGTTAAGTCCAGTACAGGAAATGTACACAGATGCTTCAGACCTGGGTTGGGGAGCTGCTATGGGCAGCTTGAAAGTGCAAGGCACATGGACAGGCTCCTGCAAGAAGGAGCACATCAATATCAGATAGACGAGAGCTCTCATCTTTGCACTGAGTGCCTTACAAGATATTCTGAAGCAAGGACCCCTAAAGTTTTTCACGGACAACACCACTGTTCTTTGGTATGCGAACAAACCGGGGGGAACAAGATCTTACTTGCTATGCAGACTTGCACTCCAGGCTTGGGAATTGACAGTCCAGCATGGAGTCACTCTGCAGGCTGTCTATATCCACTCAGCTGAGAACAATTGGGCAGACATCTTGAGCAGGTTCATGTCACAATCCCATGAATGGGTGCTACACAGGGATGTGTTTCTGGACATAGTGCACAGATGGAGTACACCACAAATAAATCTGTTTGCCTCCCCTCTGAACAGACAACATTCACAGTTTTGTACCAAGGCACCTGCCCCCCCAGTGAGGGTGACGGATGCCTTTGCCTTCTCTGTCTCATGGAAGGTGATGTTTCTGTACTCATTCCCCCCTTCCCACTTTTACAAAACGTCCTGATGGAAATTCAACAGGACAAATCAAAAGTCTTGTTGGTGACTCCTTTTTGGCCAGGGCAGCACTGGTTCCCCTCCTGCATTTAGTTAGGGGCAATCATCACAAGTTGCCTCACAGAGTGGACCTACTCACACAGGACAAGGGATCCCTATTCCATCCCCCCTTGGAATCTCTGAGTCTAACCCTGTGTGTGATAAGAGTTTTGATCCCTTTCAGACACCTCTACTCTAAGGATGTGCTAAATGTCCTGCAGGGGGCCAGGAAACCAAATACTGGGAGATCCTATCTGTCCAAATGGAAAAGGTTCTCCATTTGGTGTCTAAAAAGACAGCTAGATCCATTTCAGGGAGAGTTCCCCTTAGTGCTGTCTTATCTGTGTGAATTGTTGCAGGCAGGGTTGGCATATTCCGCTATTAAGACTAACTTTGCTGCTATTTCTGCTTGCCTGCCTCTTGAACCTCCTCTTGCTTCTAGGCTTCAAGTGAAGTTATTCCTGAAAGGAGATGTCCTTCAAGGATGCATCTGCAGTCATAACATATGGGTTGTCCTGCCTCAGGCAGCCCTTCGGTTGGCCGGATTCCAAAATCTGGGTCTGGCCTCGGCTGATGTCGCACTTTCCCCGACGTCAGAGCTTCTGGGGTATAAAGGCATCAGCCGACACTATTTTCCTCTGTCTTTCTTGCCGCGCGGTGCCCGAAGCAGAAGCTGTTCGCAAGTGCCGGTCGGTCAGATCCAGAGATTTCAGCTACCGAAGACTTCGAAAAAAGCTAAGTACCCCGTTGGGGACTCTTTCTTGCCTCAGCTGATGTCAGACAAAGTAAATAATTGTTTAACTTGTGGGAAACAAATACCTCATAAGGATTTCCATTCTTACTGCCTTCCTTGCTTAGGCCCAGACCACGACGTATCAGCTTGATTAGCCTGTGCCTCCTTCAACCGACGGACTGTTAGACGTCGGTCGGAGTTTGCAGAGGAATTTTTTGGAACCGCTTTTGCTTATAAAATGCCGTCGGAGACTCCGACTTCGCATATGGTCAAAAAACGCAAGGAAAAGGACCGACACTCGCGGCCCGCGGTTTCGGCTGAAACCACGGCTAGGCCTACCGCGAGTGTCTCGGTTTCGGCTGAAACCAAGTCCACGGTTATTGCTACTACCGAAACCATACCTCCGACCACCGAGGCCAGAGAGGCCCCGGCTGTCGTCTTCAGAACTCCCTACCGAAGCTAGTGCTCAAGAATTGTCCGACACCATACCTTTGGACATTTCTACTCCTGCACGTGGGGCAGCTAGGCCCCCAGCTTCTATGTCTATTAAGGCCTTCTCCAGGGCAAAAGCTGCCAAACTTTCAAAAACTTTGCCTGCCAAATCTACTTCCCAGAGGCCTTCCTCCAGTTCTCAGATCCTCAGTCTTGCTGAGGACCTCATTTCCTTAATTAGGGGTTCCCAACCTCACCCAGACAGGGCCTCCCAACCTCCTCCAGACAAAAGGCCCAGGACTGATCCCTCTGAACCTCTCTCCTCAGATTACTCCACGGATGGATCTGATTTGTCAGACCATCAGGAAGGGGCCTACTCCTTATGAGGATTCAGATGCAGAAGATTCTATTACTTGGCCTCCCACCAGAAGAATTTTCCTTTGGGGAGACTTTACACTCCATGAGGGAGCACTTTCAATGGCAGGGTCAGGATTTCTCTGATTCTAGAAAAAGATTAAGGACCTTTTTACATTTGCCCCAGCATAGGCCCTTAGCCATACCTCCTGTTCTGACCGTAATTGATGATGTGTACAATGATGTCAGTACTGCACCTGATTCTCTTCCCCCGGCCCCTGCCAAACCTGACAGATATTACAGGGTCCCGGATTCTCACTTCCACCTGTATAAAGCCCATGCTGCAGACCCAGAAACTATTTCTCAGGGCCCTAAAGGGGTTGCAGCTGCTACTGCCAAGAATCCCCTACCCTCTCAAAGAGAGTCTAGAGCATTAGAGAGATGGGGAAAAAAGGTATATACATCTGCTACTCTTCTGCCAGGGCATTAAACTGTCAATTCCATATGATACAGTACCAAGAATTTTTGTTAGATCAGCTGAATAAGAAGCTTTCTTCTCCTGAACCTTTAGACCGTAAATCCCTTCAGGATTTGGTACACAACTCTCAGCAGGTCAGTAATCATTTCTTAAAATGTGGCTATGATGCACTGGAGGCTTCATTTAGATCAGCTATGACTGGGGCAGTAATTCGCAGGCATGCCTGGCTGAAGGAGCAATCTTTGCCAGACCATGTCAAGGCTAAACTCCTCGATGCTCCAATGGAGAAACAAAGTTTATTTGGCTCCCCTGTACAGGAGATTCTAAAGAAGGTGGAAGAAAAAGCAAAATCTGTGCAAACAGTAAAGGAATTCCTGCAGGTCCAACCTCTGAGGTTCAGCAGAAACTGGCTTACAAAGAATTGGTCCTTTCCAGACACCTCCAGAGCACAGAGGGGCAGGAACAGATGCCCTAGAGGCAGAGGTCAATCAAGAGGTGCCTACAGGGGCCGTCAGTGGCAGCCTGCCAACCAGAGGGGTAGTGCCACAGCTACAACTACAACCACTACCACAGGACAGACCCAATGACTTGACTCTGATTCCGCCTACCAGGGATCAACTGGAAGCTCCCTTGGGCGGAAAGCTGGCTTTATTCTCCAAAAACTGCCATTGCATTACAAAGGATACATGGACATTGCAAACAATAGACAAAGGATACAGGTTTTACTTCCACACTTTGCCAAAAAGGGGCGGAATGCCAAACCTTCCACCAAACCAGAAGG
This sequence comes from Protopterus annectens, assembly GCF_019279795.1. NCBI lineage: Eukaryota > Metazoa > Chordata > Ceratodontiformes > Protopteridae > Protopterus > Protopterus annectens. The sequence goes on along the minus strand of NC_056734.1, from coordinate 821,518,827 downwards.
CAGAGGCTTTAAGACAAATCAGCAAACTACTTCAGATGAAAGCTATAGAAAGGGTACCATCTACAGAACAAGGCCAAGGATTTTACTCCAGATTATTCCTGGTACCAAGAAAAGAAAACCAATGGAGGCCTATTCTCGACCTGTCCGCGCTCAGCACTTACCTCATTGTGCCAAAATTCAAAATGCTGACCCTACAGCAACTTCTTCCCATGCTGGGCAAGGAGTCTTGGCTGGTGACTCTAGATCTCAAGGAGGCATACCTGCACGTCCCTATCCGACCAGATTGCAGAAGACACCTCAGATTTCTTGCAGGATCAGAGCATTATCAATTCTCAGCATTGCCCTTTGGCTTATCTACTGCGCCCAGAGTATTCACGAAATGCCTGGCATCAGTAATTGCACATTGCAGACTTCAGGGAATTCAAATTTATCCATACCTGGACGACTGCCTAATACAAGCGGACAACAAGAAAAAATTGTTAAAGGACTAGGCCTATGTCATACTCCTGCTACAGGCCTTGGGATACACAGTCAACATCCAAAAGTCAAGACTAGTGCCATCCCAAAGGATAACCTTTTGGGTGCGGATCTGGACACAATCACTCAGATGGCTTTTCTCACAGAAGAAAAACAAAAACAACTTCCAGATTATTTCATGATTTTAACAAGACAAACTCAGCTTACTGCAAGGAAAGTCCTGCAGGCCCTGGGTTACATGGCATCCTGCATAATCTTAATTCCACATGCCAGGCTGCATATGAGAAAATTGCAATGGTACCTAAGGAATGTATGGTCTCAACACAGTCACAGCCTAGAAACCATGATACCAATCATTCCATGCCTTCAAAAGGAATTCCTGTGGTGGGCTCAGGCCTGCCAGTCCAACAGAGGGTTGCCTTTCTACAAACCAAAAACAAGGCAGACCACCACGGACGCCTCAGACCAAGGATGGGGAGCACACATGGAGGACAAATGCATCCAAGGCCTATGGCCTCAAGGGCAGCTAAGCATGCACATAAACCAAAAGGAAATGCTGGCAGTGAGGCATGCAATCGAGGCAGTCAAACCATTCCTCCAGCAAGGACATCTGTTAATAAGGACAGACAACACCACGGTCATGTGGTACATAAACAAACAAGGAGGCACACATTCCTACCCTCTATGCCGGATGGCAATGAATCTGTGGAACCTATGCCTGAATCTCAATATCCAGCTACAGGCCAAATTCGTACCAGGAAAAGAAAATTCACTAGCAGACAGTTTAAGCAGAACTACCACGGATGCACACGAATGGATGCTGCATCCAGACATCTTCAAACTCATAACCAAGAAATGGGGAATGCCAGAGATAGATCTGTTCGCCTCCCCACTCAACCACCAACTAAAAAAATTCTGCTCAAGGACATACCACCCACAAGCCTGGAGGGTGGACTCTCTTTCACCTGGAATGCCCTAACAGTATATGCCTTTCCACCTCTCCCATTGATGTACAAGGTTCTACTGAAGATCAAGGAGGAACAGCCAAAGGTGATACTAATAGCTCCGGACTGGCCAAGGCAACACTGGTATCCGCTACTGAGAAGCATGTCTCAGGTGAACTCATGGCCTCTTCCCCTATGGCCTCTTCTTCTAACGCAGAACAATTTCAAGACCCTGCATCCAAACTTGAAAACATTGCAACTAACTGCCTGGAAAATTCCTTAAAACCAAACCAAACTGTTTTATCTCAGAGGGTGAAGGACATTATCCTGGAGGCTCGCAGACCTTCCACAAGGAAGACATACTCAGCTAAATGGAAGAGATTCCTCATTTAGAGCACATCAAAGGGCACAGATGTCTCAGTGGCAAACCTAGCACACATCCTAGAGTACTTAGCAGAATTGTTCCACAATGGCCTGTCTTACTCCTCCATTAAGATTCATGCTTCAGCAATTTCAGCAGAATACAATATGGATCCACCTATCTTCTCTCACCCTCTGCTCAGACAATTTTTGAGAGGGATCAAAAATGTTAAACCTCCAAGGAGACCCCCTCTACCTGCATGGGATCTCAATTTTGTGCTGGAAAAATTGACACTACCTCCTTTTGAACCAGCAGCATCAGCAGACCTACAGTTTCTATCTTGGAAAACTGCTTTTCTTCTGGCAATCACTTCAGCAAGAAGAGTATCCGAGTTACAGGCATTAATGGCAGTGCAGCCTTTTCTTATTTTCCACCAGGATAGAGTGTCACTGAGAACCAATCCTACTTTCATGCCAAAGGTGGTATCCAGGGTATCCTTGAACCAAGCTATTCATTTGCCTACTTTCTTCCCTAACCCACAGAACAAAGGAGAGAAACTTTTGCACACCTTGGATATACACAGACAGCTACGCTACTATCTGGACAGAACTAAAACCAATAGAAAAACTGACCAACTTTTTGTAGCATATGCAACTGGGGTGCAAGGAAGAGCAATTTCCAAACAGACAATTTCAAAATGGATAGGAAATTGCATTCGTTTTGCTACTCCTTTCATGGAAAGACAGCTCCTGAAAATATCAGGCCTCATTCCACAAGGGCCACAGCCACCACTACAGCTTTCCTACGAGGGGTGGCTACCAAGGACATTTTAGAAGCTGCTACTTGGAGCTCCGTGCATACATTTGCCAAGCATTACAATCTACCTTTATACTCCAGATCCCGAGCAGGGTTTGCAACTGCAGTTCTGCAGGGGATTTTAACTACACCATCCTTCTCTTAGTACCTCCTCCCCCAGTTTGGCTATGTTATTCTACCCATATGTTATGACTGCAGATGCATCCTTGAAGGACATAGTACAGTTTTGTACCTACCATAAATGTAGATGTCCGATAGGTATGCATCTGCAGTCAGGATTACCCACCCTCCTTCCCCTCTGTGGTTTTCCTAGGGTGCTTACCCCTCTTTCAGCTAACTGGGGGAATCTATTATGGTGTATTTGTTTGTTTGTTTGTATATATATATATATATATATATATATATATATATATATATATATATATAATTTGCTACTGTTCGGAACTTTTCAGCATTATCCAAATTTAGCCTTCCTAGAGGGCACCTGGCATCTGGGGCAAGAAACACTGAGGAAAATGGCGTCGGCTGATGCCTTTATACCCCAGAAGCTCTGACGTCGGGGAAAGTGCGACATCAGCCGAGGCCAGACCCAGACTTTAGAATCCGGCCGACCGAAGGGCTGCCTGAGGCAGGACAACCCATATGTTATGACTGCAGATGCATACCTATCGGACATCTACATTTATGGTAGGTACAAAACTGTACTTTCTTCATCTCAGGCCCCCAGGAAGCCAGTCCCTCTGGCTTGGGACTTAAACTGTGTGTTATAGAAGCTCACCATTGCCCTGTTTGAGCCAGCAGCTGCAGCCTCTCTAAAGCACTGCACTTGGAAAACTGTGCTTTTGGTGGCCCTGACATCAGCCAGGAGAGTGTCAGAGCTCCAGGTCCTCATGGTCACCCCACCCTTTTTAATCTTCCACAAGGATAGGGTAATCCTATGGACTTAGCCCATCCTTTATACCTGAGGTGGTCAGTGAGTTGTCCCCGAACCAATGTATCCACCTTCCCACCCCTTTCCCACAACCACCAAATGACAGTGAAGAGAGTCTTGCATTCCTTTGTTCACAGACAATTGAGATTATGTTTAGACAAGACCAAATCCCTTAGGAGTTCAGAGTAGCTGTTTGTCTCCTTTCATCCCAGGGCTTTGGGAAAAGCTGTGACAAAGCAGACTTTCTACCTGGCTTTCCAAAGCTATCTCTTTTTGTTTTACCTACCATGGCAAACACCTGGACTGTTACATAAAAGCCCATTCCACTAGGGCCATGGCCTCTTCTGGAGCATTTTTCAAGCGGATGGACAGTGCTTCTATTGTAGAAGCAGCTACCTGGACAGCTGTCCATACCTTCACCAAGCACTACAAACTGGACCACATATCCAGATCCAGAGCAGCATTTGTTAGGGCAATCCTCCTCCTCTTCCCTTTGAGCTGTGACACTCACCCAAAGGTTATGAATACTGCAACATGAGGATAGGACATAGAATAGTTGTGTAAAATCTTACCATAACCATAAATGTCCCCCTCTTCCATGTTGCAGTATTCTATCCCCCCCCCCCCCCCAGAAAAGAGAAGAGCTTTGCTGGATGATTCAAGATAGCTATCCTGAGACTGGGGCCCAACTGAGGCATTCAGTTCTGAGGAAGGTACCTGCAGACGTCACTTTTATGGCCCACGTACCCTATGGCCAACATCAGACGTCCTACGTACCTTGCAACGCGTAAAGCTTTTCTATACTGGCTGGATGTTCAAGTTGCAAGGTGGAGGTTAACACAGTGGTTATGAATACTGCAACATGGAAGAGATGGACAACTATGGTTATGGTACGTTTTTAAATAACTATTCTTTTGTGTTAGAGGAGGGGTGTTTTGAACAGATGTTGGCCCAGTTTATATTTACATCTCCTAGAATAATGGTTTAGTTTTTGATAGTACTAGAGATCCATGCAAGGATGTCCTCAAGGATAGGTATATTATTGCCTGGGGACATGTAAGTAATTGTGATGCATATTTTTTGGAGGAGTTTATTTTTAGAAAAAAAGATTAGAATTTCTGTGGTGGCGAATTTTGGGATGGAGTTGGTGAAGGGGGTTGTATAATGTGAACTAGAGTAGAGGAGGGCGATCCCTCCTCCTCTTTTGTGGTGTTTGTCAAGTCTAATGGTATTGAAACCTGGGGGAAGGAATTCTGAGTCTTTTATAGTTGGTTTAAGCCAGGTTTCGGTGGCAGCAGTAATGTCAGGTTGGTAGAAGGGGGGTCCAGTCATGAAAGTCAGCAATTTTGTTACAAATGTTTGGAAGTTGAGAATGATGCATTTAAGGGTTTTGAAAGAAGTGTGTTGAGTTGAGAAGGTAGCTGAGGTGGGGCCTGGAGAGGAGTTGTAGTCAATCTGTGTGTTGGCTGGGCTCTGCAGTTGTTTTTTTAGGTCTGTTGATGTGTGTGTAGGAGATGGGAGGTGGGTATTGTTATGGGTAGAAGTTTTAGTTTTGGAAAGAGTAGGGAGTGCGATGGAAAGAGGTTGGGTGAGTAGCAGTTTGTGTGTGTGAGACGAATGGATGTGATTGTTGTAAGTTTAGGGCGTGTGGCGGTAGGACTGAATGAAGTTAGTTGAGTAAGGAAGTAGTGAAATAGGCAGTTGAGGAGGTGTAAAGCATAGATCACAGATGAAGACTTAATAAAAAGGGGTAGAGATAGTAAAGTAAATGTGAAGAGTTAGATATCGTATAGGGATGTATTTAGGTTGGGAAAGAAAGGTAAATGTAGATAGGATTTCATTAGGAAAAGAAAGAGAGAGCAGTTAGTGGGAGAAGTAGAGGTGGAGGGGTTAGGTTGTTTCTCTTTTTGGTGCTAATGCTGCTGCCCTTTTTAAATCCCTTCAAAAAAAAGTTACACTAACTGAAGCATATTTTGTGTCCCCAGTTCCAAAGTATCATAGCAATTATCTTTCCAAACCTCATTTTATGAGCAAGGCAACCCGTACCCCTCCTCTCCCTCACAAGAAAGGGACATGCAGGCAGAGCTCTTCCAGATCTCATCCAGCCTCGGCTCAAAAGCCCCCCTTTCCTGAAAAGCCAGGTAGTCTCTCCAACATTCCTCTTTCCCAGTGCCTTTCTCACTTTCTTCATGGACAAGCATTACCACAGACAAATGGGTCCTTTCTGTTGTCCAAAACTGCCACTGCATGGTTTAGAAATCCATCCCTCCTTTCATGGTCATTCCTCGAGACCAGCTCTTTCTTTTTCCTCAGATGCCTCACAGAGGACCGTTCAGGAAGTTCCCCCTCTGCAAAGAGAAAAAGGGTTCTATTCCAGGATGTTTCTAGTCCTCAGGAAAGATGGTCTATGGAGACCAATTCTAGATCTGTCCCAACTCGTTTTTTTTCTTCAGGTCCCGGTAGAACAGTGTGTGTGTTGTAACTTTAAGAAGCATTTCAAAGTGAGGGCATGTGCATGTAAGTAAAGACCATGTGCAGGCAGCAGTGCCATTTTGAGAGAACAGCTAGAGTGTTAACATGTGTAAGTGCAGTAGTCTGTTTATAAGCCTTTTTAAGTTTGTTACTAAGCCTCAATCCTGATGTGTTTGTGTATAATAAAGCTGCTTGAACTGAACCTGTTTTATCCTGACTGGACAAGCGACAGTCCCCAGCTTCCACATGTTCACTCCCAGACTCTGTCCTCTCTTCTGCTTCCTCAGTCCTTTATGGTTTCTTTCGACGTCAAGGATGCACATCTTCATATCCCCATGCAGCCTGTGTTCAGGAAATTCTTAAGTTTTTTTGTTGCTTCCTCTCATTTTTAGTTTTGTGCTTTGCTCTTTCGTGTCACCACGACTCCAATGATATTCTCAAAATGCTTGGCTTCTGTCATTGCTTTTTGCAGACTTCATGGAATTCTCATTTACCCTTATCTGGACGACCTGCTTATTCAAGCAAACCATCCAAACATTCTGCAACAGAACCTTCAAACCATCATATCCCTGCTCTAAATCCAGAGGTTCATTGTCAACTACAAGTCTTCCCTCAACCTTTCTCAGGATCAGGTTTTTCCAAGCTGTAGGATTAGGATAGACCTTATGATGGCTTTCCTCCCTACAAATAATGCAATCTCTGCCGACCTACTTCCAACAGTTGCTTCTTCTAACTGTAATGTCAGCAATAGAGTTTCTCAATGCTAGGATTTATAGCATCTGTTATCCCCATATTACCTTTAGTCAAACTTTGCATGCAAAAATCCAGTAGTATCTGAAAATACTCCAGTGCCACCATGCTCATCCTCTGGAGTTTGTTCTTCCTCTTCTCCCTTGTCTAAAGAAAGAATTACACTGGTGGATTCAACAAATATCTATGAATCCAGGTCTTCCTCTACAGGCCTTGCATCCTGTGCAGGAGCTGTTTACAGATGCTTCAGACGTGGGGTGGGGAGCAATATTGGGAAACGTAAAAGTTCAAGGCCTTTGGTGTCCTTCCATAAGGAAACAACATGACATCAAAGAGATGAGTGCTTTGATTTTTGCTCTCCATGCTTTCCATTCATCTCTCTGTTCAGGTCTCCTGAAACTGTTCAGACAGCAGTACAGTCCTTTGGTATATGAACAAGCAGGGTGTACAAAGTCATACCTGCTCTGCAGGCTGGCTGGCCCTTCAGGCCTGGGAGATTGCTTCTCAGGCAAAGGTTACATTCCTTTAGCTCATAATGTTCTGGCAGACAGTGTAAGCAGGCCATGACACAAGCCCACAAATGGATGCTTCACAGAGATATGTTCATAGGTGTGTATTAGGCTAATGGCCCTGGAGCCTTTACAAGCCTAGCCCATAGGATTACCCTGGCATCGTGCCACCCAGCCTTAGTTCCTAGTGCCTCTGTTGAGTAGAGCCACTGGAGTGATCCCCGGGATGAATTCTCTATTTCCCATCCACTCATCAAGATTTCTCTTGAAGAGGGCCAGTGAGGTGCTCTGCTTGACATGTATGGGAAGTCTATTCCATAGCATGAGCAGTCTCTGGGTTATGAACCTGTCCCTCCAGCATGTTCTGTTGATTGTAGTAGTGAGGTTGAGGTCCCTGGAGCATGTGGTGCGGAGGGATTGTGATTTCTTTAGATGTAGCATTTCTAACAGAGCTGGGTCAGACATGGCCTTGTAAGTCAAGCAGAGATCGCCTCTAAGTACGTGATATGAGACGGAGAATAGTTGGAGTTTTTTGAGTCTGTCCATATAGGACAAGTGTTTAAGGCCTCGGATCCTCTTTGTGAGTTACTTTTGTGGCCTTTCCAGTTGTTGCAGGTGTCTAGTGAGGTACATGCCAATTGGGGCATTGTACTCTATGATTGGCCTAATGAGGGAAGAGTAGAGGGAGACAATGACCTCTTTCTTCCTGGATACAAAACCCTTAGTAATGAGATGTGCCACATAGAAGGACTTTCTGACCACAGTGGCAACGTGGTGGTCAAAAGAGAGGTTGCTGTCAGCCTGCGTTCCCAGATTTCTTATAATGCCTTCTGTGTTCAGTGGACTACCATCAGTGTGGTAATTCAAAGGAACCGAGTTTTTCCCAAAGGGGATCAAGACACATTTTTTTGGCATTGAGCTTAAGGCCATGGTTATGACACCAGTCGTTGGTCTCATTGAGGCCTTTCTGTAGGATGTCAGCATCACTTGGGGAGTTAATAATAGCTCCCAACTTGCAATCATCTGCACACTTTGTCAGCCAGAGTCCCTTTGTGTTGGCCTGGACTTCATAGAAGTAGATACCAAACAGGAGAGGACCCAGGGCCGAACCCTGTAGGACTCCACTCGTGACTGGTCCGCAGTCTGACTTGGAGTCAGCTTCTTTCATACTGTGGGTTCTAACTGTGATCCATTTTGAAACCCACCTAGTGATAGAGGGGTTGATGCCTAGCTTAGTAAGTTTTTCTATGATTCCTGAGTGGGGAATGGTATCAAAGGCCATGGCCAGATCAAGATAGGCTGTATGAACCACCTTACCTTCATTCACAGCTTTGGTGACTGACTCAAAGAAGTCAACCAAATTGAGCAGGCATGATCTTACCCTTCACAAAACCAAACTGTGTAGGATCCAGAGTTTGGAGATTCCCTATATCCTTGTTTATTAGGTCCATGATGATGCGTTTCATAGCTTTACATATCAGACTCGTCAGGCTAATGGGGCGATAGTCCCCGGGGTCTATAGTCACTCCTCCTTTGTGGAGAGGGATGACTGTAGCAGTAGTTGTGTTTCTAAACATTTTCCACTGGTGGGGTACTCCTCAACTAGATCTCTTTGCCCCCCCCCTTGAACAGACAACTTCCAGAATTTTGTGCCAGAGTCCCAGATTGTCTGGTATGAAAGGTGGACACACTATCATTCTCATGGAAGGGGATGTTTCTTTATGCATCCCCCTTCTCACTCATTTAGAAAGTTCTGCTGAAAATTCAGCAGGATGCACCAAACATCCCCCTTTTGGCCAAGACAGCACTTGTTCCCTCTTCTTCTAGAGTTGGCCAAGGGCAATCAGCACAAGTTACCTCACAGGGTGTATCTTCTCATGCAAGACAAGGTATCTCTTATCCACCCACATTTAACAATTCTGTGCCTGACTCTGGGTGATAGGCTTCTGATCCCTTTATGACCTTTTTTTCTGAGGACGTGCTTCTAGTCTTGCAGGAGGCCAGGAAACCCAATACTAGGAGATCCTACTTGTCCAAATGGAAGAGGTTCTCCGTCTGGTGTTTGAAGAAATGGCTAGATCTATTTTCACTGGACATTCCTATAGTTTTTTGTTATTTGTGTGAGATGCTTAAGGCAGGATTAGCTTACTCTTCTGTTAAAGCCCACTTGCCCACCATTTTTGCATGTCTGCCTCTATCTCCTCCTTTAGCTTTTAGGCTAGAGGTTAAGCTGTTTCTTAAAGGCATCCTTCACATCAGACCTCCCAGGAAACCTGTTCGTCCTCCCTGGGATTTGAATTTTGTACTAGAAAAGCTTACTCATGCTTCTTTTGAGCCTGCATTCTCAGCTTCTTTGAAGTTTTGCACATAGAAGACTATTTTGCTGGTTGCCATTACCTCTGCTAGAAGAGTTTCTGAACTTCAAACCTTAATGGCCTCCCACCTTTTTCTCATCTTCCACAAGAATAGGGTTTCACTTCGTACTAACACCTCCTTCATGCCCAAAGTGGTTAATGACTTGTCCCCTAACCAAGCTATTCATCTACCTATCTTTTTTTCCTTCCCCCCAAAATTCTAGTGAAAGGGGCTACATAATTTGAATGTACATAGACAACTCAGATTTTACCTAGACAAGACCAAATCCATTAGGAAATCAGAACAATTGTTTGTCTCCTTTCATCCCAGGGCACTGGGAAAAACTGTTTCTAAATTTCCAGTTGGATCTGTAAGGCAGTTTCCTTCTGCTGTGTGTTCCATGGGAAGACTGTCTCTTCCTCAGTAAAAGCTCATTCCACTAGAACTGTACCTTCTTCTGGGGACTTCTTCAAAATCTGTACACTGCCTGTATTCTGGAAGTCGCTACATGGTCTTCTGTCCACATCATCACCAAACATTACAAACTGGATACTATTTCTAGATCCAGAGCAGGCTTTGCCAGTGCAGTTCTGCATGGTTTGATGGAGACTTCCCATGCTGCAACCTCCCTTTCCCTTTCATGAGCTTTGGTGTGCTCCCTCATGTTATGAATACTGCAACATGGGAACAGAAGGACATAGAACAGTTGTGTAAAGTCTTACCATAACGGTAGATGTCCTTCGCTTCCATGTTGCAGTTTTCTATCCTATCCTCATTTTCCCCCTTGGTTTATGCTTTTCTTTGGATGATCATTTGTTTTTACCTCTTATCCTTGGGCTGGTGTTCTGACTGGGGCATTCAGTTCTGAGGGTGGTACTTGCAGACATCACTTATAGCATGCATCTGCTGCTATCCTATGTGCAATGTCACACGTACCTTGCAGTAATTAAGTCTTTGGTATACTGGCCGGACATTCGGTCGCCTAGGTGGGAATCCCTCATGTTATGAATACTTCAGCATGGAAAAGAGGGGCATCTATGGTTATGGTAAGATTTTACACAACTCTTCTCTATTCTTAGAAATACACCAGTATGGGAATGGAGAAAGGAGAGTTTTCCAGTAGGATTGACTGCAAGTAGGGGTGTACAAAATAGACAGGAATGGGGCTGGAATTTACTGGAGAGATTACAAAGGAACAAAGGTATTGGGAGCAAATATCTAGAGAGGGAAAGGTAATGTAGTGGGATGAGACCAAGCAGAAGTTTGGACTGCAAATTAGAGACTGCCTTCACTAATAGGGATTGATATCTCAGTATAGGGAAAATATAAGTATATGGAAGTGCTAAGTGAAATACCAGATCTGGTAGAGTTTTTAGTATAGTCTCGAACAGAAGCTCCTGTTAAAAAGGGCACATAAACTGATGCTCGTTAGCTATAAGAATCAGTCAGATAAGGTTATAAAAGAATGAGAAGAGAAAATGGAAAGGTAGTTAAAAAGGAGCAATGGAAGGATGTCTGTATAGCTCCCAAGCATGCAGCAAAGTCCAGAAAGTGTAGGATTTTTGCTTGGAAGTGTCTGCATAGATATTTGTATTCTCCAAGCAGAATTTAGAGAGTTTTTACTGAGGTATTTTGTAGTTGCTTGAGGTGTGATTAAAAAGAGAGGTAACTGATCGCATGCATTTTGGGAGTTTTAACGAGTTGGAAGATTTTAAAAATTCCTACAAAGGACGGTTAGAAATGTTGGGGAGCAAATGGCTGTAAATAAGGATATTATTCTTTTGAGCTGGAACACAATTGCCTGGACATAGGAAGGCTTTACTAAGTTTAGTGCTAATGGCTGCAAAAAAAGCATTTCCTAGACAATGGAAATCAAAATCTAAACTAGCTGTAATTGAAGTTCTGAATATTGAGAGATATAAAAGTACTGGAGGTGAGATTTAAAGAAAGGGGAAGAAGCAAATTACACAAAAATGAGTGGAATTTGTGGGAAAAATCCATGCATGATAATGCTCAGGAGGATGAGTGGGGTTTAAGGGACGGCAGGAATTGAGCAGTTTATGTAATGTTGAAGTGAATGACAATTATTAGCAAATATATGTAATGTATAATGCATGTAAATGAAAATGTTAATGCATTTTTATTTTCTATTAATGGATGCATGCCTGTGTCTTAAGTGATAATTTAATAAAGGTGTTTAAAAGACAATTCTTCAGCAACTGTTCAGAATATTCTACTTAGTCTAGATTTTCATTATCAGCTATCAGAAGTAACCTCTCATCCCCTGTTAGAGTTGTATTCCTGGGATACCTTGTTAGATTCTGCCCTGGGAAGAATTTCTTCCTCCTGACAAAGAAGAGTTGTTTCAGCAGTTCTTCCTGCGTTTCTCCAATCAAAACAGTGTTTTTGTACGGGAATTTCTTAGAATTTTGTGGTACATGGCATTGGTAACTCTCCTGCTTCCACTGGCCAAACTCCACTTGAGGAAAATACAATGGTACCGTAGATCAGTCTGGATTCAGCATCTACAACCTTTATTCTTTCAGATCCCAGTACCGGGATTTGTAAAGGGGGATAGTTTATGGTAGGTAGACCAGATTTCTTGCAGTCAAGATCTCTTGTTCACTCTTCTGACCTCACCTCCCTCAACACACACAGCCTGTCAGACATGGGGTGCGGAGCAGTTTCAAAGGGGGTGTAAAAGTGCAAGCTCTGTGGAATCCAGAAGGCAGCAGAAGCACATAAATGTAAGAGAAATGTTGACAGTAATCTACACTTTCAAAGCCTTAAATCATTTCTGGTCCCCAGGACCTCTGCAAGTTTACACAGACAACACAGTTGTGATGTGTTACATAAGCAAACAAGGGGGTACCGGTTGCTTCCCTCTTTGCAGACTTACTGTAATAACTTGGGAAATAGCAACTCAACTCAGTTTTGACTACACGCTTCATACGTTTTATCAGAACAATATTTGACTGCAAACAAGCTCAGCAGGACCAGGATTAGACACCCCCCCAATGGAAACTTCGTCTAGGTTCATCCAAGATTTGATCAAACTCTGGTAAACACCTCAAGTAGCTACATTTGCCTCTTTTCAGAACAGGTAGTTAAAGTTTTGCTCCAGGACTCCTTACAGACAGGTCTAGAAGATAAATGCTTTCTCATTCCCTTGGACAAGAGTATTCCTCTTTGCCCTTCCACTAATATCCAAGGTTCTTATGATCTAAAATGACTCTTCAAAAATTGTGGTGTTGACTGCCTTTTATGTCAGGCAACAGTGGTTCATTCTTCATTTTCACTCTGGCCAGTGGCAATTACCCCATGCATCCCCACAGGTTGAATATACTTGCACAAGGCAGGGTTTGTTTGAATGCCATCCTGAAAGCTCTTCAGCTAACCACCCTAATGATAGAAATTTGATACCATTTAGGCATTTTTTTTCTTCCCCCTAAGGGCATGCAGCAGTGTGTTCTAAAGGGGGGTAAAAAAATGCTATGAAATCCATATATGTGCAAGTGGAAAAGATTTTCTAATTGGTGTCAGTACAAGATCCAGGACCTTCTTCATGCCAGGCTGCCAGCTGCTCTTGTTTGTGTGAATTGCTGTCCTGTGGCCTATCTTATTCCTATATCAAGATGCATTTGGCAGCCATTTTGACTTGTCTGCCCTTTGATCCTTCCCTTTCTAACTGTACTCTGGTTAAACAGCTTTTTAAAAGGGTATTACATATTCCTTCGCCTAGGAAAGAAGTGGCTCCTCCTTGAGATCTAAACTTTGTACTTGAAAAGCTTAATTTGCTCACTGCTCTGACATCTGCTAGGAGAGTATTGGAGTTACAAGCACTGATGCTGAATGAACCCTACCTCATTTTTCTCAAGCACAGGGTTTCTTAGAGAACTAGCCCTTTTTATATCCTTAAAGAGGTCTCAGAGTTTGCTTTAAGCCAGATTAGGCATCGCTGCGTGTCCTTTTTCCTGATCCCAAGAATAAGAGAGACCAGATTCATTGCACTCTATATGTCCACAGACAGTTCAGATACCACCTAGACAGGACTCATACCTTCAAGAAAGCTTATCAGCTGTTTGCTTCCTAGGAAGATAAGAGGAAAGGAAAGCCAGTATCAAAGCAGACTGTTTCAAGGTGGCTGCATCATGCTGTTTCCTTTTGTTATGCTCACCATAACAAGACACTTCCAGGCAGTGTTAGGGCATGTTTTATAAGCGCTTTGGCTTCTTTCAGCCACCACCTGGAAAGGGGTGGTGGACTCTAGTAGTATTCAAGAGGTAGCAACTTGGTCCTCTGTATGTACTATTACAAAGCTCTACAAAATGGATTTCTTTTCATGGTCCAGAACATGTTTTGCCAAGACCATTCTCCATGGGCTCCTCAAGTCTTACTTTATTGTTGTTCTCCTTTTTTCTATTTCGTGATCTATGGTAGTCTGTGTAGCTTTGGCTGCTGCAACAGTGGTCTATATGTTGAACATAGTACAGTTGTGTAAGTAAACTTAACATAATAGTAGATGTTCTAATAAATCCCTGTTCCTGTAGCCTTCCTTCCCTCCCTCCCTCCAGCATCCCTTATTTTGACCGTTTTCCTTGTGTGTTGCCAAGGTCTGGATGTCTGTACCCTTTTGTATATGATTTCCTGTTGAATTATTTCCTGGCATTGTTTCAGAGGTCTTGCCTCCATTCCTATGCCAAAAAAAAAAAACACTGAGATGATTTGAGCTCCATCTGTCTTTTTATGGATTTCCTTTCGAGATACTGGCAATTATCAAGCATAGAAGGTGCCCCTAAGCTTCAAAAAGGGTCAGCAGTCTAGTAAGAACCTATGAAAAGCTGGTGAGTCACGTGGTGGTATAGGACCTCATATACTTGGCCACTGCAGCCATAATTTGTTAAAGCATCTGCAGTTGTAGTAAGTTTACTTACATAGTTGTACTTTTGCCTGCCACCTAGGGTTTGTAGTTAGGGGAATAATAAGAATGCTGTATAACCTGCATCCTGAATAAAGGGTTACTGCATGGAAAGTAGTAGTAACTTATAGTTTCCCAGCCTTGAGAACCATTAGGACCCACCATGAAACATGGACACCCCAGACTTGGATGATGAAGCCAGACCCTCAGGCTGTTCAGACAAGAACACCACATCTCTGCTGCCAACAGGTGGTCGGTCCCTGGCAGGGCAGACTGTTCCATGGCTACCTGCATTGACGGTTCCATCTGGTTGGCTGCCACTTAGTGCAGGTAGGGTCCCTGCATTATCCATGAATGTGCTCATTATATATGGGAGGGGGGGCTAATGGTTGGCTGGCACAGAGTGAAGTATGCTTTAAAAAATTGTTTTCCCATTTTTGATATGTTTTAATAAATGCAGTTTTTCAGTCTTCAGAATAGAGTGCCCCCCCCCCCCCTCTCTCTCTCTTGCCATGTTCCTCTTTAGGTATGAATTTCTATACTACAACTTTTCTTGGAGGTATGATTCAAGGAATCTCCATCTGTCTGCTATATTCTGCAGGGCTTGGCCATGACATTTCTCACAGCTTCTGTTTTTTTTTTTTGTTTTGTTTTGTTTTTTTGCAACAGTACCAGATGTGACATGTCTTGTTCATCATCATTGAATTTCAGTGCATTTATCTTATACAGGTGCCTGTGGTACCTTCTCTACAGCTTACTTTCTTCCTCTGAGACAAATATAGGATCTTGTTTCATCTGCTCTGACTACTACTACTACAGGCTGAAAACTTTCTCATGGCCTTTTTATTTTTACAGTTTCTCTAGCTTGTAAAACTGTTTTTCATAGCAGTTTGTTTGCTGTGTTTTGACCAGCATATCCTTTTTCTTTATTTAATTTTAGCCACCAGTAATGTAATGGAAGGTAATTTGCTTTTCAGCCTTTACTTTAATTATTTAGCTGGTGTATAATTGAGTCCTTGCAGTGGAATGTTCTCATTCCAGAATTGTAAAATGGCAGTTAAATTGCTGGTGACGTGAACTGATGTTTGCATTCTGATTCTCTCACATATCAAAATTCCTCACTTGTACAGAGTTTGTTGTACCTTTGGTATAAATCTCCACTTACAAGATACATGGTTTCCTTGAAATGGAACAAATGAATGCCCATTCTGCTCCATGGGCAACATTTTGCCAAGTGGGCTGACATCATCTCCTTTGGATTGGTACTAAAACTGATATTTGCTCAGGCTAATCTCAGATTTTAACTTTCTGTGGTAATTTAATGCATCAGTCATTATCAATGTTATCTCTGCACTTGTTTTACATATTTTCTGTTGTTTGTAGGTAACTGCAACCCGGTACCTGTGGACTTCTTTTACTTATTCTTCTTTTGTAGACAAGGTCCTAAAAGTACTGTCAAGAGTTGAAAGTACTACATCAGTGGGTCCTGAAAATATCCCAGAACATGTCTTAAATAGCATGAAACACAATTTAACAATCCACCTAAGAACAGTGTTCAGACTCAGCCTCTGTACAGGTTTTATACTGTGTGTGTGGAGAAATGCTACACTGATTCCCCCCTGTATAAAAAGGACGTTCCACAGACCCATAAGTTTGACCAGCCTCATATGCAAAGCCATGGAAAGATTTATCATTGAACTAATCAATAAGGACATAGGGAACCTCCAGACAATGGACCTGTCCGTCTGGATTTGTCAAGGGCAAGTCATGCTTACTCAACCTCGTGGACTTTTTTGAAGTCACCAAATCAATAGATGAAGGTAAAATGGTACCCTCTGCATACCTTGGTTTTGCTAAAACATGATGCAGTCATCTGCTTGGGCATAATGGAAAAGCTAAATAAACTGGGAATAAACCTGTTTGTCACCCACTGAATTGTCAGCTGGCTGAACGATAACATGAGGAAATCAAAATAGGAGAAATTATCTCGAAAGAGACACACACACACACACACACCCATTGTGAACTTTTTGGAACATGGGCTTGCAGAACCCTTATTTGTGCTTACTAGTTTGGCGGCAGTTAAGTTTGTTCTTGGTGAGTATCACATTGTATTGTAGCTTTTGCATTGGGAACCTTATCTGGTGTTTCACAAGAACAGCATCCCCCTGAGTATTAACCCAGACTTATTCCTGAAGGAGGTTTTGGAGTTTCCCATGAACCTGCCTGTTACTCTCCCAATTGTTTGCAGTAAAAAAAATCCAGTCCTTCCTTTGATCACTATTGCAAAATTACTGACAAGTGGAAAGAGTCTCAGATCTTTCCAAGTGTCTATGGGGGAAGAGTGAGGGTTTGAGTGGGAATCTAAGATTCCTTGCAAGGTGGACCTAGCAGATCCACCTTAGCCCTAGAAGATGCATCCATCTTCTAATGCTTGGAAGTATGGAACACCATGTAGCAGATTGTAGAAGACATCTGGAGACCACACCTTTGAAAATTTTATTTATTCTGCTTTTTGGCCAAAATTGGATGAGGAGCTAGAAAATTCCATGGAAAATTTGGTTCATAGGTTGGTACTAGGCTATCGGCCCTAGGGCCTATACAAGCCTAGCCATAACAATTCCCTGGCTACTTCTTTCCACAGTATTTAATTCCCTGGACCCCTGTCTAGCAGGGTGACTGACATGATCCCTGGGGTGAATTTCCTGTCTGCCATCCGATCATCAAGGTTCCTTTTGAAGAGGGCCAAAGAGGCGCTCTGCTTGACATGTATGGGCAGTCTATTCCAGAGTCTGGGGAGCCTCTGGGTCAGGAACTTATCCCTCCAGCATATTTTGTTCATTGTGATGACAAGGTTCCGATCCCTGGAGCGTGTGTCTGAGTGATTGGGATTTCTTTAAGTGTAG
Source organism: Protopterus annectens (assembly GCF_019279795.1). NCBI lineage: Eukaryota > Metazoa > Chordata > Ceratodontiformes > Protopteridae > Protopterus > Protopterus annectens. The sequence continues at coordinate 821,501,388 of NC_056734.1, read as the reverse complement.
CATGTCCAACAGCTCTGGGTTGGACATGGCCTTGTATGTTAAGCAGAGATCGCATTTTGGCTGAAAATCTTAGAGATTCCCTGGTTCAGCTTGCCTCTTCCATCGCACTTTTTGATCACCTCAGTTAGGGTAATATTGAGTTAGGGAAGGGGTGGGAAGACAAGGGCAGATAGTCACAAGGAGGCTGGTTTGTCAGGATGTTTGGGGGGTGGTTAACACCTTGAATTCCTGCTTGAGTTTGTCTTGAAAATTTTTTTTTTAATATCTTTTACCATTTCGTGGGGTCTTTTGCTCTTTATGAAAAAAGTGGTCAGCTTCAGAAAGGTAGTTTATTTAAAACTTGGTAACAGGAGAGAGAGAGAGAAAGATATTTTTAAAATATTGCATAATCTTACAGCTTTGTTGAAGGTCTTTGAAAATGTCAGCAGGAGCAGGACCAGTGCGTCTCTATCCAGAGATGTGGCCAGGATTTTAGATTTAGTATCTTCAGGAAGAGAATGGAGCCTAAGCCAAAAAAATGGAGGAAGCAGCTGCATCATACTGCATTTAGTAGAATGCATAACTACTTGGGAAGCAGAATTCATTAAAGAAACAGCAGAAGACTTCATTTCTGATTAGTCATATCAGACAAAAGTTTACCAAGGTCACCCAACAAAGACAGTATATTTGGCAATATGTATCTGATAATTAAAGAACACAGAAGGCCAAGGTAGGGGAGTAGAAAAGATTTTTTTACCATAGTTGTCCATTGCCCTGTTGTCTTTACCATTAGAGTCGGCATTGAAAGAAGACAGGAGTTTAGTAGACTTATCAGATTCCTGTGAGGTGAAAGTTGTGCGTGTGATGGGGGGTTGTACAAAATGTATGGGAGTCAGGAATTTTATAAAATCTTTTAGGCTTACTGGAGGGCTTGAGGTTGGGATTCAGGATTCATAGAAGGATTAACTAAAGTATTTTGCAAGGCCACAAGAACTGGAAAGGATGGTAGAAGATTTTTTGACCCTTATGTACATCTGGTCATAATCTTTTTTTCATGTTTGATACCTGTTTGCCTTCCCACTAAAAGTACTACATCAGCTTTAGTACTCAATCTTACAATTAAGTCTCTCCAAGGGAGAATCTAGGAAAATCGTGTCCTTGTGCTCAGAGTCCTACCCCAAAGGGGAGTGAATCTGAAAAGAATACACAGGGGAATCCTTCTCTGACTCAGACTTCTCCTCCAAAGAAGCCTCTTAGCCTCTTTGCCTTTCTTATGGGGGGGGGGGGTATTTGGGAGGAATAAGCAAAGAACTAAAGGGCTTAAGAGACTAAGGCTTTAAACAGCACTTGAGAAAATTCATACCATTCCTTTCCTGATCGTGAAAGAAGTATGCTTAGTCTTCTCCTTTTTCTCGGAGGGAAGAGCCATTTGCAGAAATCAAGAAGGTTCTGACCCCTGATGTACCTCAATGAGAGAACCCGGTACTGCCTCTCTAACAAGAATCTGAGGAATGCCATCATATCCCTCAGCCTTAGTTCTCTTTGGCAGCAGAGGCAGCTGACTGTCAATTCGGAGTGGATGTGGTAAGGGGCCACTGCCATGTCTCCCCCCTGTGGGGTCACAACAAGAGGAGCATCAGAAGGATCTGGATGATCTGAGGACTTGCCAGGAGCAAGAGCAGAGGCATCCACGTCTAAATAGTCAAACCATCACAGTTTGTATTCTTAAGCTTTTTTTTGGGTTGATGTGGGACATCTGGTTGTCAAGCAACAGACTCCAGTTTAACTTGTGCAAGCTCTTTTTGAGTCTCTTGTTTTCAAGATAAGTCTTTATAAAAAGACAGAAGTAAAAAACAATAAAACTGTTACCACATAAATATTTAGAATTATTGTCAGCTTTCCCAGAGACTGTACTAGATAATCATATTAAGGACATGCTTGATTCCCTTAGAGCTTATGAAAATAAGCTGCAGAAGGGAAAAGTTAAAATCTTTAGAAACCGTACAGATTTTCAACTAGGACATGTCTTCACCTGGCCTCGTGACAACTTTGATAATAATCAACATGAGATTACTACTACTTCTCAGGTTTCGCCACCAGATGGCAGTGTTGTAACGTCCATCGTGCGTAGTGTTGCACAACAAGAACGAGCAGAAGCAAGGTCGAGTACGTCAGCTAGTGAATACATAGCAACTCCTGGCAAGGAGTTGAGAGCTCGTAAAAAATGTATAGTCACAACGGCGCAAATACATCAAGAACGTACTTCGGATGCCATTTCCAATTTAATGATGCCGTGAGAGGGCATAATGTTGTAGCATCTTCTACTCAGTATAATCTCCATTTTCCGCTCCCTGTCAAGGAGCAGAATTACAAATACATCAGAGAGCAACAGAAAGGTCGGAGTCGGAACAAAAGGAAATTAGAAGGTACTGTACACATGCAAACAAGTATAAAGAAAGCATTCATGAATGCCAAAAAGGATTAGTTTGGAATTTATCTAGCTTGTTGCTGACTGAACATGAACTTAATGTTTTATCTAAGGGTTTTTCATTTATACCAGCAAATAGATCCAGTTATACTGATGTGATTTTTGATGTTAAAATGTTTGTGGGTAATATATCTTTGAAGTTGTTATTTAAAGATTCTGAAAATACTGACTGTAATATGAGAAATCTATTTAGTAAACCCAGTACTTTTGTACCTAAGGTGAATTCGTTAGTGACAGCTTTTGAGAAGCTTTCCATACAAGATATTTATAATTTGACCATGCAACATGATAGACGGAAACAACACCGTAGTAGGTACAATTTATCTAGGGAAGAGGCCAAAGCATTGAGAGACTTGGAAAATAACATCAGTATTATTATAAGGCCGGCCGATAAGGGCGGACCGATAGTAGTATTAGATAAAGAGTGGTATGATTTTAAGATGTTAGAAATGCTAAGTGATTCTAACTTTTATGAGAATTTATCTCCAACACAAGTTAATACTCTCATATATAACATGCAGATATTAGTGAAATGCATGTTTGAATTAAATCTGGTAGATGAGAAGTTGTTTGAATATTTGTACATTGATAAACCCACTTTACCACTGATTCAGGGCCTACCAAAGATACACAAGGACAGTCATAATCCACCTCTAAGACTGATTGTGTCAGGTAAACATTGGTGTACTGAGCCCTTATCCATTTATATAGAGAAGTATTTGAGACCCATTTTGAACAAATTGCAACATGTCCTGAAGGATACTAAGCATTTTTTGAGTGATTTATATGGTTTTATTTCGAGTCATCAGAGTAAGGAATTTTTATTTGTCACTATAGATGTGGTTTCCTTATTTACCGTAATTCCTAACTGTGAAGGTATTAACAATACACTTTTGTTTTTGAGGGAATATTCAGAGTACAGTGTAAGGGATGTTAATTTGCTGGTTAGATTATTGGAGATTGTCCTTGATCACAATTTGTTTGTTTTTGGTGATCAGGTACACAGGCAGTGCAATGGTGTGACTATGGGCACGTCCTGTGCCAATAGCTACGCCAATGTAGTTATGGTCATCTGGGAAGTAGACCATCTCTTAGAAGGTCCTTATAGAAACAATATTCTTTTCCTTGTGGATGACTTATTTATTTTGTGGGACGATGATGTTGGCACTTTTCAAGCTTTCATGGAATATGCGAACACCAGCACTTATTTGAAATTTACCTCAAAGTTTTCATACACTGATATTGATTTTTTTAGATGTAATTGTTGCCAGGGACGGTGTGGGTGAAGTTTATACCAAACTGAACAAGAAGGATTGTTATGTCAATCACCTTCTACATAGGGACAACTCACATCCGTTTTATGTGTTCAAGAATGTGGTGTCTAACCAGGTTTACAGATCCTCCAGGCTTAATGCCAGGGAGGATGATTTTAAAGTAGAAGTTGACACTGTTATTAATAATTTGAAAGACAGAGGTTATGAAGATGAGCTTATTAGTAGTAATGTAGCTCAGGTTGTTGACAAGAGGCAACATCAAGCGAGGCCTTATTTTTCCTCTCAAAGTAAATTAAGTGGTAGAGTGATAGATGGATGTGTGATAGTAAAGGTTTGCATTTTAAAATAAAGTATGCTACTGATGTTAATGAGTATACTGACATTATTAGGAGACACTGGAATGTGCTCACTACAGATGATGAGATAGCTAGATGGATAGATGTTGAACCCAGGTTTTTGTTTGAGAATAATATATCTTTGAAGCATAGGTTATGTTATCCCAGGAACGTCATTAGTTCTGGGAACTGTCCAGGCACTAGACCCTGTGGACACTGTAATTGGTGTAATTATGTTGATACTAGTTCAGAGTTTCAGCACCCTTATTGTGGTAGGATTTATAAGTTTAGAGTTAGTGCTACATGTGATACTTCACATCTTGTTTATTTAGCTCACTGCACACAATGTAGAATGTTTTATGTAGGAAAAATGGACCGTTCCTTTAGGGAACGTATCGGGGAGCATGTTTATAATATCAATAAGGGCAACAAAGTTAACGCACTTGCCAAACACGTGATGAGTACTGACTCTACTCATAAGTTCATGTTTTTAGTTATTGCCAGAATTTATGAGAATGTTAGGCTTGGGGATATACGCAATAGAACTGAAGACCTTGAATCCACCTGGATAATGAGGTTAAGAAGTGATGCTGGACATGGCCTTAATGAGTCTATACCCCTGAAACCTAAACTCAAGTCGAGACCTCTAAGGAGGTAGTTAGTATTCATATGTCTATCTAGTTTATATATATTTTAGGTTGCATGTTTAGAGTTGTTGCATTTCTGCTTTTAAATTTGTATTTAATGATAAGAAAATGTTTTATTTGATATATCTTTGTGTTGTCATGTGATCTTTTATACGAGCTATAAAGGTGTGTGTTTCTTGTGTGCTAATTGTTACACCTGATGATGCCTACTTGGTGAAAGCGCTTGTGTTTGTGCATTTAGTAAAGATTTTTATCCTGGATACATCAGCTGTGACTGTGCCTCTTCATTTTCTGCAATTGGACTTTATAAAAGACAGCCAACTTCTAAGGGTCATAGGGAGCAAGCATAATGAAATAAAACAGTTTCTAAAACCATGGTTTGCTAATAGGCATATTCAGTGCAATTGTCCAGGGTCTATATTAGGTGATCAAAACTTTAGGTAATCGAATGCCTAAAGATCGACACCTAAACAGCGAAAGCTATAAATATCGAACGGCCACTTCTGTGAATTCTTTAGTAGGGAAAGAATTTGCTTGGCAGTTATCGGGAATCTGCCCTTTTCTCCACTGTAGAGCAATCTCAGAGTTGGATATATTTAGTTGAGTCGATTAGTGTTTGAATTTTTTTTCCCTTCAGCCAAGCAAATTCTTTCCCTATGAAAGAATTTGTGTAAGCGGCCATTTGATGTTTACAGCTTTTGCTGTTTAGGTGTCAAGCTTTAGGTATTCGATTACCTAAAGCTTCGACTTATGATATAGACCCATTTTCTATGTAAGATATTTGCCTCCCACATTCACATTTTCCCTTGATTTGAAAAAAAATCTTTATATTTAGTCAAGAAAGGTGAAAAAAGGACACTTCTCCAAAAGGGATACTTATCTGCCCTAAGGAAATGGAACCTGAAATGACTGCATGTTTGACAGGCTAACCGAGAACCACAGGTTTAGTATTTGGACTAGTGGTGAGAGAGCTTTATGATAGCTGACACCAAATGTCCCTTAATGTACTACATAGCTTTGGTGCTTTTTTGGTCATGCGTCAAGCATACAGAGCTAGATGATGTCTAGGCTTTCATATCCCAGCTGGATCTACAGCTGTCCTGGTTGAGATATCCCACTGCAGCATTGATCATAGGAAGGATATCAAAAGTTATGGCTATGTACTCATTCACAGGATTAGTTGTTGCCTCTGCAGCAGTGATATTTGTAATCAGATAATAAATATTCCAAAAGTTTTATTTTTAAATTACCTGCAATTTAGGCAATGTAAGTAGTATTACTTATCTTAATTGTAATTATCCTAATTCATCTCTAAATCTAGCATATCAGTGAAGCAGCTAGTTGGAGCACCATCTGTACCTTTTCTAAGTACTATAAGCTGGACATTTTCAGAAGTAGAGCAGGTTTTTCTACTTCAGTCTTGCATGGCATGCTAGTACCTTACACTAAGCCTGTGAAGCAGGTAAAACTGCAGCAGTTAGTTTGTGATCAACATAGTATTATTTTTATGGTAAATCTATCACCATAGCAAATGTTGAAATACAGAAATTAGTACTGCGCTATAGGTTCCTACCCACCAGCCCCTGTTCCTTCTTTCTTTATTTGTAATGCTTTATTTTTTTTTTTATATTAGACTGTTTGTTTTTGGGACTCCATGGTGATGCAGATGGATTGAGTCCTAACTGATACCCATGTGGTTAGAGTTCAGTTAGAGACTCAAGCACTAGGAGAGCTGGGAGACGGGACTTGAGCAGCTTGTGTCAACTTGCCCATCCTTGTGGAGGACACTGGGGTGGGACACTTGCTCTGGCACAAATCCAGAGCTGAACTGCTAGTGGAAATTAGGGATATGCAGGCATACTGTCTGTAAGGGGGGGGGGGGTAGGGTTTTGGTTGACTGAGTTGTGATGTGGTTAATTCCTCTGTGAGGCCGTTGCATTCCTTCCCCTTGGACAGTTCAGGTTGTAACAAAAGAAGCCTTAATGAATGCCTGGATGACTGCTTCATAATCAGCACTCACCCCATGGCAATCAGTGGGCTAAGGACAGCTGTCACCTGGTGGGATTAAATGCATTATATAGATAGTGGGGTTAGGAAGAGGTGACTTTTGGCAGGATTGAGGGGAAAAAGAATCTGGAAAAAAAAATCTCTGTGTTGTATCAGTGTTGATTGTTACAGGTTCTGACCGGCTTTTTCTTTCTCTAGGCTCACACTAAGACACATAATTGCTACAGATGTACGAGTCTCTTTCCACACAAAAAAAAGGTGTGTGGACTGCTTTCCCTTTTCTTCCTGGCATCATTCTTCCCAACAGCTCTGATGTAGGGAGGAAACCAGGCCGCCCTGGGGATGTCTAAAGCTTGTGAAATGGGTAGATGTCCACATATTGCTGAATTCCTATCTGTGTTCACTTATACTGCAGTAGTGTGTTTGTCACACATTTGCTTTTTATCTTCCGTTGGATTTTTGCTGAAAGAATGGCTGTTTCCTGCTTTACATAAGCTTTTAAGGGAATTGTAAAGTATATTCTTTTCCTTATATTTCAAAAACTTTTATTGTACATAAGATAGGCTATTTTTACAGGGAGGAAGTCAGGAAGTTTTGCTCAGCAAAATGCCACCATTTTCCCATAAACGGTATAAAGATCATTGCATCGTCAGTAGCCCACCCCCAAGTAGACTTCCACACTTGTTTTATTGGCATTCACCAAGTTGTGTGCTATAGACAGTGTGCCGTGCTATGTCCTTAAACCATGTATGGGAAAAATTGCCAGTGTGGGTCTAGATGATGTGTATGCTAGACAGCCTCTCAGATGAATGTTTGACTATGCAAGAGCTTAAGTAAGTTGCATAGCAGTGACTGATCTCCGTGGACAGTCACCTCTTTGTGACTGATAATAAAACTGTAAACTTAAATGTGACATGTATGTAGTTTAACTAGCACTTAAAGGTATGCATGTAGGCCCCATTTGTGAGCATCTGGTACCAGCAGTGGTGGATGCACTTCCATGTTCTGTCCATGGGTATTTTAACATTCTGCTTTGCCGGTACTCTGTGTTTTTTGTTGGCTCAGCTGTCCCCTTACTTTCTGTCTGATTCATTGCATGCATGTTAGTCTGATTGCTTTGTTTACATTTTATATGTTTAATTTGATTTGTACTGGAATTTTTTTCAGTCATTATTTGCAGTAGAAGATCCTTAGATTGATGTGCATCTTTGTTTTTCTTTCTGCAGTTCCAACATTTGTTGCTCTCTTGAAAGAAGTAGAATCCCCTTATGAGGTCCATGACTATGTTAGAATCTACCTCGGAGACACGCCCGATACCAAGGAGTTTGCAAAGCAATTCTTGGAACGACGTGCCAAACAGAAAACAAGCCAACCATGCCAACAGCAGGTGTGTAAAAGTAGCTTGGGTGGAGGATGTTATTGGGATTTGCAAGTTTAAACTGTCTGAATGTTGTAAAGGAAACTAAAAACCACACCAACCTCGTGTGTAAACACAAATCGAGATGAAAACACATTAGTCCAAGATAGCAGAATCAGGCAAACACAAGTTTTAATTTAGCATTTTCATCTGAGCAATCCTAGACTACTACAGAATGAAACCTGCTGAACACTATATGCCATTTAAATACTGGAAGTCACATGACAGCTAGTAAGAAAATCACATGATCAAATACATTTAGAGACACTGAATAAAAGTGCTGTTATTTTAAAACACAGTGGTAAAATGCATATTTATACAAAATACATTGGTAAAAATTTTTTTTCTTTTCATAAAAAGCAAGCTTCATATTTAAAATACTGCTGATGGAAATTGAGTCATTTAATCCTGGAAACGCTTTCACTGAATTTAATCTGCAAGAAACATTCACTTGACTCTATAAGTGAGTTTTCCAGTCATCACGGGCTTTGTTACCTTTTCAAAGATAGTTAAAAAAAAATTATACAGAATCCTGGCAGGTTGGTGACTGGAAAAACTCCCTTGGAGGCGCATACACTTTTCCAACAGGTAAAATTCTGTGCAACTGTGTTTTCAAGATTAAACTACTCTGTTTCTATCAGCAGTCTATTAGAGATGAGGACTGCTATTTTATGGTAAAAAAAGTTTATTTTAACCATGTATTTTGTATAAATGTGCTTTTACCATGTTTTAAAATAATTGTGTTTTTATTCGCTATGTTTTTAAATGTATTTAAATATATGATCTTGTGATTTTAGTTGTCATGTAACTTGTTTAAATGTCATGTGGTGTTCATTAGGTTTCTTTCTAAAGAAGTCTAGGACTGTTTAGACAAAACTGCTAAAGTAAAACTGTTTGCCTTCTTCCGCCTTGGACTGACGTGTTTTCATCTTGATTGTTGTAAATAAAGATGTGTGACCATTTCTAAGAGATGAAATGAAGAGTTGAATAAGTCAGTGGGACTTTATCTCCATACTTATGCTGGAGAGACATGGCTATTTCCTCTGTTAAAAAGCATACTGATTTGTCATCCACTGTGCCTTGCTGTGGAGAGTAGCAGGAACTTCAAAGGAAATTGCACCAGAGCTGCTGATTAGATCTGCAGTAGTAGTGTGTGTTAACAGGTTACAGAGACAGATATTTGGTGTAGAGGGTCAGAATAAGCCGAGGATCAGTCTGGAGTTGGGCAAGTTTGTGTTAAAAAGGGTGCTTTTCTTTTTAAGAAAATGGTCTGTGAGTAGTTTGAGGTTGTTCAGTTTTCAGGTCATGTACTGTCAGAGGTAGAATTGATAGTGGCTGATGGTATGTTCTATCATGGGAAAGTAAGATCTAATGTTATCATTTTCATTCATTCCTCAGCATATGGGTGTCTGATACAGTCCTCGGATTTGATTTGGCCAGTCTCCCTAGATTCTTGGATCCGACTCTTCAGCTCCTTTCTTTACCCATAATGCCCCTTGCTTACCATAGTACCTAAAATCTCATTTGCCGCTCCAAAGATTCAGTCGGGATTGTGGTGTCTTGAGCTCTAGGATGCTGTTTTTAGATGTGAGTAAAAAATAGAATTTGTTTTTCTCTCTTTGATATTTCAACCTGTATCTTTATAATGCTTCCTCTCTCTACTCTTCGGTTGTCTTATTACTGTTTACGTATTTTAATGTACCATTGGTGGTATTAGCTTTTCTTATGTACCTTGTAAGGTATTTCTTTCTATTATTGTTGGTAGATATCCTTTCTTTCTTTCATTTACTTGATTTACAAAAAAAAAAAACTTTGTATACTTTACTGTATTATTTTGACTAGCTATTAGTGTGTGCTCTCTCTCCAAGCCTACCAGGTTTAAGAAGTGCACTACCTGTGGACATAAGATACCCAAATCTGAAGCCCACAGGGAGTGTGAGTATTGTTTAGGCCCTTCTCAATTACAGGTGCCTTGTAAGATATGCTCTGGTTTCAATTTGAGGGCAGTAAGTGACAGATGGAGTAAGTTGGTCCTGGAGGGTCTTTTGCCAACTTCTTCCTCTACTACTACTGTTACTTCTGGGGCTTGACTCCCCTTCAAAAAAGCCAAGGTCATTAGAGTCCAGGGAACATAGAAATCGCTCTCCTGCAATGTCTCCTGGACCTTCTCCAAGTTTGGAGCCAACAACTAAAGTCAAAAAAGTGTCGGAGCCAACAGTTTCTGCAGTCAAGTTTCCTCTGATCCTGAGTCCTCCATTTTCTCTGGAGCTGGTGTTTCCTAGACTTAGGTCTCCATTTTTACAGCAGACTCCCAGGAATCTGTCTCTATCGTCCTCCACTTCTTCCCCAATCAGGTCCTCCCAAAGTCTTCCTGAGGTAGATGTGGACAAGATGATGAGAAAGCTTTTTAGAGCACAAATCCAGATGGGGTGTTGCCTGGTTCATCTCCCATCGGACAAGTTAGCCTTCAGCCACCTTCACTCCAGTAGTGACTCCTCCTCCGATCTGACCCACAGTTTCGGAGCCTTCAAATCCAAGTTGAAGTGCCTGATCCAAAGATGCCACTGGTTCTTTGACTCTCTGATTCCCATTGAGCAGGACGAGGCTTGTAGCCAAAGTATCTATCACAAATACAAGGGGTTGACTTTGACTCTGAGGTTTTTGGAGTTGTTTCCCCTTGGAGCCTCGGCACTGGATAGCTTGGGTTCAACTTCCTCCTTGGAGGGGAGATGCAGGAGGGGTGGAGAATCAATGGATCCAAGAGCTTCGACTCTGGTGAGGTTGGTTTCTACTTCTGATCTCTCTGCCTTCAAGGTAGTATAGTGTTTTTTTTTTTTCTCATCTTAGCGCGTTGAGACTCAGTTCCTCAGATCCTATACCCATTCTAACAACGGATTTGAGATGCACGTCTTGTCACCCATCTCCACAGGGACAGCCAGCCCATAAGAGCTTTCAGACAGTTCCTGTTCAGGAACTCCCCATCTCTTCCGATACCTCTTCAGAGCATCCCACTGAAAAGAATGTGTGAGAAGAGGCACCTAGATTCCCCTCAGGAATTTTTAACAGAGGGTATTGATTTCTGATGAGGGGGAATGGTCCCCTTGGTCCCCACCTCAGGATGTCTCTTTCAGAGACATTTTAGAGATCCTGTGCCTGAAAGGTGGCTGGGCCTCCCAAAGCCCTTCCTAAGAGGAATCCGTGTTTCTGGAAGCCTTTGGTTCTGGCCTATCCATGTCCTTGGTTACTCCCCCTCCAGTGGATGACCTTATAGACCTTGTCTCCTGCCTTGTGTGGAAGGAACCAGACACCATTGTAGCCTGTCCCCCACCAACCAGACAGGATTCTAGGAGCACCCAAAGACAGGTAGTTTTGGAGTAAGGGAATCCCTGTAGATGCTATGGTTGTGGGGGCAGCCACCAAAAAGGAACTAGCTGAACACAGTTCCTCTGTTCACCCTCCTAATAGAGAGTCTAAGGCATGGGACATATTTGGAAAGCGCACTTATGCTTTGACAACCTTTGACTTGGGGTTGCTTAACTACCTGGCATATATAGTTTATAGAGGGACTTGATCAAGGAACTGTCTGTCTACCCCAGGGTCCATGTTGACAGAGGAAGAGAGGACTTACTCATCCCAACTGGCCACCCTACAATGTATATCCAACTTGTCCACGAGGTTAATATCTCACACTGTGGAAGGTTCCTCACAGGCTGCTGGCTCAGGCATAGCCATCAGGAGACATGGCTGGATGAGATTGTGTGATTTTGCAGAGCCTTTTAAATCCTGTGTCATCAGTGCTCCTTTGACAGATCTTCCATTTTTGGGCCCACAGTTAAAGACACTTACCCAGTGAGCAAGATGGAAAGACCTTTTCTGCTGTTGGAATCCTTTTCTCTATGAATCAGTGCAGTGGTAAAAAGATATGGTTCTGAAAATCTTAAGGACCTTTTAAGGACTCGTGGGGATTTTTCCCTCAGAGGCACAGGTCGAAATAATAGAAGACACTGTCCTCTCTGCACTGGGGGTCTGCAGAACCAAGAGTCTTGAGATTTTCTCAGACAGGCCCTTTCAGCACTCCTGAAAGATTGCCCAACTGTTTTTCTCTGGAGGCAGTCTAGGGGGCTGGTTTTCTTTACACCCAAACGCCTGAACAGTCATCACAAGAGATTCTATCCAGAGAGTACTTCATTCCCTTTTCACAAAACCCCTCACAAAAGAGACGTCTCCCTGATGTCCCACCCAATCAAAGGGAGTTAGCAGCCTTAGAAATTCAAAGGCTGCTAGAAGAGTCTTCAGAAAGGTCCCACCATACCAATCTGAATCTGGAATTTACTCAAGGTTCTTTTTAGTGCCAAAGAAATCAGGGGACCTGAGACCAGTCCTAGATGTCGGTTATTTAAATCAATTTGTGAAGAACTTCATGTTGTTGATGGTCACTGTTCAGTCCATTCTACCTCTCCTACAGAAGAACTACTGTATCTATAGATCTTCAAGATGTGTACTGTCATATCAAATGAGCAGGCACCATCAAAGATATCTGCACTTTTGGCTGGGTGCCAGTGATTACCAATTCAGAGCCCTGCCCTTAAGTTTTCACCACAGCCCCTAGCGTGTTCACCAGATGTAAGGCAGTGATGGCAGCTCATTTCAGTCTGCACAGATTCAGAGCATTTCCTTATCTAGATGACTGGCGCCTTTCTGCATCAACCAAGCATCTTCTACAAAAGGCCAGGGATTACTTACTCCAGTTGTGTCCATTCCTAGAGATCACAGTAAATCTTTCCAAGTTCCAACTTCAACCAGTTCAAGTCTTGGAGTTTATAGGAGCTCACTTGGACACATTCAGTTTGCATTCTTACCACAGACCAGAATTCATTCCTAAGATTGTATTTCCAACAGATTTGGGACCATCCCTCCCCTCCTGAAAGACTGATTCTTCAAGCCTTCGGTTTGATGGCTGCAGTGATCACCTTATTACCTTTAGCTCGCTTCCCACATTGAAAATTCTCTAATGGATCCTGTGGGTATAATGGTCGATGCCTCGCCATCCTTTGAAGTATCTTATAAAAATTTTGCTAGCCTGCAAGGAATCCCTACTTTGGTGAATTCACTCCAACAAGCTTTGTTAGTGGACTCCCATTTATCTTCCTCCCCCGAAGGCTACGCTGACCATGGACGCTTCCCTGTTGGGCTGGGGGGGGGGGGGTTGGCATTTCTTGTGACTTGAGTGTTCAGGGTATGTGGTCCCCAGAAGAGACCAATTTGCATATCAGTGTCTTAGAGATGAGAGCAGTCCTGTTAGCATTGCAGGCCTTTCAGAACTCTCTACCTGTAGATACGATTGCTATCCAGACAGACAAGAACGTAACTGGTTTGGTACATCAACAAACTGAGGTGGGGGGGGACAGTTCTTATCCCATTTGCTGAGAACAGTGAGAGTTTGGCAGTGGCCGATCTCCGCAAACTGATTTCTTGTAGTAACGCACATTCCAGGGAAATCTAGTGTCGTAGCCGACAAGCTCAGCAGAGCCATCCTGATGCCACATGAGTAGTCTATCAGACCTGTAGTGACAGAAATGATTTTTCGCCATTGAGGCCAGTCTTGCTGCAAACTCTTTGCCTCTCCCTTCAGCTGCAAATGTAGCAGGCTCTTTGCCCTAGTTCCCTCCTTAGGAGGAGTTACCGAAAGATGCTTTAAGTCAGGTTTGGCAGCACAGTCTCCTGTATGCTTATCCTCCCCTTCCCTTAATACCCAGATTTCTCCAGGAAGCACAACAGTTGAAGAGCACAGTAATCCTCTATGCCCCCTTCTAGCTTTGGCAAGTATGGTTCCCATTCATGTGGTCTCATTTTCTATGTCCATCTTGAACACTGGACCCTAGTCCAGGTCTGCTGTCACGCCCATCAGGAATGATTCATCCAGACATTCAAGACCTAAAGTTAACCCCATGGTTTCTCCAATTCCAGTGATTGCTAGACAGTCCAGAATTTCCTGTTCAGTTTGTCAGATTTCATTCTCATCTCAAAAACCTTGTACCAGAAAGATTTACAAAAGTAAATTGAAGAGATTTTCTTGGGTGGAACAAAGGAAGCTGGATGCCTTTACAACTCCGATTCCTGCTGTATTGCATTTTCTGACTTCAGTTTTTCAGGATGGTGCCATTTTTTCCTCCATTAAAGTCTAACTTGCAGGCATTTCTAACTACCACATAAAACATAATGCCTTCCCACTAGCTTCTTGTAAAATTTGTAAGGGTTTTCTGAAGGGTACTCTTCTGCTTAGACCTCAGTAAGAGATCCTACTCCACCCCGGGATCTTACTGTTTTATTGCAACATAATATAATACTCTTCTGCTTAGACCTCCACTAAGAGATCCTACTCCTCCCCAGGATCTTCTATTTTATTGCAAACCTTAATCCAGTCCCTGTTTGAGTCTTTGGCTAAATCGGACCTAAAATTTTTCTCTTGGAAAACAATTTTTCTCATTGCCATTACATCTGTAAGGCAAGTTTCTGAACTCCAACCACTTTCTTCAAGGCTGCCTAATTTGGTTTTCCACAAAGGCAGAGTGACCTTATGTACAAACCCTTCCTTCCTGTCAAAAGTTGTTTGAGTCAAACATGAATCAAACAATCAATTTACCAGTCTTATTTCCAAAATTTGACAATAAGGGAGAATACATGCTACATCTTTTAGATTTGCGTAGACAACTTAGTTTTTACCTACATAGAACAAAAAGATTTCGAAAAACTTAACTGTTTCTTTTCTTTGCTAAAAACAAATTGGGAAAACCAGTATCTAAAGTTTCCTTAGCTAAATGGATAACAGATTGCATTTCGTTTGTATATTGTTTAACAGAATTATTCTTACCCAAGTCTCCAAAAGCATAGTCGAGTAGATCCATGGCTACATCATCTGCCTTTTGGGCTAGAGCTTCAGTTGATATTTGTGCTGAGGCTACCTGGTCAAATTCTTATACCTTTATTGCTCATTAGAAGTTGAACATCTTATCCAGGAGCACAGCTGGCTTTGGCTCCACTATTCTCCAGAATATCCTTCCATGGGGGCCACTCAAAATTGACGTAGCTGGGGACTCTGTCCCATACGTTGAGGAATGATTGAAAATGACATCAGATATTAAAGTTATGTACTCACCATAACTTTGCATCATTTCTGTCCATTTTCATTCTTCCTTAGCTCCCCACCCTCCTTCCCTCATCCTTATCCATTGGGAGTAACCTGATGAGGTTTTTGGGAACCATTGTTCCTAGTCTGAGCACCTTCTCTGCCTCTGTTTTGTTTCTTGTTATGATTATGATCATTATATGTATTCATGCCTTCAGGCATATTTAGCAGCAGCAAACTCAATCACAAGCCAGTACGTCTGGCACTGAGAAGGTTGTCTGCACAAACACCACAGCACCACATCTCTAACACCACCCACACCTGTACAGTACATTCCTACATATGTGGAGGTTCTCAACAAAAACATTCCTTTGTGCCTTTCTACCTCTACCTCTTGTGTTCAGGTTGTTAAAGAAAGCAGTGGAATGCGAAGTCTCTCTGATCTTCATTGCCCCATGTTGGCCTTGAAAAGTTTGGTACCCCTTGCTGGAGGCTTATCTCAAGAAGCACCTGTAGCTTCTTTGTACACGACTGGATCTTGTCTGTCTCTCTTTCTCCTGTCGAGAGCACTTGGTGTCTCCAGTTCCCTTAATGGCCAAGGACCCTTCCTTATGTCTGAGTGTACTGTAAATAGTTACTGCATCTCGAGTCCACCAGCAGGATATATTGCAGTAAATTGAATTTTTTTTATCTTTGGGCAGCAGAACATGGCATTGATCCTTTTTCTGGCTTGATTCTTGATATACTCCAGGTTCTTTCCAGCTTATATGATTCAGGCTCCAGTTACTCTGTTAATGTCCAGCTAGCCTCCATATCCAGTTATCATAATGGCTTTGACACTCCCATTCTGTATCTTCTCACAAATTCAACAAAGACTTTTTTAAAGTTGCCTTCCTCTTGCATCCTCCAATAAAGGAACTGTTCCCGGCATGGGAATCTTAACCTTGTTTTAAAAGCTTTAGTGAAAGGCTTTTTTGAACCAGCATAATCTGCACAGTTAGACTTTTTGTTTTGGAAAACATTTTTAGTGAAAAAGAAGCAGAATAGTTGGTAAAGAAATCCAAATGTATAGACAAACCGGCCAGACAGAGTGGATAAAAACTCTTTAATCCAAATCACTAAACATGAAAACACTGTAGAAACACTGTATAAAATTAGAACAAATTAAAACCAATGAGCACTTTCACACCTTCAAGGTACTTCATCAGCTCTAACAATGTAACAACTTCAACCTGTATAAATAGCCCTTTCATCTCTTCAAACCATGTGACCTGAGGGTTGGTCTTAAAGGTACATACTCAGCAGAAGCCTGTCATTGGCCCAGTAAGAGGGGACATCCTTGTCTCCTTGTAAATTGACTGATACTGCAGTGTTTCACAGACCAGAAAGTCCATGCCTATTTCAGGGTAGACCCAAACAAGTCTTAAGACATTAACTAGTCAGTATTCATTCTAAGTAGGGCGGTGCCAAATGTAGAAGGATAACAGCCAATATGTGCATTTGTGGCACATCAGTAGTAAAATAATAATGCAGAGACCAAATCTGGACTATTTTAAAACAAGTATTTGCTTTTGAGGCCCATTTACTTCTCTACAAGACAACTTATGGTTGTGTGTTTGTGTGCATAAGCCTGAAATACTTTCAGGCATAGAGAATTTTTTTGTTTTTAAAGGCTCAGTATAACAGGGTCTGAAAACCTGTGTGATATGGTAATAATGCAAGTCTTTTAAGTGGGTTCTGCATCTCTGCCTACCTTGCAGAGATCAGATCATTAACCATACAACCAGCAGGTTTACCCAGCCTTCATTTCAAGCCTGTGTGTGAATGGTATCAGAGTTAATATTTTGGTAAACACCTTTTCCAGGTGCCATAATCTCTGCTTACAGGAACTCAAAGCTTCTAGGCCTTAAGTGTAGGAAACCATAACTGGTCTTTCATAATGATTGAGGCCTTCTTTTGGACTAGCCCATGTTTCCTCTTGAAACTAATTTCTGAACTACTCCTCATCCAGTCTCTGTCTTTTTTGCTGAAGCGAAAGCCAGATGAGAGAATGCATTTCATGTCCTGAATATGCACTCTACTTTGGCTTCTGCTTAAAGATGGCTTGTAGGGCAAAGCAGCTGATTTTCATAGTAGAGTTCACAGCTATAGTGGTAAATTTATCCGTGAGACTTGATGAAGTCAGATATTTGACCTCCCATTATAACTTCCAGGTTCCACAGACACCCTCACAAGCATAGCATCTCCTTGACTGATATCAGGCTGATGTACAGATTGTACAGAAGAGAAGCTGATGTTACTGTGTTGTTTTTGCTGCGAATAAGTAACTAAACAGTCTGTTGTGCAGCAGGTACATCCCTGGCAACTTTCAGAGAATAAGCACCTTGTTGAAGGATTTCTAATTAGGCTATAATTGATGTTTGTATAACTGTTGCTGGTGTTGATTTTAGAAATGGACTTTTCAGGTTTTTCCGAGGCTCACAATGGCCAAAGAAAAGAGTTCTAACACGTTTGCATGTGGAAGGCAAATTACATCTAAAAGACTTTCACATGTAGTTCATGAAAGACATTTTCTTCTCACGAATGTGAACTGGTGTCATTGAATAATATCCTTCCTTGTCACTGTTGCAGTTTTGTTTACTCTTGGGGATACCCTGCTAAAGATAACAGAATGTCTAGCCAGCATACTAAACCCTCTGAACCTTCCAGGCATGGTGTGTCAGGTGTATGTCCTTGCGTGCAAGACATAAGGTACATATGTGACGTATAGACACCTAACCTTAGAACTTTTTTGCCACCAGTCCTTTGAATTTGGTTTGTACACTGTTCACCGAGTTAGTTCAACTACTGAACCTTCTAAAAGGTAAGTGAGATCCATTGGGGTTCTTTCCTTTCTTTTTTGCTCATTGTAGATTATTTTCATGACATCCTAGAAGGGAAAAATGTGAGTGTGGGAGGCAGATTCTCTGTAAAGCTAGACACAAGAAGTGCTTTTCTTTGTTTGGGTGCTACACATGACCATAAACAGTGTGAGATTTTCCAGGCGTTTGTCCCAAACACACACTGCAATCATTTGTTATCCCATTCTATTTATTTAGAAAGTCAGTGTCTGAAGCTTTTGGCTCAGGTTACCATAGCTGGATCCACCCATTCCGATGTTCAGCCATAACTTTAAAAAAAAAAAAAAAAAAAAAAAAAGCACGTACTGCTCCTGCTGCTGTCAAGCCTCCACTGGATATCTCCATCATGTTGGATGAATAAGTCGAAGACCGCCCAGTGCCAACATCAGTTCTCTCTGCCACGATCCAGAAGGAGGCCAACATGGAGCTGCCTACCTGCATGTTTGCCAAGGCTGTGCATACATCTTGGTGCAGATGTAGAGGGAGAACCATGGCTGATTGTATTGGAGAAGTCTAGGGGATTCCCCAAATATTAGTTAGAGAAGAAGTGCCTGGTACCCTCACTGAATCTTGGTAGGGTCTGAACCTCCTAGATTTGTTAAGGTAGTTGTTCCTTTAAAAAAGAAACAAAGACACAAACATGGCTAAGGATCCTCGTAAAGAGTGGCAGGACTTTACACAGTGGCTGTTCAATGCCCTTAAAACCCTAAAACCCCCACAAGGGAGGGTCTGTCCCTGTTTCTCCTCCATGGTTCTCCATCCCTTCTAAAATTCTTAAAGATTCTGATTCCTTTCAAGAAGAGTTGGATTCTTATGAAAAGCCCTTTGCTTACTTCTCCCAGATCCACTGTCCTGATGAAGATTTACTGCCCCCCAGTTCTCCTTTTGAAAAATTATCCTTTGGGGATATAGTCATCCACATAATGGAACACTTTAGGTGAAATTATTTACAAATTTCTGAGGTTCAAAAGAGATAATATGAACTCTTGTATATAGACTCTCCCAGACTTTCTGCAGCTCTCTTGGATGCATTTTCAGCAAATTCTCAGGCTCCTGACTTTCAGCTTCTGGCTCCTAAGAAGCCATACAGATTTTATAAAGTCTTTGAGGGTCATCAGTATTTATATAAAAGTCCTTTATCTGATCCTGCTGCTGTTTTTCATGTCCACAAATACACCATCCAAGCTTCTACCTTCTGACAAGGACAGTCCTGCTACTGTAAGGTACTGGACGAAAGAAGTATAAACTTCTGTTATTTTAGCCTTTAATGCCATTAATTATCAGACCCACATGACTAGATATGTCCTTGCAGTTCTCTCCCTACCTGGGGTGGGATGGGAGGATTTTGACTGATTTACCTGACTTGGATAGTAAGACCTCTTCCCTTTCTCTCTAGTTCTGCCTCTCAGGTGTCTCGCCATTCTATCAATGCAGTTATGATGCTGTTGGTACCTTTTGTAGGACAGCTGTGTATGGCTCTTCCATGAGTAGTTACTCTTGGTTGTGCCTTCATGCCCTACCTGAATACATTAAGGCCAAACATTTAGATTTCCCTTTAGACAACCAGAATCTTTTTGGTACTGCTGCAGAATTGTTAAACTCCTCAGGATAAGGGTAAGGTTGTGCAGGATTTGCTTCCCTGTCCATAAGTTCCATCCACCTAAACCTTCTTTTGTCTGTAGGAAGTCTAGGCAACCTGTCTGGAGCAAGTGAATTTTCCCAGACAACCCCATTGAGTTACAGAGACCTTCCTTTCCTGTCAAATTTGCATCCGTCTGACAAGCACTCCCCCATCCCCCTCAGACTCAGATTCCTCTATCCCTCAGGTTGACTCTTTCTTTTACTGTCTGGTAACCAGTAACCACAGATTCCTGGATATTGATCCAAAACTGTTATTTTATGGCTTGGAATACTCTTCCTCCATTCTCCAGCCCTCCTCAGCTTTCTCCTTGCCAACTCCCTCATTTTCTCTTGGTTCTGTGGGATATTGTGGATCAGGGATCCATCCATTTTGTCCCTTTCTGTCAGCAAGGAACATGTTTTATTCCAGAATGCTTCTGATTCTCAGAAAGGAGGGATTGTGGAGGCATATTCTAGACCTGTCTTTTCTCAGCACCTTTCTGACTTTCTGAAGATCCCTTCTTTCAGGATGTTGTCTCTTCCTCAAGCCTTTCTAGTATTTCTGTACGTGTAGGACACTTGCCTCCATATTCCTCTCCACTGTCTCTTCAGGAAGTTATTACATTTCTCTGTTTCTTCCTCTCATTATTAGTCCTCTGCTTTGCTTTTGTTTTTCTACAACTCCAAGTGTCTGTCCCCTGTGATAGTCTTCTGCAGATTTCATGGAATTCAGATGTTCCTTATTTGGGTGACCTTTTAATTAAAGCCTCCTCTCAACAAGCAGTTCTTGCTTCAGAATCTTCACTTTGCTGCTTCTGCGCAGTGTAGGAAGTTCACCCTCTATCTCAAAAAGACGGTCTTGACACTCTGTTAGGACCAGGTATTTTTGGGTAGCATGATTCAGACCTTTCCGTTGTTGACTTGTATCCCACCTTCCAAGGTCCTCTGACTGTTTATTTCCAGTCTCCTCTTCCTTTTCCCATAGTTTCTTTCACCAGACTGCACAGGAGGAAACTTCAGTGGTTTCTCAAGATTGTGGCTCCAGCACTGCCACCCTTTGGAGTATCTGCCCCTCTGTTACCTTCTTTCAAGTTCAAACTCCATTGGTGGCTTCACCAGATTTCCCTGAATCCAAGTCTGCCTTTTTCAGGTTCAGTTCCCTACTCAGGAGCTGTACACAAATGCTTCTGATCATAGTTGGGAGCCTCCTCCAACAATCTAAATGTCCAGGGTCTTTGGTCCTATCAACAGCTGGAAGATCATATCAACATCAAGGAGATGAGGACTCAACTTCTAGCTGTCCAGGCTTTTCATTCCCTTTGGGTTACAGGTCCTCTAAAGATTTTTACAGATAGTAGCACAGACTTCTGGTACATCAATAAGCAAGGGGACACAAAATCTGGGGACACAAAATCTGTCGTCCTTTGCAGGTTGTCTTTTCAAGCTCAGGATTTTGTAGTTGCCATCACTTGGTTCTTCAGGTGGTTTACATTCCTTCAGAGCACAATCTAGTGGCAGACTCTCTGAGCAGGTCCAGGATGCTTTACAAGGAAGTGTTTCTGGATGTTGTACATTGATGGGGGTAATCCTCAGGTTCTTTTTGCTTCCCCTCTGAACAGACTGCTTTACCTATTTCTGTTGCAGAGTACCACATCCTCTGGCTTGGAAAGTGGACACCATGTCTTTTTCTTGGAATAGGATGTTTCTATATGCCTATCCCCCTCTTACTCTACAACCAAAAGGTCCTATACAAGATCACTTGGGACACACCCAAAATCTTTCTGGTGACTCCCTTTTGGTCCAGCCATGACTGGATGTTCTTCGTGTTTCACTGTTGCAGTCATTACATTTGGGTAATCTGCTGGCAGGTTGCCCTCAGTCGGCCTGATTAACAACATCATGGGTCCTGTGTTGGTTGCTGTCCCTTCTTCCATGACGTCAGGTCATCAGGGGTATAAAACATGCAGCCAACGTCATTACATCAGTCTTTCTTGCCGCGTGGTGCCCGAAGCAGTTCACAAGTGCCGGTCGGCCAACTCCTGAAATTTTTGTTTTCGAGTTTCAGAACTGAAGTCTTCAACTAAAAGCTAAGTAGCCCGTTGGGGAAACTTTTTCTTGCTCCTTACCGATGTTAGTAAAAGTTAATAATTGTTTTACTTGTGGGAAGCAAATACCTCATAAGGATTTTTATTTGTACTGTATTCCTTGCCTAAGCCCTGACCATGACATACCTTGCTGTCGGTTTTGTGCTTTATTTAATCAGCGCACTATCCGTCATCGATACATTTTTGCTTCTAAATATTTTGGTTCTCTGTTTAATTAACCAGAAATGACATCAGTTAGCCATCCGACTACTGGAATACCGAAAAAACGCAAAGAAAAACACAGAGACAGGCCGTTGAGGTCCAAAACTGCTGACGACGCTTCTCCTAAGCCAGTCGCCAGTTCACCGGTACTCAGCGAGGCGCTTTCTCAGCCCCTGATACCTGCTACTTCTTATTCACAGGCCTCTACTGAGACCCATTCAGAGTCCAGTATGCCGCGAGATGCTTCACCTATGGAATCCGCGGATGTCTCTACCGTGGATGGATCCGGAGCTGCTGTGCAGGCACCGGCTTCTGAGGGTGTATTCAGGCCTACAGACTTGCATATTAAACCTACTCCACCTTCAATACTAAGGCCTAAATCTCAATCTATATCTAAAAAACGATGCCCAGGCCACATGTTCAGGCCCCTATGCCTAAAAAACAAATAATCAAAATGGCTGAAGATTTAATTACTCTAATCAGGGGTAGTCAACCCCCCCCCCCTTTCTAAGAGGCCTAGGGCTGAACTTGGCTATGAATCTTCTGAACAGGACTCTGTTTCTTCTGACTCTTCTTATGACTTGGATTTGTCCATACCTACTTATGAGGACTCTGATGCAGAGGATTCCATTCCCTCTGCTTCTCCCCCCTGAGGATTTTTCTGTTGGGGAAACTTTACATACCTTAAGGGAGCATTTCCACTGGGAAAGTCAGGATTTTTCTGAATCCAAAAAGAGGCTTAGGGATTTCTTTCTTCTTCCTCAGCATAGGCCTTTGGCTATACCTCCTGTACTAGACATTGTTGATGATGTGTTTTCGGAATCCAGTATAGCCCCTGATTCCTTGCCTCTGGCCCCTAGTAAACCAGACAGGTACTACAGGGTTCCTGAGTCCCACAAATTCCTTTTCAAAAATCCTGTTGCGGACCCTGAAACCATTTCTCAGGGGCCCAAGGGCATTGAGACTTCTACTGCTAAAAATCCTACCCCTTCTGATAGAGACTCCAAGGTGCTGGATAGATGGGGTAAAAAGGTTATTACTTCTGCAACCTTGGCAATCAGGGCTTTAAACTGTCAATTCCATATGCTAAAATATCAACAGCATATCATGGGACTGCTTAAACAAGAAAATTATGTTGATTTCTGACTGTGGAAAATAAAGATTTACAGGATTTATTGCATTCAGCTGAACAAGTTGGAAAACATACTTTGCAATGTGGTTTTGATTCTTTAGAGGCCTCTTGCAGGCCTGCTGTTACTGTGTTTGTGCTTAGAAGGCATACTTGGCTTAAGGAGCAATCTCTGCCTGATAATGTTAAAGCAAAACTGTTTGATGTTCCTTTGCAGCAGGACCGTCTGTTTGGCAATAAGGCTGAAGACGTTCTAAAAAAGATGGAAGATAAAGCTAAATCTATGCAAACTGTGAAAGATTTCTTACAAGTACAACCTCCTAGATTTAGTAGGCACTGGCCTACTAAGAACTGGTCCTTTCTAGCTCCTTCCAGAGCCACTCAAGCCAAACCCAGATATTCCAAAAGCACCAGGTTTCAGTCCCAAGGGACTTTCAGAACTAAGAAATGGGGTGCCTCCACTTCCAAATCTGGAAATAACAAGACTCCTCCGTATGGTAAACAGTCTCAATGACTTTCCTTTAAAATTACCAAGCACTTGCCTCTTAGCCACCCCTTTGGGGGGGGGGGGACTGGCTCTTCATGCAAAAAACTGGCAACTTATAACCCAGGACAAATGGGTTTTAAATATAGTGTCCCAGGGGTACAGATTTCATTTCCACACGTTGCCAACTCCAAACGGGTGGCCAGACCTGCCCCCAAATCAGTGGGCAGCGGCTCAGAAACAAGTACTTTCTCTCCTAAACATGGGGCTATTCAACTAGTACCAGAAGAGGAAAAGGGACAAGGTTTCTATTCCAGACTTTTCCTGGTATCCAGAAAAGACAAATCATGGTGTCCAATTCTGGACCTGTCTACTCTAAACACCTTTCTGGACATTCCAAAATTCAAGATGCTGACTCTTCACCAGTTACTTCCTATTCTAAGCAAGGATGCCTGGTTGGCAACTCTAGATTTAAGAGAGGCTTGCCTGCATATCCCAATCAGGTAATCTTGCAGAAGATACCTACGCTTCAAAGCAGGCTACTTGCATTATCAGTTCTCTGCACTGTCCTTTGGCTTGTCTACTACGCCCAGGGTATTCACAAAGTGCCTGGCTCCAGTAATTGCATTTTGCAGGCAAAGAAAAATTCAAATATATCCATACCTGGACGATTGTCTAATTCAGGCAGAAAACCAGGCCATTCTTCTAAAACATCTGGCGTTTGTAAAAAGGGTTCTAACTTGTCTAGGGTACCCCATAAAAGAAAAGCAAATTCATTTGGTGACTTACTTCAAACAGGTGGCCACAAAAATCCTGCTATCCGCAAGACAAATACTGCAAGCCTTGGGGTTCATGGCCTCCTGCATTCTTCTAATTCCATATGCAAGACTGCATATGAGGAAACTTCAGTGATACTTAAAAAGTTTATGGAGTCAACATTGTCACAGCCTGGAAGCAATGATTCATATCATACCTTGCCTGCGCCTAGAGTTCCTATGTTGGGCAGAGGCCTGCCACCAAAACAAGGGACTGCCATTCACGCCACCCCCTGCCACCCAAACCCTAACTACAGACTCATCAGACTATGCATGGGGGGGGCTCATCTGGCAGGGAAGTGCATTCAGGGCAAATGGAGTCCAAATCAAATGCACCTTCATATCAATCAAAAAGAAATGCTAGCTATACAGAATGCACTGACAGCCTTCAAGGACTACCTTCAACCAGGACAACTAATGGTAAAGACGTACAACACCACGGTTATATGGTACATAAACAAGCAGGGGGGTACACATTCCTACCCCCTCTGCAGACTAGCCATGGCATTGTGGAACACGGCCCTGAGCTACCAAGTATAACTACAAGCTCAATTCCTTCCAGGAAAGCTGAATATTCTGGCAGATAAAATAAGCAGAAATTTCATGGACCCACACGAATGGAAACTGGAACCATGGATTTTCAACATGTTGACATGCAAATGGCGGACCCCAGATATAGATCTTTTTGCCTCACCCCATAACTACCAGTTGGACAAATTTTGCACAAGAACACCTCACAAAAAAGCCTGGAAAGTGGATGCTCTGTCCTTCAGCTGGAAAAACCTATCAGTCTGTTTTTGCCCCTCTGCCTCTGCTCTCCAAAGTTCTACCAAAAGTCAAACAGGGACAAACCAAACATGATTTTGATTGCTCCAGACTGGCCTTGCCAAAACTGGTACCCACTCCTTCGCAGTGTGTCACAAATTTCTTCATGGCACCTGCCACAGACACCTTCCTTACTGTCTCAGCAGGAGAACCAAATTCTGCACCCTCAGCTCCAAACATTGAATCTTGCATCTTGGCTAATCATTTAAATTCCCCCTCAGTACCCCTCAGCAAACCTGTGATGGATGTCATTTTGGAGGCGAGAAGACCTACTACTAGAAAATCTTATGCTGACAAATGAAAAAGATTCTGTGCCTGGAATCAATCTCAAGGGATGAGCACAGCAGCGCCCAATTTACCTCAGATTTTGCAATACTTAACTGAGATGCTTCACAAGGGCCTGTCTTTTTCTTCCATAAAAATCCATGCCTCAGCCATTTCAGCTCATTACAACACAGAACCCCCCTCTTCTCTCATCCTCTGCTAAAGCAGTATCTCTGAGGGGCCAGAAACTTGAGACCATCCAGGAGAGCTCCAACCCCTGCCAGGGACCTTAACTTTGTATTGGAGAAACTCACTCTACCTCCTTTCGAGCCAGCTGCTACTGCAGACTTAAAATTTCTTTCCTGGAAAACAGCCTTCCTTTTAGCAATCACTTCAGCTAGAAGGATATCTGAATTACAGGCCCTTATGGCAGTGGAGCCTTTCATCATTTTTCATGCGGACAGGGTGTCACTCAAGACAAATCCATCCTTCATGCCCAAGGTGGTATCCAGTGTGGCTCTTAATCAGTCCATTCATTTGCCAACTTTCTTTCCCAATCCACAGAACAAGGGGGAGCAGATTCTGCATTAATTGGATGTACACAGACAACTTAGATTCTACTTGGACAGGACTAAATCTCGAAGAAAATCTGAACAACTGCTGGTAGCATTTGCTGCAGGGGCAGAGTGGACAGCTATTTCAAAACAAACCATTTCTAAATGGATAAGCCATTGCATTCATTTCTGCTGTAAGCACCATGGAAAACCTATCCCCCAGGGGATCAGATCTCATTCCACCAGGGCTGCATCTACTTCTACAGACTTTCTCAGAGGTGTTCCTACCAGGGATATTCTCGAAGCTGCTACCCGGAGTTTAGTTCATATTTTCACCAAGCATTATCACTTACCAATTTTCTCTAAATCCAGAGCTGGCATTGCCACTGCTGTTTTGCAGGGCCTTATAGCTGGTCCTAATGCTGTATAAATCCATCCTCCTTTGGGAATCTACCCAAATGTAATGACTGCAACAGTGAAACACGAAGAACATAGTACAGTTGTTTACACTTACCATAAATGTAGATGATGTTATGTATTCCAATCTCGCCTACATTCTTACTCGCGGGTTCGGCTCCGACTCAGCCAACTTTTCTACTAGCTCAAAGTCTCTCATTGGCTGGGCCAAGCAGGTATCCCATGCTGCACTGCTCCATAACCCCAGATCTCATTTGCCGCTCGTGTAGCTAGGACGTAGTCTCGCTTGGTTGTGGCTAAGTACCTTTTCTTTTTCATTTTCTCTTGAGAAAATTGCTAATTTTCAACACAAAAGCTATTTTAATAGCTATTTTCATGTTGTTGCTGGTTATTTTGTGTTACTTGTGTGTAGTTGGTATCCCTAACTGTTCTGGTGGGCTAGGCCCGTTTGAGTTAGAGGACCTAGTCTTCCATTCTGTTTATTGAATTTTGCTGAGGGTTTTTGTTGGTTACTGGAGCTAAGCTAGCTCTTTACCTTTTCCTTGTTGTGGATAGTGTGCGTGAGTCGTGAAGAACCGTTTTACTTGGAGGTTCTTTGGTTGCTGTGGTAGAGTGATCAGTAGTTTCCCGCCTTTGCTGTTTTTTCTAGCTAGGTTGTTCAGTGGTCTTATTGTGACAGGATGTCTAAGGAGCAGAAGGAACATAAACCTTCTGGTTTTAAAAAAATGTTCCAAGTGTAGTTACAAGATGTCCATCACGGATGGACATTCCGTATGTGTTTATTGCCTAGGAGAGCAATTCATTTGCAAGAGTCTTGTAGCTTCTATCACGCCTTCAGTCCGAGGGTGCTCCAGGAGAAAAAAAATAAACTAATATTGAAGGGACTCATGAAACCTCCTTTAGAGCAGTCTTTGGACTCTGCTTCTGGTTCTCAGTCCAAGTCTAAAGCTTCGAAGGCGAAGAAAAGATCTCCGGCTCAGTCTGTTTCTTCGGAGCCACCGGAGAAACTTTCTAAACTTGACTCTACCTCCTCGGCTCCTATGTCCTCGGGGTCGCAGGAGGTATCTGTAGTACTGGAATCGACTTCGGCTCCTATTTTACTGGAACCCATTCGGAGCCATTCACCCAGTGTTAGGCATGGCTCTCCTGACAGGAGATCCCAGTCTCCGTCCCTGTCCTCCAAATCCTCCAGGCTTTCTGATTTGGATGTCGATAGGGTGGTGCAGAAGCTCCTGCAGTCGCCGGTGTTGGCAAAATTATTCTTGGCTCCGACCCAGTTGGCTCCGGAGCCTGTCCCGATGCTTGTATCGATGGTTCCTCCTCTGAGCACTTCCTTGTCTTCGGAGCCGGAGTGCTAAACTCCGAGTGATGTTCTTGCGCCGGCACCAATACCCTTTAAGGGTTTATCGGTGCCGACGTCAGCTCCAACCCTGTCGGCTCCTTCCACAGGCTTCGGCACTCTGGTTTCCTCAGTCGGGCCCGAGGGGATACTTCGAAACACCTGTCGGTTCCGAGCCTCCCTCTTGGCACATCGGCTCGGGGGACCCCGACTCCGATCATGGCCTCGGAGGCCCATCGGTCCTCGGATTCGGGGGGGGACCGGCCTTCGAGGCCATGCAGAACACACTGCCAAATCATCAGTTACATCACCCGGATCGGTCATTCCGTCCCCTTCTACCCCGGCTAGAGCCTCTGACGTCCCCCTATCCATAGATGGCGGAGCCCAAAGGTCTGGGGATACCCCCATGAGTGGTCCCCAACTTTCTGTGGACCCCTCAGTCTGTGGCCCCCAGAAAGAAGACGTGCAAGAGGAAGCACATAGACTCCCAGGACAAGTCTCTCACTTCTGATACCGACCTCAAGGAGTTGGAGGGATCCCCCAAGTCGTCCTCTGATGACGTCTCTTTCTCCAACATCCTGGAGATTTTGAGACAGAGGGGCGACTGGTCATCCAAAACCCCCTCCGAGGAGGAGTCTGATTCCTCAAGGCCTTTGGAGCTCAACCCTCCGCCTCCTGGGTGTCTCCACCCTTCGAGCTCTTGGATTTAATCTGTCGAAGGGTGTGGGAGAATCCTGATTCGGTGGAACCTGTACCCAGAAGGCCCAATAAGTTTCTTTCTGCTCCCCCAGGAAAGAGTTTCTGTCCAAAGGGGTTTCTGTAGATGCCGTGGTGGTGGCAGCGGCCACACAGAAGGAAGTAGCTGAGGCTTCTTCCTCCATCCATCCTCCTAACAAGGAGTCTAGGTCCATGGGCCGGTACGGGAAGCGTACCCTTTCGTCAGCGACCTTCACCTTATGGTCACTGAACTACCTTTGTCATTTTACTCGGCTCCAGAGAGATCTCCTCAAGGAGTTAGGCGATACTCTAGCGGGTAACGTACCTGTGGCTTTAGCACACACGGTTAACGCCCAGGTGTCTACCCTCAATTCTATTGTCAACTTGTCCATGAGGCTCATATCTTATGCAGCCGAGGGGGCAAGTAGGGCAGCCAGTACGGGAGTAACACTCAGGAGGCAAGCCTGGTTGCGCCTGTGTCATTTCGTGGAGGCCTTCAAGTCGTCCTTCACTGACGCTCCCTTTGAAGGGTCCTTGCTTTTTGGGACCAAAGTGAAAGACACCTTCACCAGATGCGAGCAAGAGGGAAAGACCCTGTCTGCAGTAGTGGTCCGTTTTTCTCTCCCCTCTAGGACTTACCCCAAGGCTCAGAGAGGTGGGAAGATGTGGTTCAAGAAGTCGCAGAAGTTTTTCCCTGCCGCACAAGGTGAGTCCCCCTCCAGAGGCAGAGGATGGGGAGGTTATTCAGGAAGACGCCGCCCTAGAGGCAGAGGAGGCCCCCACAACTCGGGAGGCCGTGATTCCTTTCCTGGTTCTTCCTACCATCGTTCCTGATGTGTTGCCCGACTGTGCTTCTCCGGTTCCATTCGGGGGCTGCATATCGTTATACCTGGAATCCTGGGAAAGCATCACCCAGGATCGATGGGTGTTACGAATAGTTTCCGGAAGTTATGCCATCCCCCTTTCATCAGACCCCCCTCCAGTAAGAAAAATCCCGGATGTTCCACCCAGTCAAAGGGATCGCGCAGCCTTAGAGGTTTCAAAGCTGCTAAAGAAGGGAGTCATCCAACCTGTCCCCTCAGACCAAATCAGATTAGGGACTTACTCAAGACTCTTTTTGGTGCCGAAAAAGACAGGGGACCTGAGACCCATTCTAGATCTCAGCCTATTAAACCACTACGTTCAAAAGTCCAAGTTCCGAATGGTCACCCTTCAGTCCATTTTTCTGTTGCTGGAAAAAGAAGTATGGATGTGCTCCATCGACCTCAAGGATGCTTCCTATCATATCAAAATGGACAGGGCATCCAGGAGTCACCTACTCTTCCGGCTGGGAGCCAGTCATTTTCAGTTTTGTGCCCTGCCCTTTGGTCTCACCACAGCCCCCAGGGTGTTCACCAAGTGTTTGGCGGTGGTGACAGCTCACCTGAGACGTCAAGGATTCCAGGTGTTTCCATATCTGGACGACTGGCTCCTCACCGCCCCCACCAGGCATCTACTCATCCAAGCCAGGGAAGCTACCATTACCCTCTATCAACGACTTGGAATAACATTGAACTGGGAAAAATCTGCCTTGCTGCCCTTACAGCGTGTCACGTTTATAGGCGCAGAGCTAGACACCGTCCAAATGTGGGCCTTCTTGCCGCACAAAAGGATCAGAGTATTACAGAATCAGGTTCGCGCATTATTACCCTTTAGGAAAGTACAAGCTTTTGGGCACCATGGCAGCCACCATTATGCTAGTGCCTCTAGGGAGATTACACATGAGGCTTCTTCAGTGGCTTCTCTTTGCCCAATGGTCTCTCCAAAAACTCCCCCTTTCCCACCAGATCCTACTCACAGACCGATGCAAACAGGATCTCGGTTGGTGGCTGTGCTCCACCAATCTGGACGAGGGGAAACCGTTTGTTCCTCCATCACCTGTCGCCACGGTGACCACGAACGCCTCGGGGGGGGGGGCATTATCTTGGCAGGACGGTCCAAGGCACGTGGCAAGATCACGAGGTACATCTGCACATAAATGTCCTAGAGATGAGAGCGGTGTTACTAGCGTTGCGGGCACTTCAGAGCTCTCTCCCTCTGGGGACGATTGCGATACACTCAGACATCATGTCCGTTGTATCTAAACAAACAGGGAGGAACCAGATCTTAACCCCTGTGCAGAGAGGCCATGCGAGTGTGGCAGTGGGTAGTGTCTTCCCAACGGTTCCTAGTGGCAACGCACATTCCGGGGAAGGCCAATGTGATAGCAGACAAGCTGAGCAGAGCTATTCTCATACCTTACGAGTGGTCCTTGAACCCTCTGGTTGCGGAACAAATATTCAACAGGTGGGGTCAGCCTTGCTTCGATCTTTTTGCCAATCCCCTCAATGCCGAATGCAGCAACTACTTCACCCTGATCCCCCCACAGGGGGAATCACCCAGGGACGCTCTAGTCCACGATTGGCCCTCCGGTCTGCTCTATGCTTTCCCTCCGTTTCCTCTGTTGCCAAGAGTGATTCAGAAAGCCCTATCCTTGGGAAGCAAGATGATTCTAATTGCCTCACAATGGCCTCTCCAAGTCTGGTTCTCCTTTCTCTATCCATTCGTTGTGGACACTCCTTGGATTCTGGACCCAGTACCAGACCTACTGACACATGTCGGGACAGTTCCACCCCTCCCTACAGACCCTCAGGTTGACAGCCTGGCTACTCCACTTCCGTCGTTAGTCAGACTTCATCGTTTTTCACCTGAGGTAGTGAACATTTTATTGTCCTGTCATAAGTCTTCGACTAGGAAGATTTATTCCAGCAAATGGAAGAGATTCTCTATTTGGGCTCATGCCCAAGGAATTGACCCATACACAGCCCCAATTTCTGCTGTTTTGGAGTTCTTGTCCATGCTCTTTCAATAGGGCTCTGCACCCGCCACCATTAAAGTCCAGTTGGCAGCTATTTCAAGCTTTCATACCTCCTATGAGCCTTCCCTTATGGCCCACAAACTCTGTAAGGCCTTTCTAAAGGGCACCTTATTACTCCGGCCTCCTATTTCAGAACCTATTATGCCCTGGGATCTAAACTTCGTTTTGCAAACCCTTACCTCCCCACCTTTCGAGCCAGCTGCCACCTGCGAGTTAAAATTTTTGTCCTGGAAAACAGCTTTCCTAATAGCCATCACATCAGCCAGACGGGTGTCGGAGATTCAAGCCCTCTCCATAAAACCCCCCGTATTTGATTTTTCATAAGGACATAGTTTCTCTTCGACCTAATCCGTCCTTTCTCCCCAAAGTTACATCTACTATTAATCTCAATCAGTCTATTGAGCTGCCAGTGTTCTTCCCTCAATTTTTGAACAAGGCAGAGTTTAGATTTCATCAACTGGATGCGCACGGACAGTTGCGATTCTATCTACACAGGGCCAAACACCTACGAAAATCTGACCAATTGTTTGTTTCCTTTTCAGAAAATAGAGCGGGATCCTCTATTTCCAAGGTTACCATTTCCAGATGGATTTCAAATTGTATTTCCTTTATTTATTCTTCAGCAGGAAAAACTCTACCGTTCCCCGTCAAGGCTCACTCTACTAGGGCTGTTTCTGTGTCTATGGCATACCATGCCAGACTATCTTTGGATGATGTTTGTGCTGCAGCCACATGGGCTTCCCCTCACACTTTTATTACTCATTACAAACTGGACGTGGCTTCTAGGGGCCGGGCTTCCTTTGGTTCCACAGTCCTCAGGACTATCTTCCTTTGAGCCTCCCAGGATAGAGGTGCTGGGGACGCTGTCCCGCGAGTAAGAATGTAGGCGAGATTGGACTACATAACATCAAGAAGTTATGTACTCACCATAACGTTCGATGTATGTAGTCGATCTCGCCCCACATTCTTATGTACCCTCCCACCTACCCCCTCCCTGGAGGATCTGGAGGTTAGGATTGGTACTAGAGTAGCCTTCAATGGTAGTTTCTTTTTTCTTACCCTCCTTGATAGTGTTCTACCTTATTGGGTTGTTGTTATGCATGTGGTGTGATTGTGGGGTTCGCAGCAAACTACATCTGGGGTTATGGAGCAGTGCAGCAGGGGATACCTGCTTGGCCAAACCAATGAGAGACTTCGAGCTAGTAGAAAAGTTGGCTGAGTCGGAGCTGATAAGAATGTGAGGTGAAATGGACTACATACATCGAACGTTATGGTGAATACATAACTTCTTGTTCGAGTGCATTCACTGTTGCAGTCCTGGTTACCCTATTTCCAGCCCCCTGTTTTTCTCTTACTATACCTCTACTTTCCTTTACTATGCCTAAAAGCCTTTTTGGTGTATTTGCTTTTGTTTGGAGGTATATTTTTGTGTTTTTTTTTAATTACTTATATATTCGGCTCCCCATTTTGGGGGCACCTGACATCTGGGGCAAGAAAAACTGATGTAATGGCGTCGGCTGCATGTTTTATACCCCTGACGACCTGACGTCATGGAAGAAGGGACAGCAACCGATGCAGGACCCAAGACTTTGTTAATCAGGCCGACTGAGGGCAACCTGCCAGCAGATTACCCAAATGTAATGACTGCAACAGTGAATACACTCGAACATCTACATTTATGGTAAGTGTACACAACTGTACTTTCTTCCTCCTGTTTCTCCTGGCCAGGGGCACTCATCGCAAGTTGCTTCCCAGGATGGGTCTTCTGACTTAAAACAAGGGATCTTTCCTTCACCTTCACTTGTTCACCCTTCATTTGACATTTATGGTGATAGGTTTTTTTTATTCCTTTCAGGCACCAATTTTCTTAGGATGTGCTTCAGGTATTGCAGGATTCCAGAAAACCCACTACTAGAAAATCCTATGTGACTAAATGGAAAAGATTTTCTATATGGTGTCAAGCATGATCTGGACCCTTTTTCTGTGAGGCTTCGTACGGTCCTTTCTTATTTGTGTGAGTTGCTCAACTCTAGGTTGGCATGTTCATCTGTTACAGTGCATTTGTCAGCCATATCAGGTTGTCTGCTTTTGAATCTACATTTGGCTTCCCGTTTTGAAGTCAAACAATTTTTCATAAGACATTCTTCATATCTGGCCTCCAAGAAAGCCTTTTCCTCCTCCTTGGGACCTTAATTTTATTCTTGCGAAATTGACTCTGTCCTCTTTTGAGCTTGCAGTGTTTTCTTCCCTACAGCATTGTGCTTGGAAGATGGTATTGTTAGTGGCCCCTACTTTTGCCAAGAGGATCTCTGAACTGCAAGCACTTGTGGCAGTTCCTTTTTGTTGATTTTTCGTAAAGACCATGTGTCCCTTTGCTCTATTCCTCCTTTTATGCCCAAGGTGGTTAATGATTTGTCCCTGAATCAGTCCATTCATCTTCCTTCTTTTTTTCCCCTTCTCCACAGACAGATGAGTGGGTTCTTCCCACTTTGTATTGATATGTACAGCTCAGATATTACTTGGACAAGACAAAACGTGTTAGGAAATATGAGCAACTTTTTGTTTCCTTTTATGCCAGGAAATTGAGTTCAGCTGTGTCTAAGCAAACAGTCTCCTGCTGGATTTCTAAGGCCATTTGTTTTTGTTCTTTTCATGGCATGCAGTATTCCTGTTGTGTTAGTGGTCATTTTGCCACAGTGGTGACCTCTTCTGCTGCTTTTTTTCAAGGGTCTAGATACTAGATCCATCTTGGAAGCTGCTACTTTATCTTCTATTCACACGTTTACCAAACATTACAAGTTGGATAAAATTTCCAGGTCCAGGGCAGGTTTTGTCAGGACCATCCTTCACAGATGTGTTGAGGATTTTTGTATGCCTTTCTCCTCCCATACCTTCCAGTAGCCTTTGCACTCTCCCAAGAGTAAAGAATACTGCAACAATGATGAAGAACATTGTACGGTTGTGTAAGATCTTACCTTAACAGTAGATGTGCTACTTCTCCTTGTTGCAATATTTTGTCCCTCCCGTCTGCCCCCGGCTTTCTGGATGATTGGTGTTTTTTGTATACTCTTTTCCTGTTCCTTCCCCTTCCTGGATGTAAATGTTGCCTTTCACTGGAGTTGCACTGGTTTGTCTGTGACACTCCAGTACTGAGGATTAGGCATCTCTGTCATATATGTACCTTATGCCATTCATGTAGAACATACATCTGACGTACGGAACCTGGAAGGTGCACAGGCTTTTTTTTATACTGTCTGGACATTTGGCTATCCTTGCAGGATATCTGGAAGAGTAAAGAATACTACAACAATGACAAGTAGGACATCTGTTATAGTAAACTCTTAAACAACTGTACTATGTGATGATTTTTATTAATGATGGTCAGACTGAAAAATTTGCAGGTCCTGAATGACGGAGACTTTCTCATGTTAGCAAGATAGGCCTGACACCTGAGTTTCAAGACTTCTGTACCTTTGCCAACACCGTCTTTGGTCTTGGACTGTAGGAAGCTTGTAGAAGAACTTGTCATAGCCTTTGCTTCTTTCTTTGTTGGGAAAACCCCATCCAAACTGAAGGAAGGAATCTGCACTGGCATACTTGTTTGGAATCGGACACTTAAGGGAAGGAATTGGTAAGTAACTTAGATTACCCCTAGCAGCTTATGATTTTGACCTGAGAAGGCTGTATACAGGCTCCCTGCCCAAAGATGTATAGTTTAGGGGCACATATACTAATGAGGGAGCATTCTAAAAAGAAGTCTAAAGAAGAGGAGTCATCTACAGAGAAATCTAGACTAGTTGGGCATGGAGTAGACCAGGTCCCTCTCAGTAACCCCGTTTCTTAAGTATTTAAAGATGTACTTGATTTGGTGTTTCTGAACCCTGATTCGTAGCCCATAGTACCAAATGTCAGGCTGCCCTAGGCAGGGAATCCCTATTGTAAAGCATATTGCAACAGTAAAGAATAGGACATCTACGGTTATGGTAAGATTTTACACAACTCTACTTTCTTTTGAATGTTCTCAGGCTGTTCCCTGCCTTGGGTTTAAGACCGTCATAGACCCATCAAAGATAGGGTCCCTAACCTTAGTTTTAACATGTATGTACTTGCCTTATCAGTCGATGTATGTGTGGACTGTCCTTGGCAAGTCTCAAATACCATCCATACACTCCTTGAGATTGGCCATCCCTCCCGACCAGTATTAAATATTTGAGTAAATTCAAGCTGTCATGTGTTTGTCTGTCACATTTTTGTTGCAAGCAGTGTAGGATATGATGTTGTCCTCTTCATTCTTCCTCACTGATGGGGTACGGAGCCAATCCTCGGATCCGACTCTGCCGTATTCTTCTAGACTTCAGATCCTAATCTCAAGCACCTCCCTCTTACCATAATGCAACACATGACCTCTAACTCTTCAGATCTTGTTTGCTGCCTCTGTGGTCAGACATAGGATCCCTGGTCTCGAGCTATTAGGTTTGCATAGGTAAATTTGTTTCTTTTTTGCCTCTATTTTAAAGATTTTCTGTCTGGTTTCTCCTTTCCCTCCCTCTCTAGCTACCAGCGGCTAGAATCCTTCTTGTTCTCTTGTAATTTTCAACAGTATCCTTAGTCTGTTCTTTCGGCAGGCTCCTCCTGTGACCCTCCAGCTAAATCTTGTGTCTTAAATTGTTCAGAAGTTCCAAAGACACACCCCATACGTTAAGGCTGATGCACAGGCCCAAAACTACAATACCTCCAAAAAAAGCAAAGCCAGCACCATTGAAGCATATGTAAATTCCTTTTATTGTGGCAACACCATAAAAATCAGACCAGTTTCAGCAAGCTTGCCTTCTTCAGTGATGAAATCCATAGCACAAGTCCCCAGTACTTATACTATGATTAGTCATCATTAATTATACAGGCATCAGTATTTAAAGCAACAACAACTTTTTGTCAGAACCATATTCATACAAATCTATTACATATGGTCATTCAACCCTGGGGAAAACAACACCCCAACTTTAATGATCCAACCCATCTCCTTTCTGTTTAATATAGCATGCCATCCCAATTTATTTGTCCTGTCACCCCAAACTTTGTCAATAACCATAAAATGAAATTTGGCATTATTATGTTTCAGTGTATGTTTATACAAAGCATTTGACATATGTTTGGTACGAATGTCACTGAGATGTTCCGATATACGTACACACATTGATCTCGATGTCTGCCCAACATAAAAGGCGGCACATGAACATGTCACTAAATATACCAGCCAATCTGATCCACAATTTGCAAAAAATCTCATATCATAAACCTTACTGGTATTCTTGCTAGAGAATGGTTTGGTTTTTAACATGTGTTTACATGATGAACAATGCCCACAAGGGTATGATCCAAAAACTTTGTCACCAGTTAATGTATCTTGATGTTAATTATTTTGATTCCTATTGCCCCATTTATAATGGTTGAAATACGAGCCTAATGTATGCCTTCTTCTATATGAGAATTGGCATCTGGACATGAGTAAACTTGACAATTCATCATTGGCTAACAGAATGATTTGTATGTGCACTAACATGGTCGTTTTCTGTTGTTGAAGTGTGGAGCAGGGTCGGCTGAATAGCTGGGCATTCCGATGTGATTACAACTACAAAGGGTAAAGAGAAAACGGTTTAACTGTATTATTTCAGTGGTGAGCAGTGAATGTTTCATGAGGGAATGAACAGGACCAAAAAAAAGCTGATGGTTGCAACTCTAATTCGTCAGTGCAGGTTTAAGAATTTGATCATGAACACTTGCTAAACTGCGGTGACTGAGTACGTTTATGAGGGGATTTTTCGAAAAATTCAAGTATTGTGACTATGTGGTTTATAGAGTGAGTTTGTCCCACATTGTTCTCTGTTTGGAGGATTTAATTACCTTTGACATCTGGGTTGAGTCTAATAACTGTTTGGGGCAGTTTTCAACAAGCTCGTATGCTACATCGAAACATGTAAGTACTGTATGTTTGGTACGGGACAGTATCTACATTTTATGGTGCTATCTATGTGTACTTGTTGGTTAACAAGTGCACGATTATTTCCAAGGGCCTACGGAACAACATATCTTTGTATATTAAAGGGGCTGGATTGTTGGGCTTACTATTTTCAGAAGAAATGATTAGTATGGGACATTAGAATTTGTATGTTCTGTTTTGTTATGGGACATGGTTGGAACTTCATTTACTAATGCAATTCAGTTCTTTGTCTGTAAATAGTTGTATGCACAACTATAGTGGATTCAAGAGTCATACATGTTGGTTATATTGTTTTGGCATAAGTGCATATTGTGTGCGTTCGCCATATTGAGTGACATTTTCCATCATTTGTGGTTGTTTCATCTCGCATCATTGGAAAGAACTTCAGGGCCTGCGACAGATTTTTAGGAACTGATCGTGGGGACATAGTACAACACTGTTTGATTGACAAACTGTTGGTAAAAGTGAATTTGAATGTGATAGCTGAAGATACAGAGAAGACTGGCTGGAGTTTAGATGGATAAAGAGTATTTTTTTACACAAACTATTGTTTTGTGGCCTGAGGGTCAACAACATTTAGATAATTGTATGTCATAATTTGAGTTCAACAAATGTTTTTCCATGTAGAAGAATCTTTCTGAATTGTATGCGTTATGAAGGGGATGACAACATAGGTGTCAGGTGCATTGACTGCATTTAGATAAATGCATGTTTTGAATCATCCTTTGAATAGCACAAAACAAGTGGACCAACACAGATGTTGAGTGTTGGATGAATATAATGGTTGATGACATCTGGGAAAGTTCTTTGGGCTGGGGTATGTGACATTATAATTAGTTGTTGGCATTTAAGTGGTCTATTTATGGGTACTATAGGAGCCATTATGAACACATTTGGTATGCCATCAACAGCAAATGTTTTTTGACATTTATTTGTATTTTTGATATTTATCTGTGTTTTGGACACACCAAATGGGGGATATGGGTATGACTCATGCACTAAATGTGGGTACCAAAAGCTCTACCTATATGTAGGACACATACTGTTAGTTTTTTGGACAGTATTTTGTAATAGTTTGTGTGAGCAATACCTGTAGTAACTCAAACATATATTTTTTTTGCTAGCAGCTATTTCTAAAGGGTGGAATGCTATAGGAGATGTTCTTTGTATTAGGTTTAAGATTGTGAATGTGTAGGTTAATTTAGCTCAGTTTATATGGGCTTGAATTAATACTTAAAGGGAGTAACAGCATTCAAGAGTTTTTTTCTGAATGTATACAGTCTGAACAAATCCAATAAGCATTTTTCTAATGGTCAGAGCTTTAGGTCATTTGTATAAACTGAAATAAGTTTGGGGTAAACTGCTCTGTTTGAAACTAAAGCTCCTATGGTTATTTCTGCATCGGGTGGAAGATAAACAGGATAAAGATCATTTGAATTGGAGATTGCCAGGTCAGGATTGGTGGTAGGCTCTGAGGTTATAAGCAAAATAATTGAGCCACAATTATTTATATTACGTGGGTGAAATATATAGAGTTTTTTTGTAAATGATGGATTTAGTTACCGTGTTGCAAGGCTTGTGTGCAGACAAGTATGAGTTACATGCGTTTGGATTAGACAGGTCTGGGGGGCATATAAGTGATGTAGATACCCATCATATAGTTGACCAATGTGGTGAACTATTTAACAAACTAAGGGTATGATCACTTTATGTACCAATGTGTGGCATCTGAAATTGTTTAAGGCCTATCAGGCCAAAAACATTACACCTAGAGGCCTTACGGTTTGGACAGTGCCATATGTAAGCTTGCCAGATGAGACATTGACTCATGAATGGGCACAAGCACAGTAGGATGCATCAGTGACATTTGTCAACATATTTTCCTCGTATTATGACCGGATGGTTGACAAAAATTGTGTAGATGTGCAACAGGTATGTGAGGATTTAACATCATTTGAGGGACAAGCTCGATATCAAGAGTGTTTAACCAAAGTTTCTAAAGATTTATTAGCCATAGAGAAATCTTTGAAAAATAAAAAACTTCAAAAGTTT
Organism: Protopterus annectens; assembly: GCF_019279795.1. Lineage (NCBI taxonomy): Eukaryota > Metazoa > Chordata > Ceratodontiformes > Protopteridae > Protopterus > Protopterus annectens. The sequence continues at coordinate 821,461,799 of NC_056734.1, read as the reverse complement.
AACCGAGATATCAGACTATGAGAGAGGGAAACCCTTTGACCTCAGGAAGATTGTTAAGTCTTGTGAGGGAGGGGGGTAATATGGTGAGCACAAAAAGAAAGAGACCTAGGTCGATTCTCAAAAAGTCAGGTACAGCACATAGGAGTACTTCAGGGGAAGACTCCTCAGCTATGGATGTTGAACAAACATTTATTCAGGGGTCACCTAGTACAAAGAAGCAGAGAGGCATGGACTAACCTTTAGGTTCAGACAACACCGGGGAGGTAGAAAGCATAAAAAACATAAACAATGTACAAATGTTATTACAGACACTGGGATATCGGTAAATATGGTGTACAATGTCCACGATATCTCCTCTGTAACTCTAACAGAAGTAGAAAAACAATTGCTCAACAAAGGGCTCAAATATATACCTGGCTTTTTTGTCAATGAAGACAGTGTAGTGGAGGACTTGTTGGCTTTTTGTCGAACACTTAATTTAAGAGTATACTTTGGTCCTCAGAATAGGGCTCAAGATCTACTGAGTTTCATTTTCAAAAATGTAAATTTATGCCCTCAATGGATAAACATGTGGCCATATTTCAAGAATTAGTTATAAAAGATTTACGTTTTAAGAATTGTGAAGCTAAAATACTGAATCAAAATTTGACAGTGGATGAACAGCAGGCATTTAAGAATTTAAAGGACGATACAAACATCGTCATCATTCCAGCAGTCAAAGGTGGGGCGGTAGTGATTATGGATACTGAAGCGTGTATGTTGGAGGCTCGTAGACAGTTGAGGGATGCGAGACATTATATGCCGACGCCACTTTGACCCCACCTTTCGTTGTAAGAAGGAGATTGATACTTTTTTGGATTTGGCCTGTGATGGAGTTATTTCCCCACAGGTTAAACAGCATTTAATGGTGGATGACCCTCAGAAGCAGATCCTTTATTTGTTGCCCAAGATTCATAAAAACTTAGAGACCACCTGGTAGGCCGATAGTGTCTGGTATTGGTTCTTTAACAGAGCTGCCTACTACCTGTAGAGCTGCTAATGAATCTGTTAATGATGTGGCAGCGGTTTAGCAGGTTTTTCTTGTCTTCCTCTACCGATACGGTTGAACCGGGGCTCGTCACCATACCAACAGCAAGGGAGGAAGAAACAGAAACTGGCCCTGGATATGGGGGGGGCAACAGGACAATAAAGAAAATGTGGCAGCAGGCGAACAGCCCTTAGTATATATTTCAAATAGTGTTGACTGTATCTGAATTATCAGTATTAAGCAAAGGCCTTTCCTTTATTCCTGCTGCGAGAGCAGATGATGCAAGGACACTGATTGATTTAAGACTCTTTAGTAGAAACTTAATGCTGAAACTTCTTTTTAATGGGAATGCTGAATATATTGTATGTCATGACTCTGTATTTAGAAAACCTAGTACATTTCTACCACAGAAACATCCGTTAGAAGCATTTGTCAAGCTGTGTGAGGATGATTTACTTAGCTTATCTAATAACGTTAAAAGATGTAATTTTAATAATTTATCGACTTTAGAAAGGGAAACTTTGCAAGGATTATGCAATGATAATGTAATTCGCCCCACAGATAAAGGTGGGGCTATTGTTATAATGGACAGTAATTATTATTTTGAGAACATCACAGCCTCATTAACTGATGTATCTGTATATATGGAGGTTGATTATGAAGGGATCAAACAGAGGATCCTTAAGATATTAAACAGAGGATCCTTAAGATGTTATACAAGACTGTTTTTTGAATCAATGTATTACTGCTGACATTGCAAAGTATTTGACTGTAGAGTTGCCATGTGTCCCCACCTTTCATGGCCTGCCAAAGATCCATAAAAATCCTGTCACACCTCCTTTTAGGCCCATAGTAGCGAGTGCAGGATGGGCAACAGAACCATTTTCTACTTTTGTTGAAAAAAAACTTAGGCTTGTACTAGATTTATCGAATGTGGTGCTAAGGATTCTAAGCATTTCCTCCAAAATTTATATAGACATGTTCATTCAGAGGATGTTTCATGAGATAGCTGGATGGTGACTGTGGATGTACTTTTCAGCTTTTCACTGTCATCCCAAATAATATAGGTACTGATTTTGTTAGTAGGTATCTACATCTTTATAGTGAATATGATGATAAACTGATTTGATTTGTCTCTTTATTGAGACTATTCTTGAGAACAATGTATTCCTGTTTGATGGGAGATACTATGTTCAGACCTCTGGCGTAGCTTTGGGCACTTCTTGTGCCAGTAGCTATGCCAATATAGTCATGGGCCAGTGGGAGAACATATTTGTATTGAATGAGCATGATTTTTCGAGTTGTATCAGCTTCTACAGTTTATTTTATTTACATTTGTTGACCGGGCTAGTCTAACTGGATGCATGTCCATTTTCAGTAGAGGCCTGGGAAGATAAGCTCCATGAGACCAAAAACAAAACATCTCGTATACAAAGTCACATAAGTAACTATTCAAATGTGTAATGTATGTTGTAGGTATAGTACAGAGATGATCAAAGAGGGTAGACATTCAAAACATAGTGCAAAGAAATGCAGGTACAATACAAAAAAATGCAGGATAATACATAATATAATAAAGAAGACGGGTTATAATATAATAATTATGTTAGTAAAAAAAAGTTGTCACAAACATAAGTTTCCAGAAGATGGAAGTAAGAGTATATACTAGGACAAGCATATGTTGTATTAAGGAAAATAGGACTAGATTAATGGCAATAAGAGAGTAGGCAGATGCAAGATTAGAAGAGCTAGATGCTTAGTCACGCTTAGTACAGGGGCACAACCAATGTGTTCTGAGGAAGAGTTTTAGTTTACCTTTGAAAAGTGATATAGAGGGAAGTGAGCAAAGATCACTTGGAGGTAGGTTCCAGTATTTTCCAACAGTATTAGAAAAGAGAGAGTCCCCAGCTTTGTTGTGTGATTTTGAAATATCTACAAGATGTTTATGTGATGATCGTAAGCTCTTCAGATTGGTATAGGGGTTGATGAAGGTACATAGTATAAGAGTATTGGTAGGTTGGTAAAGGGTCTTATGGGCAATGGTCAGTTGGTGGAATGTAAGCTGATTTTGCAGTTCAAGCCATCCTAGCTGCTTTTGATTATAACAGTGGTGGGTTCTGAAAGGGTTTCCTGTAGCAAATCTGGCTATGTTATTGTAGGAATGTTCCATTTTATTGAGGTTGTTTCTAGATAAGTTTGTATATATGGGTGAGGCATAGAGGAGAATAAAGATTAGATGAATTATTCTAGCTGAAGGAGAAAGGAAGGGTTTGATCCTGTAGAGAGAGCCTACTTTTCTGTTAACAGTTTTTAGAGTATTATTGATATGGGTGTCGAAGTTGAGGTTGTTGTCTATGGTGGTAACTAGTAGTTTGGTTGCAGGTTCAGGGGATACGAGAGTACCGTTATTGGATTTAACAGTGAAATCTATTGGAGAGGACTTAAGAGTAGGAGTAAAAAGGTGGTGTTTAGTTTTTTGGGGGTTAAAGAGGAGACAGTGCTGAGTAAACCACTGTTCAACTGTGTTAAACACTTTTTGGGTTAAGGAGTGAAGTTCATATTTGGTTGTGGATGAGCATATAAGAGTGGAGTCGTCTGCATATTGAATTCATGTAGCTTGGGGGATTGCTAGGTGAAGGTCATTGGTAAATATAGAGAAGAGTAAGGGTCCTAATATGGATCCTTGAGGGACACCAAAGTTAACAGGCAGGTGGGTAGATATATTATTGTGCCAAAGCACAGCCTGTTGTCTGTTATCTAAGTAGGACTTGAACCATTTTATAGCAAGCTCATCAAGTGACAGGGATTTAAGGATATTTAAAAGTAGCTGGTGATTTACCATATTGAATGCCTTGGACAGATCAATAAACAATGCAGAGGAAAGCATATTGTGGTTGCGGTTTTTGTTGATACAGTCGGTAAAAGAGTTGAGGGCAGTAGTAGTGCTGTGGGAAGGTCTGAAACCATGTTGACAGCTAGATAGTAAATTATTTTGGATTAGGTGGTCTAGCATTTGCCTGTGGATACATTTTTCCATGATCTTTGCCAAAGGAGAAAGTAAGGCTATGGGACGGTAGTTGGAGAATTCTGTAGAGCTTCCACCTTTATGTAAGGGGATAATATGGGAGACTTTCCAGATACGAGGGATATGTCCTCCTCTGATTGTTCTATTGATCAAGGTGGAAATGGGATAGGCGATGGACTTGGCTACTTTTTTTAGATATTCAGCGGGTAGTTGGTCTGCTGAAGGAGAGGATGGTTTCAGTTTTTGGATAAGGGTAAGAATATATGTTGTTGGAACTGGTTGGAAGAGAAATGGAGGGGGTTGGGTAGAGTTAGATAAAGGAAAGCCATGAGGTGATAACTGACTGGCAAGTATTTGAATGGCTTCAGTGAAAAAGGTATTAAAGGCATTGGCAGTTTGCTTGGGATTTTCCAGGTCTGTGCCTTGTGGGTTTGGTGTGATAGATTGACCTGGGTGTAGTAGTTGGTTAATACTCACCCAGAACCTTTGTGGTTTATTATGGTGAGCCTGCTGTAATTGTAGGTAGTAGTTTCTTTTATCAGAGAGTATAGCTTTTTTAGTGTCATTTCTCAGCTTTCTGAAATGTTGGTCTACTGGGTTTTTAGTCATTCGACATTTATTCCAGTATTTATTTCTGAGATGGATTTTTTGCTTGGTTTCTTTTGAAAGCCATGGGGCAGATTTAGTTCTGATTCTGATAGAGCAGGTTGGAGCATGGTGGTCGAGTATAGCTAGGAAGTTAGAATTAAAGTATTTAACAGCTTTCTCCAATAGGAGGTGTTTTAAGGGGGACCAGTTACATGCTTTTAGTTCGCTTTGGAAGAGATTGGGGTTAAAGTTTTTCTTGGGGTTAAAAACAATAGATTTGTTGATGATATTTATATGCTATGGAGAGGAAGCATTGAGGAACTTAATGGGTTCCTAGATTATTTGCATGGGACAACTACATTCTCAAGGTTCTCTGTTGACTACTCTAGGAGTATGATTGAATTTTTGGACATCAGGATTGACAGATTGGTGGAAGGGACATTTAGTACTAGTCTATTTAGAAAAGAATGTCACAGGAATTCCCTTCTACATCGTACCTGCATGCACCTGCCCCATGTGTTCCATAACATAGTAAAGGGACAGGGGATGCGTGCCTCCAGACTGAATGTAAATGATGAAGGATTCGGTAGGGAGGTAGCAAATTTGAGAGAGTAGTTTAATAAGAGAAGATATAAGAAGAGCAAAATAGATCTTGGTTTGCATGCTAGTGCACGATTAAGACCCACTAGAGCTAGACCATACTTTGGGGAGATACCCAATATGCAAACATCTTTTAGATCTGACAGTCATCAGTTAAGTGTTTCAGTAGAATACAGTAATGACATTAATGTGGTTACTGATGTTTTTCGTAGACATTGGCCCATTTTACTAACGGATGAGAAGATTAAAGCTGTGGTTGGTGAGAGGCTGAGATTTAGATACAGAAATAAGAAGAATCTCAAACAGTTATTATGTTATCCTGATAGATATGCAGATAGGAATAGAGATGGTCAGATGGGATATACTTCCCCTTGCGGTAATTGTTGATACTGCACGTACATTGAGACTAAATAGTTTTTTGAGCCCTAATGATGGGAAAAGGTTCCATTTTAAAGTCTGTGCGGACTGTAACACCAAAGATGTCATATATTTGGCACACTGTGTGGAAGGCTCATCATTTTATGTAGGGAAGTGTAATCGTAGGATTCGGGATAGAATAAGAGAGCATCTCTATGCGATTAGGATTCAGTATGAAACAAATGCACTTGCGAAACATTTTATGATGGAAAGTGAACACCATTGGTTTAAATTTACAGTCATTGATAGAACATTTGACTCTATGAGAATGGGTGATATTAGAAACCATACTGAAAATCTTGAATTAAGATGGATCTTGAGAATGCAGACCCGTAAAGGGAAGGGTTTGAATGGGCAAGTCCCTTTAAAGCCTGTTCTGAAGTTCCGGAGGCTATTTAAGTGAGTTTTTAGAGCTGTGAATGCTTTGCTATTACTGTATATATTTTAAGGTTTTAAATAGTATGTATACTGTGTGTTTGCTTTTACTATATATTTTTTTAATGAATTAAACTATGTCTTAACACATGGGTGGGTGTAAACGTGGATTTGAATGTTTCTGATTGGTGCATTCCTGTATTTAAGTGCTGCTGTTTCTTTTTATATTATCTGATGAAGCGGTAATTGGGGTTGCCGTGAAAGCGCTTATCGTGCCTATTGCATAATCAATTGTTGTTTTTTAGTGACTTTTCTGTCTGCTGTGTGTTCCAGATACTGCCTTTATCTACTTTACTTTTATTTTTGGAGTTTGTGACTATTTGGATTTGCCCAAGACTTAGTGGCTTGTTCTCTTCTTTAACAGAGCCATTATCAGCATTTCTAACTGAACATTTGCAGCCCCTATTAAAGTTAGTTAGAGCCAGAATTCAAGACACTACAGAGTTCTTAACAGTTATTGAAAATTCTCATTTGGAGTCACATTGGCTACTATGCACATTAGATGTAACAGCATTATTATAGCAATAACCCACGCCTGGGTGTGGGTAATGCTGGATTTACCCACGGTTGGCGTGGTTTGGTCCCGAGGGAACAAACAAAGCCAACCGTGGATAAATCAAGCATTACCCACACCCAGAAGTGGGTTATTGCTATTATACAATGACATTAAGAAAAAAAACAATTACTTTTCTTAAATAATGGCATTGTATAATGCCTCCTTGCTGCCCTTCCGCAGCTGTCTGGTATTCCGCGGCAGTTCTGATGTACTGCGCATGCATATGCCTACGCAGTACATCAGAGCTGTGGGCAAAAGCAACGGAGAAAGCAAGATCTCCGTTGCTTTTTACTGTTTCGCTATGTTAAATGGGTTTAACATAGTGAGACAGCTTTTAAAAAAACAACGGAGAATCTCCGTTGCTTATTTTAAAGCTGTCTCGCTATGTTAAACCCATTTAACATCGCGAGACGAGTTTAAAAAAAAAAAGCAACGGAGAAAGCAAGATCTCCATTGCTTTTTACACACTGTCTCTCTATGTTAAAGGAGTTTAACATAGCGAGACAGCTTTAAAAAAAGCAACGGAGATCTCCGTTGCTTTTTATAAACCTGTGTCGCTATGTTAAACTCCTTTAACATAGAGACAGTGTTTTAAAAAAGACTTATACTAATGGAAAAAGTCCGGCCGACCGGACCTTTTTCCATTAGTATAAGTCGATTTACAATGTGCACGCTGGCCAATCAGCATGCACGTTTTGGAATATTAATGGGGGGTCATGGTATAAATACCAGCATTCCACATTGGGCTGGATTGGAAGCTGTTAGATATTGGCTGGAAAAAGCAAATATCTTTTCCCCAGGTTTTAACACTTTGTTATTGTGCATGGTAGAACATGTTCTAACCAAAAATGTTATATTTTTCTAAGGGGACTGCTATTGGCAGGTTCAGGGAACAGCAATGGGGGCATCTTTTGCCCCCATATATGCTGATTTGTTTATGGGCTGCTTAGAGGATCTGCTTATATATGACAATTTACATAATATGTATTTGTCTGAGATAGACATTTGGAGAAGATTTCTTGATGACTGTTGGTTAGTGTGGTGGGGTGAGGCAGAATATTTGTCAGAATTTGTTCAATATTTGAACGAAAACAAATGGGGGATAGAATTTACCCTGAATGTGGATATACAGCAAATACATTTTTTGGATGTGACAGTTACAAGGAATAGTGACAATACTTTGTCATCAAAAATATATCGCATCCTCGCCGTATTATAGAAAATATACCCAAGTCTCAATTCTTAAGGGTTAAAAGAATTTGCTCCTCTCCAGATGTCTATCGGCACATTGAGGATGACCTTACTGAAAGGTTTTTGGTTAGGGGATACAAACCTCATAATATCAGGTTAGCTAAAAGATGGGTAGCTGGCCAAAACAGGTCGGATACGCTTAAGTATCATGATAGAAAGCATGATGATGAGAATATTATTAGGTTCGTCACTACATATGGCAGAAATAGTAATATTATTAGGGAGGTCATAAATAAAAATTGGAACATTCTGTTAGCCAGGGATGAATTGTCCAGTTTACTCATGTCCAGATGCCAATTCTCATATAGAAGAGGGCGTACGTTAGGCTCTCATTTCAGCTATTATAAATTGGGCAATAGGAATCAAAATAATGAACATCAGGGTACTTTAACTGGTGACAAAGTTTTTGGATCATACCCTTGTGGGAATTCATCATGTAAACACGTTAAAAACCAAACCTTTCTCTAGCAAGAATACCAGTAAGGTTTATGATATGAGATATTTTGCAAATTGTTGGTCAGGTTGGCTGGTATATTTAGTGACATGTTCATGTGCCGCCTTTTATGTTGGGCAGACCTCGAGATCTATGCGTGTACGTATATCGGAACATCTCAGTGACATTCATACCAAACGTATGTCAAATGCTTTGTATAAACATACATTGAAACATAATAATGCCAAATTTCATTTTATGGTTATTGACAAAGTTTGGGGTGACAGGATGAATAAATTGGGATGGCATGCTATATTAACTAGAAAGGAGAAGGGTGGGATCATTAAATTTGGGGGGTTGTTTTCCCCAGGGTTAAATGACCATATGTAATAGATTTGTATGAATATGGTTCTGACAAAAAGTTGTTGTTGCTTTAAATATTGATGCCTGTATAATTAATGATGATTAATCATGGTATAAGTACCTGGGAATTGTGCCCTGGATTTCATCACTGAAGAAGGCAATGTTGCTGAAACCGGTCTGATTTTTATGGTGTTGCTACAATAAAAGGAGTTTACATATGTTTCGATGGTGCTGGCTATGCCTTTTTTATAGGTGTTAAAACTGTTCCCAATGATTGGGTTGTTTTCTTCTTATAGAGCTGATTGTGTCTCATTAGCTGTAGCTTCATAGGTGTTTACTAGACTAACGACCACACGGGCCTTTTTAAACCTAGCCATGCATGCCAAATCTCTGACAAGTTCTGCTACCTTTGATAAGTGTAAGCATGGGCCTTGGAGATGAACCATTTGCAGGTTACCTGTTTCTGTTAGAGACATGGGTGCCAAACCATGGATGAATTTCCGATCTAATTGTCTAAGTTGCAGTTGAATTGGGTTAGGGAGAAATCTGCTTCACATGGATGGGGAGCCTGTTCCATAGACGGGGTAGTCTCTGGGATACATACCTATCTCTCTAGCAGGTCCTATTTATATCACAGGCAAGGTTTAAGTCTTTAGAATTGGTAATTCTGGTGCTGTTTGTTTTGTGGATATGCAGGAGGTCCATCAGAGTGGGGTCTGACCAATGCCCTTTATGCCAGGCATAAATCTCCCCTCAAAAGCCTGTAGGAAACCGTATACAGCGGTAGGACCTTGAGACGGTCTGCATGGGACATATAACTTATGCCCTGTATTCTTTTAGTCAGGAAACTCTGTGGACATTCCAGTAGGAAAGTCTAACTGCTCTCTTGACAGCAATTTGATCCTTTGGTTTTTCTCCTCTGGTTTTCTGTTTTTTGCCTAATGGCAGCAGCCTGTACCTCTTGGCTTCCCTATTAAACAACAAGTGCAACAGCAGGCACTGTCTCACCTATGATGTCCTCAATAGCTTCTGGGGCTCATTTGGTATTTTCCACCTCTTCCATATGACATCCAGTTTCCAAATCTTTATGCTGTCTTGTTACTGCTCTACTCTCCACTTCCGTGGTAGTACCACAGTTCACCTTTGCTTCCCCTGTTTTTGAACTCATGCTACCTCCTTCAAAGCTCCTCTTAGAAGGCATGTAGGAGTAAATGTGGAAGTTTCTTTAGTAAAGACCTCAACTAGATCGTTGATAATTTTTATGTCTTTCGTTGCTGTTCCTTTATCTCCATTGCCGTTTGGAAGGGGGAGTTTCTTTCCTTCTGCAACAAAATTACAATTACCAGTTACACAACCAGAAGGATAATTGGGTATATTGCCTTTGTGGTGTCTTCCAGGTTAAGCAAAGCCTTTGTGAGGAATTTTTCTGCAAGCCCTCCTGCACCCCCCATGTGGGGGGCAAGCCCCCCCCCCCACATCCCTGCTACTTAAATATATCAACTCCAAGATTGCACTTCACTACACTAAGTGCAATCTTGGAGTTGATATATTTAAGTAGCAGGGGGTGTGGGGGGGGGGCGCAGCCTCCTACATGGGAGTGCAAGGGTGCTTGCCTCCTGCATATAGTTGAAGAGTAATATGTTTCTGTATGTTCTTGTGCTGGAATATAGTAAGTGTTGGTATCCTGTTTTGAGTTTTCAGTATTTTGAACTTTCGAGATTTTGGCTCAGGATTTTGGGCTTTCAGGATTCTGTAGCTCTCCCATATTATATATATATATAGATATATATATATATATATATATATATATGTACACACACACACACACATATATATATATATGTATATGTATATATATATATATATATATATATATACACACACACACACACACACACATATGTATATATATATATATATATATATATATATATATATATATATATATATACATACACACACACACACACACACACACCAAGTTATGGCAAGTACATTACTCCTATTTCAAAACTTCATCTTTTTTTTATAACAAGAGCAACGCAATGAAGGGCATATAAACTGGATCAAAGCAAGATCAAATATTTCCAAGCACGATAATCCACAAGATGATGTTGGAAACAAGTTTTAATTCAGTGCACAATGGTTAGCGCTTTCGCGGTTAGCTTCATCAGACCAAAATTAAACATTACAATTCAATTTAAATAGCCTAAAAGGCGGGAAAGTTGATCTAATGCTTAAAGGAAAATCACATAACAAATATAAAAAATAAAGATGACATATAAAAAACACCAATCGTACTCATATTGATGACAATCCACCTATGTGCTATAACGCACAATAGAAGCTATGCAATAAAATATGTATCTATAGTATCTACAACTGCACAGCCATCTTTTAAGATGGATGAAGTTTCCGTAGACAACCCAGTTGTGAAGATGAGTGGTGATTTTAGTGGAGCTATGTGCCCTGTTTTTTATACACGTGATGTGGGGAGTGTGAAGGACATTATCAATGCACATTGGCATATCTTATCAGTGGACCCAGCAGTCAGGGATGTAGTAGGTGATAAACCTAGATTCATCTATAAGAACAAGATGAATCTTAAGAAGTTATTGTGTTATCCTAAGGCACCTCGGTTGGCTTCTTCTGATGGTGTCCGGTTTACATCCCTGTGTAATCATTGTAATTTTTGCTCTTACATTGACTCTAACCCCGTCTTTGTCCACCCTAGTGGTTTGGGAGATTTCAGGGTGCGAGCGAGTGGGGATTGTATGTCCACTAATGTTGTGTATCTGGCATCCTGTACCATGTGTTCCGCATTCTATATAGGTAAGACCAATAGGTGCCTTAGGGATAGAATGCGTGAACATGTATACCATATGAGGAAAGGTACAGTTCACAGTGCACTAGCCAGACACGTAGGGGAATACAGCAGTGACCATTCCTTCAAGTTTAGGATCGTTGAAAAAAATGTATGATTCCAATAGAGGTGGTGATATACGTAATCTGACTGAGTCCAAAGAGAGTAATTGGATTATTAGACTCAGGTCTGATATGCCTCCTGGTTTGAATGGAAAGGTTCCAATTAAACCCTATTTGAAGATGAGGAGGTTGAAAATTAGAGGTTGACACACAGATGATGAGATGTCTGTGCTTACATTTTGATATGCCCCTTTCATTTATATACCTGGGTTTATTTTGCTTTTAGCTTAGATAGGTACTCTATTATGGCTGTGCAGTTGTAGATACTATAGATACATATAGGTATTAGATCACAGCATAATATGTGGCCAGTACGATGTATATATGACACACAGATGTTTTATCAATCATCTTAGATCACCTATATGTGTGCTAAGTAGATATATGTTATGCATATAGGTTTATATGTTTTTATTTATTTGATTTGTTATGTTTTAGTATTTGATATATGCTTTTCTATGTATATATATATATATATTTTTTTATATTAATATCATATTAAGTGTCTAATTTTTATTGCATAGTTTCTATTGTGTGTTATAGCACATAGGTGGATTGTCATCAATATGAGTACGATTGGTGTTTTTTATATGTCATCTTTATTTTTTATATTTGTTATGTGATATTGCTTTAAGCATTAGATCAACTTTCCCGCCTTTTAGGCTATTTAAATTGAATTGTAATGTTTAATTTTGGTCTGATGAAGCTAACCGCGAAAGCGCTAACCATTGTGCACTGAATTAAAACTTATTTCCAACATCATCTTGTGGATTATCGTGCTTGGAAATATTTGATCTTGCTTTGATCCAGTTTATATGCCCTTCATTGCGTTGCTCTTGTTATATACTTTTTGTTTTATAGTTATCTTCATTTGCTGTGTTTCAAGAGCATTAACTCCGTGTGGATTAACTTTTTTATCTGTTTCATTTTTTTTTTAATTGATTTGCAGAAAGTGCGTTTGTTCAATGGTTTGGGTCAATCTGATGGGCTCTGGGAATAAAATGCTGTGTCCTAATACAATATTTGTCCTAACAGCATGCTGTTGGAGAAGTGCTCATCATTCTTAGCACAGGATCTTGGTTCTAGTTCAACTCCCACCCCAACTCCCAAAACGATGTGCATCTTTGTAGCTGAGCTTGGTTTGATCTGGCATGATAAATATGCATCTTTTCTTGTGTTGTGGTGAGAAGAGAAATTGGCAGACATAAATAGTGGCCACCTGCTTTGACAACCTCCCATGTCTTAGCTAATGCACTTCTGCCCTTTTCTAATGAGGGTCTGCCTTTTTGAATGTCCTGGCAGTCTGCCATCACTTACTTGTCTAGTAGCTGTTCTTTCAAAAAATATTGGCTAGGGAACCACTATGTAGATTTATAGTAAATGTTTCAGTTAAATTTTACATTTCATTTTTAAATTACATTTCTCCTGACTTCCAAGTATGCTAATGGTCTCATTTTGTTTTTAAGAGGGTACCCCTGCAGTCATGCACAGAGTCTGTACAGCCGGGGAAGAAGAAAAAGAAGCAAAAAATGGTGAAAGCAGATCCTCGGCTTTTAGGTGAGTGTGTGTGAAATAAACAATTACATAAGCCTTACTGAAACTTCAAGGAGTTTGGACACTGGGTCATGTAGTGAAGAGGTCTGTGTGTAGAACTGCTGGACACGGAGATCATTTCTTAACTGTGATGAGTATCTTTTTACAGCAGAGATGTGTCTCAGATGTCTGGAAACTGGTAACTATGTTTTATTTAAGCATCTGCTGTTGACCAGGATAGACCTACCAGGCTCTATTACTCTCTCAGGAGTTGCATCAGACTCCTACAGTGATCCTATAGACAGCACTGCAGTGTACAGAGTTTTCATGGCAAAAGGGGAAAACAGAAATAGATTACGAGCTCTTTCATCTATATCAACACACTTGCATACGCATGCCTATGGACAGTTTAGAATCTGAGGTACACTTAATGCATGCCTTTAGAATGTGGGAGGAAACCTGAGCAGCTAGAGAAAACTCAGTCTGACACAGGCAGGCAGACTCCACTTAGAGGGCACCCCCATCAAGAAACGAACTGGAGAACCTCTTGCTGTGAGGCAACAATACTACCCATTGCACTACTTTGCCACCCACCGGGCTAGTAGTATTTTTTCAAGATGGCCCAGGTGTGGTACTTCTAGTAACTAGGGGAAATTTGGTCACAGTACTGGAAAAACTCCCGTATTGTTTTTTTTGCCTTTTCCCCAAACCCTTCCCCAGCAACTTCATCATCTTTTAGATGTTCCACACTGCCAGTTCAAAAGAGCCATCAAAGAGGTCTGACCAGATGGGGTCAAGAAATTGTTACATATTCTTTTTGCACGAAAGAACAAACACCTTGCCATTAAAATGTTTTTAGTCCCTTTAGTCTTGTACACACATCAGGCATACTTTTATCAACCAGCGGAGGAATTGTGGCTAGCAGTTAAAAAAAGAGTTGAAGGATTTTGTCTGGGAAGGGAAGGTAGCAAGGGTCAAGTGGGATAAGCTGATTCTACCAATAGAACAAGGTGGACTAGGATTACCTAATTTGAGGGGTATTTTATAGCAATACAGTTAAGGCTCTTGTACGTAGCACAAGCAGAAAACTACAGTTCAAAGTGGAAAGGAATGATGCTGACACAGGGAGAAAGCTCAAGAAGTAAGGAGAGAGTGGGATTTTTGGATGCAGACTCTTACGGAAAACAGCCAAAATCATACAGAGTATTATATTCATAAAATAGCAGGGAGTATTCCAAGAACCAAACCAGCATGAGAGTGGAGAAAAGAGATTTTGCTGATAGGGTTGACTGTGGTCAGGGATACAGATAATAGGCAAAAATGGGCTGGAATTTATTGGAGAAAACTGGCAAATAACTAGAAAGGGAAAGGTAATAGAATGGGAAGTGGCCGAGAATTTACTTGGACTGCAGGTTAGAGATTGCCTTCCCTATCAGGGGTTGATATCAGAGTATAGGCAAAGAGAAATAGGCTCCTAAATGAAAGACCAGCACTGGATGAGCTTTTAATATAATCTAGTACAGAAGCTGCATTTAAAAAAGGAATAATTAGTAAAGCATATAAAAAATTGCTTGATAATTACAAGAATCAATCAGAGGAGCTTAGAAAGCATTGGGAAGAGAGATTAAGCAGTTCACAGAGAGACAATGGGGGGATATATGTATATCTCCTAAATATGCAACAAAGTCTAAAAGATTTAGGATCTTTGCCTGGAAGTGTTTATATAGGTATTTTTATATCCCAAGTAGACGCCAAATAATTTTTCCTCAGGTGGATAGCAGATGTTGGAGGTGTGATGGCAAGAAAGAGGTAACTGGGAACATATTTTTTTGGAAGTGTGATGAGCTGGCAGACTTTTGGGATTCCCTGCAGACTGCTCTGTCGGAGATGCTGGATGAGCAGATTGGACTGACTGGGGAGATGAT